>NW_017729019.1:5344143-5348293 GCF_001723915.1 Gavialis gangeticus | reverse complement strand
TAACACCTACAAAACCACAGTCTAAGGAGAGGAAATAATCAATACAGACAATCAACTGCCAAGACAGAGAGGGTCAGTTGCACGAGTTTTGCCTGTCAGCAGCTTGAGGTGCAGTTCTCCCCAAACCCCTGCACTTTTCTCCTTGAAACTTGGCAGGCTTTGTGGCCTCAGCAGGGGCTAGCATCCCTGCAGTTTTGACCCCACTGTGGCTTAACACATACACATGACATGAGTGTTGCTTTCACAAATTTGGGGTGCAGTTCCCCCCAAACCCCTGCACCAATCTTCTTGAAACTTGGCAGGCTTCATGCTGTCAGCAGAGACTACCACCCCTGCACGTTTCATCCAAGTCAGACAAAAAAACAACAAAGTTATAGATAGTTCATTGATTCCCCCATTATACCCTATGGTCGGATCTCTGAAGTGGCTCCGAAGCTTTTCTGAACCGCTTTGAAAAGCCTAAAGCAGCCAGCTCTTCAATCTGAACATGCTGCTTTGGATGCCAAAGCATCTGAAACTTCTCCAGATCCGAAGCACGGTCCAAAGCCTCTCAGAGTCCTACTGCCCACAACACAGTGAGCTGCTGAGAGCATGTGAGGTGCAGCAGCCCCCAAAGCACTGTAGGGGGCATAGGATGCCAGACTCGGGGCAGGGGAAGAGTGCTTACCTCCTCCCACGAGGGCTGGGTGCCGCAGCACTGTGAAAGGGATCTCATGGCACCCTGGCATGCCACAGCACCCCAGCTAAGAATCATTGCTCTAGATAGTAAGTTACAAGACCACTTTTTTCTATTCAGTCAGCCACTAGAAAAACAATTCTGGGAAGTTAAGGCACTGTTGCCCTAACAGCACAACAGCTTCTTACCACAGAGAACCAGGAGTTTATCACCACTAAAACACTAACTTGTTTCGCTAGTCTGTTAATTACTAGTGAGGTTTCAGAGAATTAGCAGTGCTATCCCTGACAGGAACATCTTTTTGTTTTAAACAAAAGCTAGTCTTAGAAATGCCAGATCCACTTTATCAAAAGGAGCTGAAATGTAACTAACCCTCAAGGCACAAAGCTATTCTGCTCTTGGTTGGAAAAATGCCCAGATGTGTGTCAGTGCCCCCTTTAGAATCTGATGAATCTGAAATTCCAGATGCACGTGTTAGACACCTCACCACTGAATACATCATACACTAGCCCTCTGTGCTAAATATTCCCATCTGACACTAAACATTACCCGATGGCTCAGAAGACCTGCACTATCCCTATACTGTACCTACTTATTTAATAGCTAAGAGGTGTACATGTGGGGAGAAAATGGGAATTCTCCTCTACCCCCACCCTTGTCTTGACCTCTTCTCCTGCCCCATGAAGGTTTCACAGTACTGAGGAACAGGAACAAGACACATGGCCAGGAATCTGTTTTGTATAATGAGTAACACCTCACTTCAATCTGCTTTGAATTTAGGTAAACGTGTTTGTGATGGGAATGCTAAAGACTTTTGGAATTTTCTTTGTGGTTTTCCAAGAAGAAATTGGAGGGTCTTCAGAGAAGATCAGCTGGATTGGCTCCATCATGTCCTCTCTCCGCTTCCTAGGAGGTCAGCAGGGATCTGTAAGGTTAACAACCTACCAGGAAACAGCTCAAGGGCCTTTCAATTTTAAGGGCCCATTTTTTAATATTCACTGGCTAACAGGAAAGAAGATTAGTTCACTTAGATTAGTCAAGACTGCAAACTACAGCAGTCTGTGATTGAACATTTGGTGGCATGCTGTGTCCCAGAATGAAATGGGGATGGGTTCTGAGTGGCTCTTCAGGCATGGAGTTATTCACTCAAGTGAGAGGCTCATGTCAATATATACTATTAATGCTCATCTGTGGAAGAGCAGACTTCAGTCTCCACACCTGTGAAACCAAACACTTTTTTAGTGTAGACAAGAGCCTGCCCATGATCAAATACCTCTGTCACTATCACATTGCTCTGGAAATTTAAGGACAAGACAGTTTGGCACAACTAGTCTCTGGGAAGGATCTGTCATGCTAGATCTGATGCATTTTAGGGTAGTCTCTTTTTTTAATGCTTCAAAACAAAACAATCCTTTCCACTACTAAATAATCCGCTATAACAGTTGAGCAATGCCATCCACAGGGAAAACTGGTTAAGGAAAGCCTTCCACCTGAATGCTTGATATTTGATTACCATCTTCCTTCTCTATGCTAATACTTAGAGCACAGTGCAAGCTCTCTTTGCAGGTCTGACAAGTGCATAATCAAAAAATAATAATCCTATCCTAGATACTATTTTGCCAGGTGCTGGCCTATATACCTTCCTACCCTCCAAAATATTTAAGCTGCTCTCTTCAATTCTATCCTAATCTTGAGTTTTCTCAAGTACAACTGACTAGGCAAACTCTGACCCCTCCTGGTCACTGAGTATAACCCCTTCTCTCATCCCATCACACTACTTTTGAGAAGAAATCATCAGTTCTCTCACTCTAAAACTGGATGCTGGTTTCTATAGTTCTGTGTATTGACTGATCAAATCAAATCAATCAGATTTGTCCAAATTCTCCAGGGCAACGACAGACATTATTAGCCACTAGTAGCAACATGACTGTATTACTTCCCTCTTTTTTCTACCCACAGAGCCTACCAAATAGCATACAACTCATTGGGGGAGTGAAATACTTTGTTATGCAGCCTTAATAACTAGGTTACTTATCAACATCCTCAGCCTTGCATAGCAGCTCTTTAGTATCCATAACATTATATCAGATCCATTTTGTTATAGTAACTTTCCCTCCTTTCCTTTCTAGGCCCACTGGCCAGTATCACTGCAGAGAAGCTGGGAGAGCGATTAACTTCTGTCATTGGGGCAGGCCTAATTGGCAGTGGTTGCCTGATCAGCACACTGGCCACTAGCATCTCTTTCCTGTGTGTGTCTATGGGGCTTCTGCTGGGTGAGTCTAGGTTTCTACTGCTCACGGTAGTTCAAAAAGACATCTGCAATAATTTTCATGAGTTTATACTGAAACCAACTAACTGTTAATCCATGTAGCCACCCAGTGTCTTTGTTTATATTACACTATCACCCAAAGGCCCCAGGCAAGATTAAGGATCCAGTCTGGCCCATACCTTGCAAACATATAATGTTTATAATCCTTTCCCTGAAAGCTTTACACTCCAGGAATGCCAAATGCCAGATAACTTGTCAGAACAAGTAAATGCATTTCAGGTTTATTTATTATTTTTAAACGATGATGTGCAGTACCATCCTGGCCTTTTTAATTATTTCAAATGCAAAGAACAAGCAACCTACAAGAAGCCCGTTTCTAAATGCCCTGGATGAAATCCTGGTCCCATTGAACTCAATGGCAGTAAACTGGAGCCACGATTTCACCCCACTCATCTTGAGGAAACAAGTATATTGCAATTTGCATGGGTTTCCAGAGACTACTACTTCCAAGTCACGATCCCAATTCTAGAAAGAATTGCTAAAAGTAGACCCAGTTTCGCCATTGCCTTGTATGCCACATCTGTTCTCCAAAACAAAGGAACTATCCTTGTCATATAATCCATTCAGTTGGGCTAATTCATTGAGAAAAAGATCCTAAAAACCAGAAGATGTATTCTTACCTGTATGATATATGTATCATATCATGATATATATAAATATGTATTTATTTTTGGGGGGCTGAAAGGGTGAAGTAGTTTTCTTATTTTATGTCACAGACCACAGAGAAGTAAGGCTGGAAAAGACCTCCAAAGGTCATCTAGTCCAAGCCCTGCCTGAGGCAGGATCAGCCCTATCCAAACCGTCCTATACAAATCCACTGTCTAACCTCTTAATAAAACTAGTATCAACCCTGGCAACACGAGAGGCAACACCCTGACCTGCTACAGGTAAAGCAGGGGGACCACAGAAGCCCACATCCTGCTCGTGTAAAAGGTTGTTAATATATACTCAAGAGATCCCAGGTAGAGGGCCATGCTCCCTGCTACTGAGAAAGGCAAACACACCCACATTTCATACCAATCTGACCTAAAATTCCTTCCTGACCCCAAATATGGCATCAGTCTGTGCCCAAGTGGAGGGCCACAAGTCTCCTGCCAAAAACCTCTGGATTTACTCCCAGCAGGAGCATTAGCACACCCCGATCA
>NW_017729019.1:5336118-5338887 GCF_001723915.1 Gavialis gangeticus | reverse complement strand
TGGCTGTCAAACCTCTTCCTGAACACCTCCAGGTAAGTGTCCACAAAACTTCCCTAGGCATCTAATTCTATTATCTCACGTTTTAACAGTAAAGAACTTGTTCCTGATATCCAATATAAACCCACTTTGCTGCAACTTCATTAGCAACAGAAAAAAAAAAAATTACTCTGCACTTTCAGTCCCACAAAAATAACTCTTTGGGCACCGATATTTTGTTTCTGCTTTTATTTCAGGGCTGGGTTTTGCTTGCTTGTATCAAACTGCCGCTGTCATGACTGCCAGATACTTCAAGAAGCGACTAGCTCTATCCATTGCAATTGCTCGGTCAGGAATGGGATTGACATTTGTACTGGCACCTTTCACTCAACTTTTGATAGACATATATGGGTGGCAAGGTGAGTAGGGCTTCACTTCTCCCAACACAGTCATCTCACCACCATTTAATTAGCATTTCACACCCCTCTCCTCCCCCTGCAATCATTTTTAAGACAGAACTGCGCTTTTCTGCCTCTTTCTGGTTAGAGAGAAGCCAAGCTCCCCACCCCTTTTGACAACACAATCAGAAATCGTAACTGATCCTCCCTGGATTGTTACCTCTTTGCCAAAAGATTTATTCACTCCCCAAACTGTTGATCAATCATTAAAAGTCAAATTGGCATTTAAAACTAAGCACCCCAAATTCTTAAACAGCAACTAAAAAAAAATCTCCCTCTTCCATCTGTTAAACTTTCAGTTTCATGTGATAACATCATTTTACTTGCCAGATGAGATAAGAACCAAATTTCTATCAGAACAAGCAGGAGAAACTTTTACAAATATAGTATGCGTTACAGGTAATATGTAAGTTTTTCTATATATGAGATAAAGATGCATCATCCCTTCCCATTCAGTGGGAAAGTAGCACTGAACAGCATTCTTTATTAAATCAGTTTCCTACCTGAAATGTGCATCTATTTGAAATTAGAAGAATGTTCTGAATCAAAAGGAAAAATCAATTCAGCTATGGAGGCAGCAGAAGCAAAAGGACTCCTATAAAAGAAAGATCTTTCTTTGACCTGATCATTTAGTGTATTCAGCATGACAAACACCACCATCCACTTCTGAAAATGTTTCCTAATATTAATAATCATGGTACACATTTCAATGACATTCATGAAACTTAACCTACCCCTTCCTCAGGTACCTTACTGATATTTGGAGGCATCATGTTAAACCTTGTGCCTTCAAGTATGTTGCTTCGACCTATTAACCTCAAGTATTCCCAAGACTCTCCTTGTAAAAATAAAGGAAATGGATCACTAACACAAGACAAGCATTCAGCAGCTGTCACTGACCACTGCGATGAAAACAGCAGCAAAGAAAGGGAGTTGAAGGGCGGACTGGGGCAAGACTACATTGTTACAAGCAAGTGCCAATCAACTGGAACTGCAGGATGTGTAGTTACAGTAAACTCCACTAGTTTACAAAGGCCTGAGAAAGACCCCCTCATCAGCAACTCTTCAGAGCCAGCCAGAAAGACTGAGAGCACCTGTAACAACCTCCAGTGGGCAAAGGAAAAGCCCAAGTCCCAGTCTGCTCCTTCCAACCAACTTCTCTTCCATCTCTCCCTGCTGAAAGATCCTTTCTTCTGCATTTTCACCTGGTCTTTTCTGTTCAGCCAGCTGGCCTACTTCATTCCCACCTTCCACCTAGCAGCAAGAGCCAGAACACTGGGCATAGACAACATGAGTGCCTCCTACCTCATTTCAGTGGCTGGTAAGCTAGAGTCTATTTTAAAAGAATGTTAAATGTCTATTACTTTCAAGAGACACCCCCCCCCATCCCACTATTTAGCCAAACCTTGATTTTTAAACCAAGTACCAAAGCTCCTTATTCAAGGTCTCTTCAACCCTTTAGGTGTATAAACCTTTAGGTTTGTACACTACGATTAGAATCCCCCTACTGTCTCCTCTAAGATTTCAGCTTTCTATTAAGGCAACATTTATTAATATGGGATTAACAAATAAAAAACAAAAACAAACAAACAAAAAAAATCAATCAATCAATCAGTCAACCAACCAACTGGTTAGCTTTGTGGAGACAAAGCACCTGTAACTTTTACTGCAGACTAAGCACTGTACACACTCCATCTACACTTGAACTCACCTAGTCTGTTACGCTTGGTAAAATTATAATGTTAAGAAGTTCTTGCTGTAATCACTGTGAAAAGCTGATCTTTTTGGCAGTGAATACAATACTTCTAACGAGCAAGGATTCCACCCTGGAAAACAGCCTGTATCTTAACTCCATCTCGTTATTAAATCAATTTCTTTAAGGGGGAAAACAAAAAAGGCCTTAGCATAGGGAGGAATTTCAAGTATCATGGGACTTTTCTCCATTTGAGGAAAAAGTTCTGTTACTGTCTCTCTTTCACTACAATTTTAACTCGAGTTACTTAAGCACACGCTTTTTAAAGGCTTATGGCATTACCTTGTCACTACTAAGCCCTCACAGCCACTATTATTGGTCATTCAATTATTCTCACATGAGCTTCCACCATGAACTGCTTTTTTTCCATGACTAAAATTAATCACCACTAATATATATCTCATTTATACTTAATATATAATTATATATATAATATATATTAGATATAGTTAATATATCTATTATATGTGGTTAATATATATTTATAGAGAGATTTTGGTGAATACAAGAACTTTTTAATCCCTCTGTTCATCACCGCTAAACACCACTGGGTTGAAAAAAAAAATCATACTTGCTATATAC
>NW_017729019.1:5325559-5331118 GCF_001723915.1 Gavialis gangeticus | reverse complement strand
TCAGTCTGCTTTTAACTATGGCTGTTTTGAACAACGCCCTCCACCTTAAGAAAACCAAAACACACACATCAAACTATGGCTGTGGGGTATGTAAACACAATGTTTCAGATGGTGCAAGTCGCATCACATTAAGAAATGGCTCATTCTCACTCATTATAAAGAATTTTATTACACAAGGAAATGTTACCTGAAATGAAATCAGCATCCTTGGACTGTTAGAGGATATTTGGGCTAGGTAGGCAATTACTCCTAAACAAAGAACACAGTAATTAATTTGCAAATGATATCCTGTATCAAGAATGTTGGTAGGAACACAGGTAGTAAGTTGCTTGTGTTCATCCTGCATTTTCTAACCACTGGTATATAGTCAGTGGTCGCTGTCATTTCTCTGGACTCCAGACTAGAATATAAAAAGTAACAGAGTTCAATAAAAGCAAGTTAACTATCCTGGGGGTTCCTGGGTTTATGCCTTTTTTATTTGAATGCTTCTTCATGAAAGAAGAAACTAGGCTGGGGGGGTGGGGAGGGGGGGAGAATAAAAAAAAATGCCAAGTTCATACAGTATCTCCCACTTCACTGGAACATAGTCTCATTCATTTATTGTGAGAGTCTCGCCCCAAAGATTAATGTTCAACAGCTCATCTCTCATCCATTAGGAATTTTGGGTTACATTTTCTTCTCAAGTTTTAGAATCATTTAAAATCATCTTTTCCCCATATCTGTTCAATCTGTGATTACACCCCTACTGCAGAACACAAAATCTGCTGCATTTCAGACAATCATCATGGATGATAGATCTATTAATGGCTATTGAACAGAATGATTAGACACATTTCCTTCAGCATCTCTAAACCAATAGCGGTGGATATCAGGAAGGGTATTGAATAGGGGATAGGATCACTCTAGAAATATCCGATTCAATGCTCCATAGCATCCACAACCCTGCTCCTGCCAAGAGACAAGATACTGGGCAAAATGAACTACTTGTCTGACCCAGTATAGCACTTATTTTTTATCATGAAGTAGCAACCGCCCCCCCCCAAGTTTATTTTAATAGTTTCTAAATGATTTAGCTATAGCTTTCAAGATTTTCTGTATTTCTCTAGGAATCACAGAGACAGTAAGCCAGCTGCTCTCAGGGTGGATTGCTGATCAGAACTGGACCAAGAAGTATCATTATCATATGACTTACCTCACCCTGTGTGGCATTACTAACCTGTTGTGCCCGCTGGCTACCTCTTTCCCATTACTTATGACCTATACAGTAGCTTTTTCCATTTTTGGCGGTGGATACCTGGGTCTGCTGCTCCCTGTGCTGGTGAGTAGAGAATCTCATTAAGATAAACATTTTGTACTTGCAAACAAAGATATGCAAAGACTCTGAATCTTATGGCTAGATTTTAAATGACCGACTTCTCTGACATGTCCTAAGGACACACCCATCTCAACATCAAGACATCTGGAGAACATTAGCCTAAAACTATATGTGCTTTAGCATTCAAGCAAAGTCTGTCACAGACCAGATATACTAAATTACTGGAGCTCCCTTTACAACATACTGCCAGTCATCTAACATAACCAACTGCTTTCTGTCTTTTCTGATGCGATTATTATAGCATATTATATACTGTACCCTCTCTAACAGAAACAAGGATGACTCCAGTAAACTGCATTCATTTATAATTACAGTGACCATACATCCCGGTTTGGCCGGGACAGTCCCAGATTTTGTAGGCCGTCCCAGCTGGTTGGTGAATATGGAAACAAAAGTCCCAAAGTGGCACCACTCCACCTGTACTGCCCAGCCCAGCTGCCCCTGAACACTGGCTGGAGGTGGGGGGCTGGCTGGGCTGGGCACCGCTCCTTCTGCCTGGGACAGGGTTAGGCTGGGGCAAGGTAGGGTGGGAGGAGAGTGCTGCTGTGAGCACAGGCTGCTCATGCGCGTGCACACATGAATGTGGCTCCCTAGGTGAACTCGTATTTTGGCACCCTTTGGGGCCCTGCTGAGTAGCAGCTGGGGCAGGAATCTGCTAGGGGGTGAGGGAGGAATCCCAGATCTATATCTATATCGTCACCCTATTTATAACCTAAGGCAATCCTGGCACGTTTAAAGGCTGTGAATAGGCAGTGCAGAATGCAGCATTATCACTTAATCAAAATCAACTTCTAGGCTAGTTAAGGCACACTACAGTATAACATTATACGGGCAAGATTTGCACCAATATGCATCTGCACTACAGTTCAGCAAGGAACGGATTCAGAGTTTAATACATCTTCAAGTCTTTGAAGAGGGTAAATTTAAAACATATGTACAGCCCATAACCAACATCCTAGTGATTTCAGTAGTCACCTTACCAAATCCAATCTAAATCAAACAAAATCAAAGCTGAATTTGAAAGCAGCATAGCAAACATCTTTCAGACTCTTTTCTGAAAGTAAATAGTAGCCCCCCACCCCAAACACTTGGCACTTAAACAATGAACGTTATATAAATAATCATTCTGGTTCCATGAACAGGTGGATCTTGTAGGGGTTCCCAGACTCCACAGTTACTTGGGATTTGCCTCATTCTTTGCTGGGATAGCAGCCATCGCTGGACCTCCTATAGCAGGTAATACGTGAGGAATATTTTCTCTTCATCCTCTTGATGGATCATATTCTTAGTTCCTCTGGGTGCACCTCAGTGCTGGAATGAAGTCTGAGATCTAAACTGAAAGCTTCTCTTAATGACAGCTTTTTTTTTAATCTGAAAGAAAAAACTAATTCCTTACAAAAAAACTGCAGCAGTTTCACAAATGAATAGGAAATTAACTAATAAAACTCAAACCATAATTATACCCTGCTCATAGCTTCAGCTTAGCCTTTGTTACAGTTGAGCTTAATGCAAAAAAGATTTGAAAAAAGGAAGAGCAGATGCTATATTCACATTACTTCCCAAAAAGCAGAGACTCTGAAGTGAAAGAGGTAGTTTAAGTGGTTACCTCCTACCTTGAGCAAAGAGTTAGAATTCATACTGCTAAATAAAAGTAATCATGTACCTGATTTAGGCACAAGCATAAGAAATCAAAACTTGCTGTCCACTCCACCATCCCCACTTCCAAAAAACAGAGGTGTGGGCCTTACTTTAATGCATTTTGGTTGATGTACCAATTAATTCAAGCTCAAGTGGTTCTTTGTTCACACAGACTGAAAAATTTGCATTCTGCTTTGGTCGCTTCTACCCAGGACAAAGCCTGTCCTTTCACTGAAGCTTTAATCTTACTTTCATACCTGAAAACATGATCAAACTCTTCTGCTATTCCCAAACTGCTGCAAAGTCGAGCATCGGGGGATAAATGCCATCCTGTTACTGTATTAAGAATACAAGATAAAAAAGTGCCAGCGGTTTCTTTTGTGTGTTCCACTCCATTGATCAGCTCTTTCTTGCCTGGTTAAACACTTTGTTCTCAATCTGCCTTGTGTTTTACTAAGAGAACTACACTATAACATTTTACTACCATACTAATGTATGCCACATTGGTTAGCACTGTGAAAGCCATGCCCTATAGCTATACCAACAAAACCCCCTACTATATGTTACTTATATCAGCAAGTTCACTAGTATTACAAAGTATGCTGTTCAAGGAAATGACTTAGTTATACTGGCTAAAGAACTCCTTCTGCCAATATCAGCTGCATAAAAAGCTATATTGGTATAATTTTAAAAGAAGCCTTATTGGAATAATTAAGTGAACTCTTAGCAATGTATATGATTATTTCTGTATTTCCTCCTTTTTAATGTGCATCATACTTGACAATATTTACTGAACCTTTTAATTATTTGTAATCTCTCTCCTTTACAAGATTTTTTTTTAAATCCTGAAGCCTCTACTCATCAACATATCCACTTTTTGGGCTCTGTATCTATAATTAGGCTTTTGGTTAAAGCTGGGGTCCAACCTACATCAAGTGTGCCACAGGTAATATGTGCAGCCACTTCGTCTGGCACTGAGCAGAACCTACAGGGAGCAGGGAGAACAGCAGCACACAGAGAAAGGCTGGGAGAGCAGTGCAATGGATCAGTTAGGGGAAGGGAACTGGTGTAGAACTTGGGCAAAGGGCAGGACTTACCTTGTGACATACCAGAAAGTTTAGCCCTCAGTGGCTTAAAGCATTAGATTTACAGACCTGACAATCAAAGGCCACGGACAGCTGTTAGATTTGTAGCACTATAAAAGTTACCACACAACTATGAAGCACTAAAAAGTGTAGCACAATAGGCACAGATGTGCACAGTCCCCTGGCTGCAGCACTACAAAGTCGCTGTGAAAGCAGTCAGTGGCATGTTCTCCAGCCAGGGAGTCATAGGGGGCTGCTCAGGCCTGTAGGTCTGCTCCCTCTCCACTACAGGGGAAGGAGAGTCTGTCAGTGAGCCTGCCACCCCTCCAGCCTTGGGCTGTGGTAAGCAGAGCTGCAGCCACCACTCCCAGCAGACTGCAGCTCTGCTTGATGCAGCTGAGCCCAAGCCCAGTTTTGGTCCAGCAGTTACTAACAACCTGGTCCCAAAAAGGAAGGGTCACAGGGCTATACACAGTAACTGTCAGCCACACCCCTTCCTCCCTTACAAGGGGAGGAGTGGAGCATTACAGGATGCTGGGGGACCAAAAGTTGCCCTAAAGAGCTACCATGCACTGTACAAATATTATGTGTAGCATTACAAGGGGGGTCCTGCTTCATCCAGGAATCTCTGTCATGCTTCCATATTTACTGTACCTTAGGGGGCATGAACACCTATTCCCTCCATTTCTGTAGCGCTACAAGAGCGTGCATAGCCTTACAAATGTCATGTCTGTCTTTGGCCAAAGCCTTGTCAAAATAAGTGGGATGGGAGAAGAACCAGAAATAGGAGACAATGAAACCAGCAAGACTAGTGGAGCAGCCTCATTTTTCCAACCCCTTCCATTGTGCATGTCACTTTCTCCCAAAGATGGGAAAGTCCATGATACCATTGTACCCTGGACACAACATGCTTCAAAAGTAACTTTACAATATTCTCATTCAAATCCAGCTGTACAAGCATGAAACTTGCACATGCTGGAAGTTAATCAATAAGTCAATGTTTGCAGAAGCATTTGCTCCTAGCAGAGCACTTCAAAAAGTTAACTAAAGAAGAGTGAATTACTACTACTATTAGAGGTAGCTCCTGAAGTTTGTCCTTTGACTGGATTAGCTGAACCACCCCTAACAGACCGAGTATTTCTAAAGTTAAGGCAAACTTTAAATAAAAAGAAAAAAAAAATCTGCCAGCTCAAACTATTTTCTATGCTACCTTGTTTAGAGATGTTATGGTCCATATTCCATACGTTAAAAAAACAACAACAAAACACTCAATGAAAATATATAACCAGGAAAAAAAAAAGTCAGAATGACTCAATGCCGTGCAACTAAATTACATCAGATTGCAAAACATTCCTTTATTACTGAATAACTGAATGTAGATCTGTTTTGCCTCATGCTCTGAATATGTGCTAATATGACAATTATTCTGAATCTGAACTTAAATAATAAGTTCAAGTTTCC
>NW_017729019.1:5314666-5320559 GCF_001723915.1 Gavialis gangeticus | reverse complement strand
AAAAATGTTCCTTAATAAGTCTGGCTCCTCTATTACTGCTTTTTGATTAAGTCCTCTGTAATTGGCTGGACTCCCAGGGCTTTAAAGGTTTGAAGGCTCAGTGGCCAGTGGTGCCCACTTACCTGCTGATCCTGTAAAGACACAGCTGCTGGATGCTGCTTTGACTTTCTGGAAAAGAAAGACAAACATTTAGGACAAAAAGAAAAGAGCTTCACAGAAAAACCACAAACTAGATAGCAGCATTTTTTCCACATCAGTTATAGCCAAAAGTAAGGAGACAGTTTGTAGAAAATGTTCTCTGAGCACTGTAACAGCATACAGGAAGCTCTGGTTCCTTCAGTGGGGAAAAAGGAACTGAAAGACCAGTACTAACTCCTGTACTTTCAAAGGCAGCATAGGCATGTCCTGAAAAAAATTCAGAATGTTTCCTTGTAGACCAAGGATTTACCAACATTATTTACAGGGACCCTGCTTTTCAGAATTTTGCATTGCAAAAAATAATCCACCCCCCTGCCCCCACAACAACTAAGACATCCCTTTGATCCAAGTCTCTCAACAGTAAATGCTTAAGAAACCCGATATGAAAGCTGGTACAGGAAGTAAGTGCTATCTACTGGTATACTCTGCACATAGATGAAGGGAAAGTCAGAATGTCAAGTATCTTAAATAGTCATACCTGCTTGTCTATCCATAGCCCAGGCCATCTCAAGTTTTTTGGACTTGAGGCCTCTAAAACTTTTGTGAATTGAGCGGCACCCAATTTCAAACACTAACTTGTATACTAGTGCTTACTTCCGGGGGAAAACTGTCCAGGCAGAAGCAAACCTGAGCTTGTGCTTATCTGCTTATCACCTCATAACAAAGCTCAATGACACCCTAAGATTCTGTAGCACCTTGGCTGAGAATCACTATGCTAGACTCTCTCCATCATGTAGTTGAGAGAAACAGAAGCAGTTATGACAGCGCTGCTACATATTTCTTCCCAATCTACCTATGGGCAGAAAGGTATGAGAGGAGACTGGGATTAAATGTATGGTACAGTCACCTACTCTGGGTATCTTAAAAAATATCTGGATGCTCACCCTACTGGGGTCATCTGACCCCAGCAGTCTTTCCTGCCCAAGCGCAAGGGAACTAGACCGGATGATCTCAAGAGGTCCTTTCCAGCCCCTAACATCTATGAATCCTGCAAGCACTTTTTGTATGCGAGTAGTCAGTTTGTTAATGAGACTAGACACATGTGGTGGTACAGTCTATCTGCGAGTTATCTTCCCTCTATTTTAAATAGCAAAGATATAATCAAATGTCTCCTATGTGCCTCGTGGACACAGTTCTCTCTCTCCATTTTCTGGCCAAAGGAAGCCTACAAAACTCGTAAGTACTTAAGAGTCTGTTGTAAACATTCTGTAGTAAAAAGGTTTGTGGAAGAGAAAAGGAAAACTAAAGAGAATTTATGAAGGATTCCTTGGTAAGGTCCCATCTTTTCTTTTCCATGTACGTTCCAAAATGAAGTCCTGGAAGGCTTTTCCTGGGTGAGAAGTCCAGCAGCTTTAATGACTGAATCGTTGTATCTTCTCCAGGTTGGCTGTACGATTACACACAGACATATGCCTGCTCCTTCCTCTTTGCTGGAACCTGTGCTCTCATTTCGCCCATTTCCTTTTTCTTTGTGCCTTTGGCCCAGAAATGGAAGCTAAGAAAAGAAGATGGTTTGAGCATAATTACAACTTAGCTGAAGAAGTTTTGCCGCAGTTGGGATGGGACAGTTTGGCTTGTGTACAATAAGAAAGTGAACATTAGGAGGCGTTCTTCACCAAGTAATAAAAAGACACCAAGATTAAAGAGAAGTGTCATGTTTGAAGACAGAGACTCAATTTAACTTACTCTGCTTAAATGTTATTGCTTCATGCGACTGAAGTGGACTGAGTTAGTTAAGTTTTACTCAAAACATCCAGATGAACATGCATGTCAGTGACTTTTTGGCTCCTAAAATATCCTGTTTGGTAGGAAGCCTAGTTGTCTGTTATCAACTTTACTGCTTCAGTTTTTTGCAAAGATGCAATAACATTTGAACATCATTAGTCAGAGCTTTAGTTTTAGAAAAATCATTTCCATTTCTTCAGCTCACACAGCCAGTAATTTTAGCCTAAACAGTAAAAAACAGACTCACTTTCAGGATAAAGAGCTGTGATCTTCAGAGGTGCTGTAACAGAACTTCTTGCTTATGAGATATATGTGTCTGGAACAATGATCAAGAAAAAGCAGAGGAAGTACTACAAAAAAAAAGATGAAGCAATTTCAAAGAAACTGAAACAAAAGAAGTGTTTTCAACAACGATGGAACAGTACCGTGGCTGCTAAAATACAACCTACTAATAGCTCCCAACTATAGGTCACGTTGTATCTATCATAGCCTATAGAATCGTGTAACCAAAGCACTGCTAATTAAAAAAAAAACCTAAGATAAAGTAAGCTGGTGTTTAGTCTTCCATTCATTCAGTAAGCTACAATTATATGACGTACTGATTATATTTTCATTAAGGAAATCATGCAGCTCAAGTGTGCGTTTGAAAAAAATTGGGGAAATAAAACTGTAAAAGAGATCATCCCTTCAAGTAAGGAGAACAAGGAAACCAAAACCAACTCTTATTTCTAGTTCAGTAAGTCGGCGCTACCATATAAGTCAGAAAAGGGCAAGTATGCCAGGCGAGATGGTTTTTCATTTTTAGACTTATTTTATTAGGGCTTTAAAAGCAAAGACTGAGGCCTCGATGTGCCAAGCACTCTAAATACAAGAAAACCCTGCTCCAAAGTTTTTGCGATCTACCTAGAACAATGAGCAGGCAAACAAAGGTATAAGACCAGTATGCCAGGCAAACTAACTCCTGTTCCAAGCATGTCACGTGATAGCAGACTTAACAGCTCAAGACATGCATCAATGCTCTTCTTCATCATACTCACTCTCCCCCACAACCCCTGTTCAAATGACTGGGTCATGCATTATACACTGGCATACTAACAGAGATTCGACGTGTCAAAGACGAAGCCAAAAAAATTCATGTCACCTCATTTACTTGGACCTACATATTAAGTGGGTCTACTGAGGTAGCATAATTATTTACTTATTCTAGACAGTGTGCCCAGTATGTGGGAAATAGGATTTTTCTTCCTACTTTTTAGTTATCAGTTTGCAATCCTTTTCCATATTTGCGAGAGTTAACATCTGAGCCAATTTATGCCCCAAAATATTTCCAGTATTTAATGTCAAATGCTTGGCCATAACATTAACAGTTGCATTCAGCATCCATTCTTTACATTTACCTGGACACATCTGACATCATAAGAAAGCAGAAGCATCAAAATGTTTGAAGTCACCTCTGAAAGGAAAAATCCTCATACAGCTGCTTTGGGTTTCCTCACACTACACTGGTCTCATGCTTTATCACCAATTATTTGAAACCTATTAAATCGATGTAGAATATTTAGCAATTTTAAGCTGCAACCATTTCAGTGAGTAGCACCAAGCATTTTCTAAAATGACAAAAACTATTTCCATTACAAAAATATTCCTTTAAAAAAGTCAAGGGTTAT
Source organism: Gavialis gangeticus (assembly GCF_001723915.1). Classification (NCBI taxonomy): domain Eukaryota; kingdom Metazoa; phylum Chordata; order Crocodylia; family Gavialidae; genus Gavialis; species Gavialis gangeticus. The sequence continues at coordinate 5,316,969 of NW_017729019.1, read as the reverse complement.
TTCAAGCATAAAAGCGTGTGCACGTGTGTGCCACATACTTTTCTGTATCTTCCTCCCAAGGTAAACACACAATCAAATCATATAATATTTATATTTACATATAACTATAGCTTTATTAAAGAATCCAAGGCAGTGTTGTAGGTAACAAATGAGCTAAAAGGCAATTGGCCAAATTCTGCAGTCACTTAAAAAAATTATTTCAAAACAGCTGTACCTGCTCACACCAGGAGAGAATTTAGGCCTCAAGTCTGCAGCATTTGGGAAACGTGCAATTTTTCTAAGGTCTATTCTAAGCACTCACAGCTTCAATGATGAGATCTACAGGCAATGAGCATTTCCAGAAGTCAGTCCATTCAATTTCCAGATGTAGCATCAAATGTTGCACTCGGATTTGATGAGGTCAAGTCAGTCTTAAACCCATGACACAGGAACAAATAACTAAGCTTCTAGCACAGGGGTCAGCATGCTATGGCCTAGATCTGGCCTGCAAAGAGGTCCAATCCAGCACAGAGAATTAGTGGCGCAGAACTGTTATGCCATGCACCCTTCTGCTCTTCCAGTACATCTGTGCTACCCTTGCTGCAGAGATCAGATATGTGCAGCAAGGTGAGTGCAACCAGTCGACTGCTCTGGGGGTGGCAAAGGCAGCCAAGTCAGAAGCTCTGACTTAAACCAAAGAAAGGCTGCTGGCCACTGATCTAGCAGGTCATCTTTCAACTGAAAGTGGCTCCTATAAATAACATGCTTCTAAAAAATGAGACCCATCAATATCTCAAACATGATAGCATAACTCTTTTAAAAAAAGAAGAGAATAGGTACTTTGGTCTTAGGCAACTTGTTCATTCTGAACACTTTGCCAAGCTTTAAAAAAAGGGAGCATCATGCTAACATGTGGTTCTTGTGAGGGCACAGAATCTACTGAAAAACACACACTTCTGCTAGTATAATTTATTTCTGCCCCCATGCCCCAAAACAAAACAAACCATACCAGCAAAAGCACACAGATCTGCTAACACAGATGCAGCTCCACTTAAGCTTTTGTAAATTAGACCTGGCCTCCTGTTATCCAAAGCATTTATGTCTTTTCAAAGCCGCTGGAATTCTGTAGATTTAAAAATGACGCATTAGAACATTTAAAAAGGTCTTTACAGTAGAGCTACCCATCTTGGTCCAGGCTTGGACCGGAGGACCAGTTTGGGTGGAAAGCACCTAAACGATATCCCTGCATTAGCAGTTCAGTGCTACAGACCCAAAGCTATACCCAGGCAATTTAAATGGTTACATCTTCATTCTAGCCAACTCGACCTACCCCCAAAATGATCAACGCATTCCTAAATCTAATAACCATGTCACAATTTTTAGGGTTACCTATGCAAATAACTGAATTATGACTTCTGCTGCTCTACCTCCTCACTGCTAAATAAAATCTGCTCCAACAAATGATTGCGGGGTTCCCCTAACACAGTGGTTCTCAACTGGGGTGTTGCAAGACTCTCTTAGGAGTGCCTCAGCACAGGTGCTGCCACCAGGTAAAACTGCTCCATGCGCCTTGCACGCAGCAAGACCATGAGGGGCCAAATCAAGGGCTGGCACACCTGCCTGCATTAGGGTTATGTAATAAATGCTTGTCCAGAAAACACAAGTGCACAGGGCAGTTCTACCAGGTGGCAGCTGTTTCTCCAGGCTGTTGCACAGCTGCCATCATGTAGAGCTGCCCCATGTGCTGTTTGTGTGACAAGTGTGCAGGGCCAGACTGAGCAGGGATGCAGAAAGAGCAACTTACTCTGCCTGCAAGGCAGTCTGCAGGGAGCCAATCCCAGCAACAGCAGCTACTGCCACCACTGTTAGGTAAGGCCAACCTATGCTTGCCCCCACTACCTCCTCTCTTCCCCCTGGCCCTCTCTCTTCCCCTCCCTCCCACCCCAACAGCTCTCAGGTGCTTGGTACAACACCCCCATTCCCATTATCCCCCCACCACCTTCCAATACCCTTTTCCAATCTGGCTCTATACACAGGGCAACTTCACCTGGCTGTGACAACAGGAGCACCCTGGCTGAGCACCACCAAAGCAAGCTGAAGAAGTATAACAGCGGTGCTCACCTAGAGGGCTCCCAAATGCTGAAGTTATGGAGAGGCGCCCTGAATCTAAAAAGGTTGAGAACTCCTGATGTAACCCAGTAAAACTTGCCTTCACTTGGGCCACTCTGTTCCCTACTCCTTTCTTTTGAGAGAAACAGCAGAGTCCATTTTCTCTCATCTTTCCTAGTCTCTACTGGTATCTATGCCACTATTTCCCTTCCTGC
>NW_017729019.1:5294124-5309666 GCF_001723915.1 Gavialis gangeticus | reverse complement strand
TAGAGGGCTCCCAAATGCTGAAGTTATGGAGAGGCGCCCTGAATCTAAAAAGGTTGAGAACTCCTGATGTAACCCAGTAAAACTTGCCTTCACTTGGGCCACTCTGTTCCCTACTCCTTTCTTTTGAGAGAAACAGCAGAGTCCATTTTCTCTCATCTTTCCTAGTCTCTACTGGTATCTATGCCACTATTTCCCTTCCTGCTGTTTTCCTTTTCTACAAAAGAACTCTTGATAGTTTTCTCGGGGAGTCCAATAACAAAATAAGTGGCTCAGATGCTTTTCTATTTTCTGTGGCTCCCACCCAAGGGAAACACCACTAACTCTTACTCTGCCTCTTGTCCAAATAGGAGTTTTGCCCACATTAAGTGGGTTTTCTAGGCCCAAACCAGACAAAAATATTCCATCATACACCCAGTAACTTCCAGCATTATTTTAAAAAATCCCTCAAGGCAGTGGTTTTTTATAAAATGAGCCTTCTCCCCAAATGCAGTGTATGAACCCATCTTTATTAGACCTAATATCTGAGAAGATCCTTAAAACTATTTTTAGGGGATGGGGAAGGACATTTAGTAAAATTCAGACTCCCACGAAGTTCAGCTTTGCACTCATATCCCAACAAGGTTAAGTATAGTCTGTTCTCCCCCTGTTTTTGGTTGATAACAAATATAATGCTGTTAAGAATGCAACGCTGACGATCCTAGAAACAAAAGTTGGCTATTAATTTGTAAATAAATCATAAGATGGTATATCAAGAATGCAAGCCTCCCAATAGGCACTCAACACCCCTAACCTCATAGCACCACCTCACAAATGGGTGAAGACTTAACTTCCCTAACTTTAATGAAAGCCAGTGAACACCTTTGATGCGAGCTCCTCTTCCACTAGTAGCTGGAATGAGACCTTCCATCTCAATGTTAGAAAAAAACTTAACGTCAACCCTTCCATCCCAGAAAAAATGTTAATGGTGGTTACGCAGGTGTGCAAATGAATTTAAAGACTTGGTGCAATACTTTAGGCTGAGTTTCAGTCCCAAACTCTAGGAGCCTGCAGCTACACAACGCATTTATGATGAAGATCAAGCCTAAGCCAAAGTAGGTTCCCTGCATACAGGTACCACTCTCTTGAGTAAAGAAGCAAGTCTCAAGGGAACAGTACCTACATCTTCAGATTAAGTACTTTATTCAGCTGCAGCATCCCCTCCTGGATCTCCTTCTACTAAACAAGATGGATGGAGCAGCTGTACAGAAGTACCCACAGGATTGGGTTGGTGCTCTGTCTTTTACAATTCACCTGGCATTTGCAGAGTAGCTCTGGGACAACAGTGAAACAAGACACTGAAGGGCAAATACCACACCAAAAGGCAGAGTCAGACTCAGGATGGCAAAACTCACTGGGTACAGCTACACAAGATGCTTTACTGCACAGCAGAATAATTTGCTGCACAGTAAAGCATCACCATCTACACATGTGCGGCAACTAGGGCACAGTAGCCTAATTTTCTGCACTGCCAGATGGCTACCACTTGTATCCGATGGGACTAGCAGCACAGTAAATTGCCACACTTAAATGCATGTGTAGATGGTGACATCAGGATTAGTTTACTTGGCTCTTTAATTGCACATGCAGATGTGCCCTTTAGGGTGAAAATCATTTTGAAAACGAAAAAGAAGCCCAAATGAATTAAGCCGCCAATTCCTCGTGAAGTTTGATGGGCTCCCAAACACCCCTTGGCTCCTTCAAAAATCCCAGCTCTGCTAGATTTAATTAACAAAAATTAATAAATATGCAAAAAGAACTTCCTTTTGTTTTAGGTGGAGGGGGCTGTTTTATTTTTTGTAAATTTCAGCAGCACACTATTTAAAAGGAAAGACTGATCAAAATAAACTCAGGATCTGTCCAACAAGAGAGTCTAGAGAATAATGTTCCGATTAAGAATTAGCTGCTGCTGGCTTTCAGACTACTCATTACTGTATCTTAAGACTGAATAGACAAATTCCAGTCAATTTAACCATTATGTGGCTAAAACCCATTATATAATAGTTACAGAGCTATTTCTCATGATTAAATTTAGTGGGTCATATTTGAATTAATAATTTTAGTGCTCATGAAGCATGCCCACAGACAACTCTAAAAACTGCAAGACATTTATCCAGTAATCAAAAGGTAAATAAAGTTTCCTCACATTTCCTTAACTGCAGGCACTTCTCCTTATAGAGCTTACTTGAGTTGCCTCCAAAAGGGACAGCAGAATTCTCACCACTGCCCATTTGATATCGTGGCTAAAACTGCAAACGAGAGCCAACCATGATTGACAGCTGCCCTCAAAAATCATAAAGCTGGATCAAGTCCAACTTATTTAACACAGGTCACCATCAAAAACTCTTACAAAAACAAATTTTCACTCAGATCTTATTGGCTTTGTTGCTACAGAAATAGAGGGAAAATTGGGAAAAAGGAGAGTGAGCTCGTATTTTAAATCCTTACCTTATATATACGATGATCCAGTGCCTGTTTTGTACAACAGCAGAAATCATCGTAAATGCATGGGACTCTGACTTCCAGTTGGAAGCTTTCAGTTTCTTCTTCCTTATCTGTGGGAATTTACACTGGATCATCAAAAGTCAAAGTAAAGGTGTGAAAATATTTTCACACTACACAAAATAAGCTTTGTCCCTACCTTGTACTTTGCAGACTTGGCCTATTTTTCTAGGGGAAAAGTCTCTAATGAGTAAGAACTTCATGCTATCACTGTTAGATGCCGCCTGTGTAAGTGCCAAGGCCTTGTGTACCCAGAATATTGACCACAGTAGCTATTTTAAGATAAGTTACTATTCTAAAACAAAGCAACTTATTTTGCAATAGAGTCTACACACAGCTATTCCAAAATAACCTTCTGAAATCATTTCCCCATGTAGACAATAAACTATTTGTAAAACTAGCTAGAGAATTAAAACTCACCTAAAGGCAACATAGCCAAGCAGTTTGAATACAGCAGCTGAGTCACAGACTCTTCACTTTAGTTCCAACTCTGCTAACGGCCAGCTATAGCATTAGACAATTAACTTCACCCCGTGCCCATTTTCCTATTTATAAAACGGGGTTAATAGGATTCAGTGCACTAGGAAATACAAAGCATCAAATAGGATGCTCATTAGTTATGAGAAATAAAGCATCCTTAAACTTCATCTATTTTTAAAAAGCACAAAAAGGAGTTAGCTACACTGGTCTGAAGCCACACAGAAAGGGTAGAGGTGCACTTTGTATACTAACTGAATGAGTTATGCCTAAGCTTTCATGAGCAACAGCTCACAAAATTAGAGTGTGCGTATTTAAGAACAATAGCACCTTTTAGTATATATTGCACAGTAGTGCTTTTTTTTGGCTGAAGGTGCATCATAAACGCACCCAAGGGGAAGAGAACTATACCCCAAATAAACTGAATGACAGTCTGTGCTTACTGAAATTACATAACATGAAAAACAGAACTCTTTTCAAAGGTTTAGTTTACAGCATGATTTAAAAACCTTGTAGATGAAAAGTGGGTTTTTTTCAAGTGCCAGTTTAACTAGTTTTCCAATGATGTCCACATGAGTTCTATCGCTGTGCCCAACAGGAGCAGGCCACTCCAAAACCCTTTATAACCCTAAGAGTTTTAATTCAGGTTATTACAGGACTACAGATTGACACTGTCCTAACAAAGTTTCTGAACTAGTTACTACTCCATTAATTTACTTTTGGGGAACATAAAAAGAATTATTATTATTATTATTATTACTATTATTTTAGTCTATGGATAAAGTTTTCAAAAATAAGATTGAAGAATCAGTGCCAATTTGGAACTTTTGATCACCCAGTGGCCTAGAAGAGCAGGGGCAAAGTCCCTCTAACAACTGACTGGTACAGAAAAAAGGATTTCCCTATTTTTCAAGTATTAACAAGGCAGCAAAAGCTGTACACAAAAATTCCCATGGATGCAAAGGACCTCATTTTGGATGTTAAAGGTTCACTAAACACTATGAATCTTTTGGCACAGGCTGGTCAAGGAAGTTACTCCTCTAATCCATCTGTTTGACATAAGGAAGACTAAAGATTTGTCAGAAAGTATCTGATGGTTAAGAATAGACTGGTAATATCCTTCCCAATTTCTTTTGAGGTCAATTTTAGAGTTAGTGGACAGAGTGGGTTTGGCAGACATAAAAATAAAGTGTTTTATTCACTGATCCACCTAAGGGTACAGTGCAGGAAACAACAACATAAGTTTACACGTACACTGCTCCAGTAAGTTATGTCTCAACTATAATAGCTCTCTTGCAGGGTCAAGAGATTTAGTTTCTCATGGCGCACACCCCTGTCAAGCCTGAAATCAAGGGGTCCAGCACACTGCACTAAGACTCCCTTACACTTTTGCATACACTGACCTGAACATTTTTTTTTTTTTTAATCACAAACCACAAGCAAGTAGCTTGTTTAGCGAAGGAAAAACCTCATAACCATTCACAATACAACCTTCTGTACACAGACCTTGCTAATGCTTAAACACTTATTTCCAGATCTTCACAACAACTCTTGAAAACCACAGCCTATTCAAAATTAGGATTTCAAGCACCAGAAATCATCCTGGCACCTCAACTATGACACTGATGTAGGCCAATTCAGAGTAGAAGCAAGTTCTGTCTTCCTATCTGATGCAATCTGCGTATAAGGCTAACAAGTGAAGAGGAACGTGTAGACTGAACACGAAATGCCTAAAAGCTCATTTGTTAAAAGTTGCAGCTCCCATAAGGAAGAAAACAATTAAAAAATACCATGGAAGCAGAATTTCTGGATTACATTATTAATAGGATAACAGATGCATCTTCGTATTAATTTAGATAAGACTGCCAGTATGCCTTGTACCTCAAACCTGTTTAGTCCCTGGTCACAGAATCACACTGGTATTGAAATGGCTCCAAAATCAAATTAAAAAAAGAAAATCTACAAAATGAGGCTGATTTTATGCTCAAAGTCTAGTATTAATATGAACATATGTGATTCTCCAGCTAAGTGTGTATTACTTAAATGCAAAAAACACCACTTAGGTAAACACCGCACAAGGTAATACCAGGATCTGTACTGCCTGCTTCCAAATCCAAACCCCAGATAATATTCTGATTGAATGAGGGCATTTCCAACATAAACCCAGGATGAAAACACTCAAACTTCATAAAGGGCCCAATTGGACTTGTTTTCAAACATAAGAATCCCACGCTCCAACAGCAGTTGGGTTGGGTCTCCCATTGGCTTATATTTATAAGAAAAAGTTACACTGACCCCCTTTATCAAGCTCAGGTTGATGGCCAACCTACGGTTAAAAGAACAAACCGAAAACATTTCTCACTTATTCCCCATCCCCTAACTCAGCCAAAATTACTTGCTTATTCACCACACTGAGAAGTGGGACAGAGATAAATTAATGCCCAAGATGGAATTTCTTGCCATTTTACAATAAAATAGCTGCACAACCTAAGAACAACAGAACCCCCCTGCTGATATCAGTGGTAAGCAGAATTTGTGCAGGTCTAAGAAAAGTGACGCTTTAACTTATTTACAATGCAGCCACAGCAGACAACAGCACAATGCCAAAGTGTGGGTTTGAATTCAAACAACCAATTTCCCACCCATTTAGCTAGAATCAAGTTTACACTAAAGTGCAGTTTTAATTAAATGGTTCACCTTATCAAACAAATTTTCCCATTTAGATTTTGCTTATCTGAAGTCCCATTAGCCAAATTATTTGTATCATTATCCTTTACAACAATTAATTTTAACAAAAATGTACAGTTACCTGGAAGTTTAGGTGTCCCTCTAACCAATCCAGAGGGGCTGACCAATCCTGTGAAGAAATAACTCACCATTACAGAGCAGCCATAGGAGAATTACCCTGAGCCACATACCAAAAATTAAGATCACATTTAAACAGAGCAGAACAATCTCCTAGCAAGATTTACACTTAATGGGACCTCTTATGGACTAGCCCCCCAAAGATACTATCCTGCATTTGCAAGGAAGTTCCAACTTCTTATGGCCAAAGGGCATGAATAAACCCAATCATCCAGACCTACCCATCCAGACTTCCTGCCCATCCATACAACCATCTTTCTCGTTGATCCCCAGTTGTTTGGGTCACAACAGCACACCCTCATGGCTCTTACTGGGATTGGAAACCCAGCCAGGTGAACTTAGTGCCAAGGAGGCTTCAAGCATTCCTCCCATTTATTGCACTACTGCAATCCCAAAGTCTATGTACATTCAATACAATACAATTGAACTTAAATACCAGATTTATGATTGGCAAGGCTGAAGATGAAAGAGTAAAAATAGCTCAGACCATAATAAATACAAACTTCTCAGGAGAAAACTCAAGCCCCAGTTTGAGTGCATCTGCTCTAGACCACTTGCTTATCAGATTAACACCATGTTTATTATACCATTATCCCATGAACAGAATAGATAAATCTGCTGGTCTAATTGTCTTGTTCTCACTATGCACATGTACATTCAAAGTTTAGGCAGTGTTCAGCGTTGTTAGTATTAACTCAAGCCTTATGTGCAAGCTAAGTGACAGCTCTCCGGTTTGCCAAGAAAACCTGCCGTTTTACTCATGGGACCAGCATCTGGCATTCCCAATTGCTAGAGGGACCTTGCATCCTCTTAACAGGAACCTGTAGGACCAAACTAAAAAGAGAACATTAAGTGGCACTGAAGAGTTCAGTCCAGCCCTCAGATTGGTGGTCCTGATACTCTGCTTGGGGTGAATGCATTAGTAAGAGGTTAGTATTCATTCGCAGGGCAGCGGGAATCAAAGAACAAGGTTAAAACAAAACCATTTTCCTATACATCATGATTTAGTTTGCCCTCTTAAAACCCCCTTACCTGTTTATAAGATTTATACAGCTGTTTGCCACGGGAACAGACACCTTGCAGAACACAATCGTGGCTTCCTTGGTTGAGAAGCACCTGTTGCCTAGCAATCATCCTGCACGGATACAGGACAGCACTAGGGTTCTTTATCCACAGTAGCTTAAGTATTTCAAGGCAACCAGGGCAAGCTTGCATTTCAAGGTGTCTTCATCTGCATGTCAGACAGCGACTAGTTAATTCTAACAAAGACTGGCAAACATAATGCGAGAGGTTTCTGAAGCCAACGATGCAGCTGTGTTAGCTTCCTCTTGAGCTCTGGTGTTGTCAAATACGCCCCGAAGTCTCCTGCAGCAGACATGGAGTTGTACTCCTGTACTGGCACAGCCTTCCACAGCTCAGGAGCCCCCATACAGGATAATGCAGGAACTACAGCACACAATTTTTCAAGGATGCCTCCATTTTTTCCTCTCACAATCTGTACTATAAATGAGGCAACTGCAAGCAAACATGCAGTCGTACCTACGAAACGGTCAGGGTGCATGCACATCCGAGGCGTGTGGAACATTGCTTCAAAACCGGTCAAAATAAGGCACTGATACCAACGCGAGCGTTTTAAATTACAAACTATAGCTCTCAGGAACTCTTCATCCATTCAGAACTAAACCCATCACTGCATAACTGGTGAAAAGCCCCTGGAGACGGAGGAGCTCCTCAAGCATGTCAGGAAAGGTTTTATTAACAGCATTTAACACTTTAAAGGACTCATTTCTGTTTTCTTTTGGCAATTTGGTGCAAAGGTTTACGTGCAAGATTCAAAGCAATTTCAAACTTTCTTCAAATTAAAAAAATCAAAACTAAAGCCAAACAAGTTGGGTGAACAAAATAAATCAGAAACTTAAAATTCAGGAACTCCAGCTCTTCAAACCAGCGAAGCCCCAGACTTGTACACGGTTCTGAGACTTAAGATGCTTTCCCTGCTTCTTGCATGCCAGCATCAGCACCGTTTCCTCGTAAGGATGAGGAGTTAAGCAGCAAGTGACCCCCTTCACTGCAACCAAGGGGGGGCCACAGCAACACCATGAACTAGATCCTTCAGATTTGATACAACAGGCTGGTCGGCATGAAAGTGATGGTCTCCCTGCTTCTTGCTCAAGACCCACAACTATCAGATCAAACATTGAGCAGCAGCAGCAAGTACCCCTCCGCTGCAAACAAAGGGGTCAACGGTTTGTCGTCAATTCACTTCCAGGCAGAAAAACCATTTTCCTCAAAAGAAACAATTTATTTAGAATGAAACAAAATCAGCTCAACTGTGAGTGCATGTTTGAGTGACAGCTACTTTTAAGCTGTGTGAGCCATAAAAACGGTATTCCTTTAACTTTTCCAGAAATCTTGTGTACACAGCACAAAGCAAAGAGGTCATTTTTTTTTTCCACTTAAAACACGGGCATTGGCATCACAATAGCAGATACACAACTTTTTTTTAAAGCTGCCATTTTAGTAAAATGCACAAATACTAAACAGATAAGCTTTCTTCCATCACGAGGCCCATGTAAATTCCACACAAGCCACAGCTTCTCTTCGCAAAGGTCCATTAGAACTTGGAATCCCATGTTGCCTTCCGCAGTCCACCAGCTTTGCTTGCAGGAGGAAAGAAAACGTTATTCAGTACAAATGTTTACAACTGATTTTCCCCTCCCTACATTATACAGATGAACATGAAGAACTACAAGGCCTTTCTGAATATTCTACTTGGACTTCAAAAAGCACCAATATCACCCACGGGCACAAAACCTTGAAATGAAGTCACCTTCTATGTATAAATGCATAACAAGTAGTGCAGGGTTTTTTTTTTTTTGGACTGATGTTAAACTAGGCTTACAGGATTAAAGATATTCAATTTTTATGATAGTTAGTAGAGCAGGGCAAAACAAAAACAAAAAAAAACCAACAATGAGAAAAATCAACTGAATGAGTTATAATTCACTTGACTTTCCTCAGAAGACATTTCCTGAAGGCATTTTTTCAATAAAAAACATGAAATGTAGTGTTACATGTTTATCTCTTTTGTTCTCATTTTGCTATTTAAATTTCAACAGGAGGATACAACGCTAATATTTTAGTATTTTAGAGTGGCCAAATCAAGGGTGCACCTATTCAAACTTAACTGTTACTATTCAAGCTGTATTTCCAGGCAGTATCCATCATTTTTATAAAGCCAGAACTGCATGAAGCTGAATATCCAATATGGTCTGTTTTGCTTATGCCTTATACAAAGATTATTTCTTCATCAAGTTTATAATTCATTGGAATATATGTCCTTAGTTTTTATTTGTAGAAAGTCATTAAGAATGGGAGGCAAGAGGAAAGAATCCCAAATCCTCAGGAAACACAGCAATGATTTGTTTGATTTTTCTTCATTAGAATTAGCAGGCTTCCTACAAGCACTGCTCAACACTGTTTATTTTAGTAGATATGGGAAAGGATAATCCCCAGAAGCTTTCCCCAGTCCTCAGAGGCCTTCAGAACCATTTTGTTCTCCACCTTACTAATACGCAAAGCTCCTCGACTCAGCGACCACAAGCCAGATTGTGCTCTAACAACCCAAGGAACTTGTGTCCTCTCTTCCCTGCCCCCTACAGGAGACTGAATAGGCTGTCTCTACTGGCAAGAAGAGACAGCACACTTATAATTCTTTTTCTAAAAAGAAAAAAATAATTTAAGACGCATTACATTTGTCCACGTTGCCCAAATTTCCAATTGCTTCTCTATTATCCTTGCAAGGATGACATTTGCTGTCTAGACCACAAGTACCAATAACTTACAGTTGTTTGAGGTAACCTTGAAATTCATGCTGCAGTGCCAGTGAACAGGAGACCGTACACTAGAGACCCAAACAAACAATGCTGCTGGCTAGCAGCCAAGTAATTTGTGTAGTTTCCAATTTGTAAAAATCTAAAACCTTAACAAAAGTACGAGTCACTTGAGGTTCTTTCCCCAAAGCACAACTATGAAACAATTCAAGAAAAGGAGAGCCCTTTTCCACATTCAGTTCAGTCAAGAAATAAGAACATCTGCTACAGACAGCATTAGAAAAGATGCAGAGGTCTCATTAGAGCCACATAATGCCAAATAGGCATCTGAAGTTTCCTAGATCTGTTTTGTTTTATGCAAAAGTGGCATTAAATATGGACTTCTGCTAGTATTCAGCCCTGGCCTAGGAGGTTTAAATGGACAGTTACTCCAATGCTGTGCATTTCCATAGCATAAGACAAAGTGCAGCCAAAAAGAGCTGTATTAGACCTGAGGGCACCTTGTGGCTAAGTGCTGTGTCAAAAAATGGCACCAGTCAGCTGTTTCACTGTTAAATACCCTTAAAGGGTGTTAAAAATCCTTGCTTAGAGTAGCAACCACATATAAACCAGATTTAAAGCAGCAGATAACCCATAAGGAACCAGAAAACCTGGAGTAAGAAACACAGTCTAGCACATTCCATATTAGCCTTCAGTACACATACAACTTGGGCTCAAAAGCAGAGGCAAAGAACAAAACTGCTTTTGTTTCAAAGGCAAAACTGAAAGTGCACACATGCTGCTCTTTCCAAATGGGATTTTCTCAGTTAGTTGTCAATGAGATTTGCTGATAGACAAACTGTACTTTGACCCCAAGTTTTGTGGGTTTGAAAAAACAGGTGTCTACTGCATATTAGAGTAACAAACACTGTTCCTGGCAAATTTTAAGTGTTGAACACAACAAACCTAGTGTTCACAAAACCTAGCTACAGTGCTAGTATCTCTCTTGTGAATCCCCAATGACAAGTAATGGAAGTTGGGTTTTTTGTTTGCTTTTTTAAATACACACACACACACACACCCCCACACCCCCCCCTTAGGGCGATTGGCTCATTTAAAAAAATGATTCCAACTTCTTCTGGCATCAAATACAATGAGGAAACTCATTGTAAATGCAACAAACGTTTAACCTAATACAACGCAATCAGTTACACAGCATCAGTGATTTTACATGCTAACATGCAACATAGACACCTGCTAGAAGAAAACATTCTTTGCAAGAAGGGTGAATATGCTGTATTTCCTACAATATATGAAACATCCCTTATATTACTGGTGCCATTTCCAAAATCCTCATTGTTAATAGTAAGACAAACAGCTGAATTCTGCTATCTATCTATAAGCCTATTAATGTTCATGGTGAAAGACAATCAAGAAGTTCTGCATTTTACCCTCAATAAATATTTGGAGCATTAAATGAGGTTTTCATATGTTCATTTAACCAAAGAAAAGAAAAACCCCTAAAATATTAAAGTACATATTAAGAGAAAATACCCCGTTATATATAATAAAGGTGGTATTTGGGATACAAGCTATTCACTTTCATTAGAAAAACACTGCCCTTAAAAATCCAGTTCTCTGAAAATACCATTTTAGAATTGTGTGAATTGTGCCTTACAGGCACAACAGCAAGTCTTCTCAGATAGAGGACATTCTTCTCTAATTGCCAGCCCTGTAGACTGCAGTTCGAATCATTAGCTCCCGCCTCACAAATTACTAACACTACAGATCCCTTAACTGGAAACTAGATCTGGAAAGGAATCCAATTCATCTTCCTGGCCTGTGTCATCTAACCAAGACTAGTTAGTTATCACAGGAATATGGTCCAGGTTCCACAGAGTAAAGTGGTACCCACTGTACATACCCATACTCCTCGATCCTGGCCAATAAATACTTAAGTGGACTTTTTTCTACAATGAGATCTATAGATCTCTGTAGAGATATTAAGAATTTTATTACCAGAACCTATATTCTCAAGGATTTATCAAGATAAGTGGAAAAAAACATGGAGTTAAACTTTTTGCTAAAGTGAAAATGAACTATATTATTTGAACAAGGTGAACTGCTTTGTTAACATTTTGGAATTCTTTTAATGCTCTATGAAGATGTGTAAAAAGACAAGGCAGTCCAGGCAACTGGAAAAACCTCACATAATGCCCACAGTATTGTACCTGAAAAGTCTTCAGACAGACAGCACTGTCTTTCTATTAACAAAGAGATAAAATAATGATGAGAACTTTCATTTTTCACAGAATTAAAAGCCATCTCTGAAGAGAAGCACACTTATTCAGAGTTTGCACTCTGGAACTCGCTGTACCAGCAACTCTTTGAAAAAGGCAGTAAAAACAAAAACACCATATGACTCAAGTTGTTTTTGAAGCACCTACTTGTTTCTTGCATACTAGAGTAAGCACAAGACATTCACGGTTTGTAACAAAGTCCTGGCCTATTTACCAAACATTGTTACTGCTACAAACCCAAAGTGCATATATGGGATACAACAAAACTCCAATGAATAGGAGAAATACACCTGTTAAAAGCATACTTTCCTGGCATGCACTTCTGTGGACTGGCTGCAATTCTCAAACTAACACCCAATAAAGAAATTCAAATGTTTTACGGTGTACCACAAGACCTGAAAGACTTCAGCCTTGAGTCACTGGACCCAAAGTGAAACCATTCAGGCTCCTGACAAAAGGGGTTATTTATCTGAGAGCTGAGGGTCTGAGGCCTTCATAGAATTTCAAACTCAGAACAAGTTGACACTAGTCCACTATTGGGTACGTGGTTCTCTGATCTAACTACTGAACACTTTAAATCTGGTCTTTTAGCTTTGTAACTCTAGAGAACGCGTTTTTAAAAGTTATGAAATGAAAAAAAGGATAAGAGATAAAATTAAAAAAAAATTTTTTTTTGTTCTATTTTTCATTTTTTTCCTGTTGGAGCAGGCTTAACTTCCCTGCTACACTCACTGATAAGGGATCCTCAGAAATATTCTATTCATGCTAATGGCTACACCCTCCTGGCTTCTAACTTCAGTTTATAGAAAAATGTAGGTACAGAAAAAATGGGCAAGGGGTATTAGCTACAAATAAAGATCTAATTAAAAATAATTGTGAGGCTGGCTAAGGCTGTATCCCATAGCACCTGGCACACGCTGGAAGGGCTGCGTGGAAGAGTAGGCAGGGTTGGGTACAGAGAACGAGGGCTTTACGATGCACCACGAACAATGATCATGACCAGATAGTCGTCCTGTGATTTGGCCAGAGCTTTGGCCGTGGAGTCCAGGAACTGTTGGGAGAAATCGCAGGGTGGGAAGGCGTGCAGAACCCCGCTGTTCTCCTTGTCTTTGTTGCCTCCTACAGGGAGGCTGATGACCCCAGCAGCCTGCTTTTGCTTTAAATAGGACACCAGATTCCTGAGTGGCCTCTGGGTAGAGGTGGTGGCAGCCTCACTGGCCCCAGATGAGGAGCGGCTGTCTGATGTGCCAGGTACTGCCAGGAGAATGGCATATCCATTGGGACCTGCCACCTTGATGCGGCGAGTGACCTCATCCAGCTTGGGCTGGTCCAAGCGAAGACGCTGAGTGATCTTGAGTTGGGCCACTTTGCCACCAGTTGCTCCCTCCACCAGAAGACTGCTGGCTACACTGAGGTCCCCCTGAAGCAAGTGCATGTTGGACGGGAAATTGCTGTTCTTCAACAAAAGCATCCCCTGCCAAGCCAGGCACAGTTTGGGGGCTGCAGCAGACTGCGACGTTCCATCCTGCTGCTGCTGCTGCTTTTGGGGTGGGGGTTTGAGCCGGGACCCACCACCACTGCCCCCTTCTGTCGTGCGCTCATCTTTTTTGGCTGGACTCTTGCACTCCTGGGCAGCAGCTACCGCTGAGACACGGTGCTTCCTCTCTCTTTCAGCAGAGTTCTTGCGGTCACGCTTCTCATTCTGGCCACGCTCCAGGCTGCCCCTGCGTGATTCCCGAATTGGTGACGGCCGCTCCAGCAGAAGCAAACGGGATGAGCGCTCTGCATCACTAAGGTAGCGCTCCCGGGCCACACCAGGATCGGGGCTGCGGTCTGGGGGAGAGGCTGCAGCCAGGCAATGTCGCTTACGTGACGAAGATGAGCGCTCGCTATCTGGAGAGCGGTCCAAGTGCCGGCCTCCATCCTCGGCCAGTCTCCGTTTCCTCGGTTGGTCCCTACTACTGCTACCCAACTCCCTCTCCCCTCGGTCTCTCTCCAGGGACCAACCATCCCGCCGACGCTCCAGACTTTCCAGAGGGTCATAAGCAGCTGCACGATTACTCCTGTCCCGTACAGGGGGTGGTGGAGGCACCCACTCCGTCTCAGGATAAAGGTCTCTGTCCCGGTCTCTGTACAGCAACGGTGGTGTCCTATCCCGGGCCCCCCGAAGTGGGTCAGGTGGGGCTCCCCGATGAGCCCCAAATGCAGCTGCCTCTGCCACTAGCTCATAGTGGGCAGGTGGGGGCAAGGGCAGCGGCTGCAGGTATGGCTGCTGGTAGCGATGCTCTGTGTCCGCAAAGTCCACTCGGAGGCGACGGTCAGGCCCACCCAAAGGAAAACCACGCATGTGGGTGCAGGCAGCCTGTGCCGCATCCAGGCTCTCATACTGAATGTAGGCCCATGAATCACCTTTCCGATAATCAATAGTGCGGATAGTGCCAAAACGGTCAAATTCCCTGGCCAGAGCAGCCAGCGGCACCCAGGGCCCCAGGCCCCCCACCCAGAGCCGGGTGGTGGGGGTGGCTTTGCCATACCCGATTTTGATGGGGTTGCGCAGAAGAACTTTCCCCGACATGGCGAGCTTGGCCCTGTGCGCCATGTCCAGGTTCTCAAACTTAAGGAAGCCGTAGGTGCTGGTCTGGCCACGGCCCGGCCTCTTGATGTCCACCTCCGTGATGACCCCAAACCGGTCAAAGGCGCGCCGCAGGTCCGACTCGCTCACCGTGATGTCCAGGTTGCCCAGGAACAGCGTGCGGTTGGCTCTCTGGTCGTCCTCAGGGCTGATCTCCTCCTCGCCAGCTGCTCCGGCACCCCCTCCTCCTCCCCGGAAGCCACCAGCGGCCGCCACGCCAGCCACCCGCTCCAGCCCATACGCCGGCCGCACGCGGGTGTCGTAGAAAGCCCCGTAATCCCGCTCCCGCTCCAACTCACGGGGCAGCGGGGGTGGCGGCGGCAGGCGGCCCAGGGCGAGCTGCTGCAGGCGGTAGTCTCTGTAGCCCAAGCCACCCCCCCCTCCGGCGGGCGACAGGGCCCTTTGCGTGGCGCCAGCTGCAGGGTGCCGGACAGCAGCGGCCGCGGCTGTCACACCAGCCACCGCAGCCACGTAGGGGGACTCCTTGTCCAGCAGCGCAGGGGAGCGGCTGCCGCGGCGCCGGCTGCTCCCACCACCGACGTACACGGCCTCGATCTTGAGCGGGCGGTTGTAGAGCACGAGGCGGCCGCGGGCGTGCTTGGCGGCGCGGGCATCCTCCGGCCGGCGGAAGTTGACGAAGGCCACACGCTCGTCTGCAGCGCCCGTGCCAGGCGGGAGGCGGCTGATCTTGACGCTCACATCGCCGAAGCGCTTGAACTCGTGGAAGAGCCCGTCCTCCACCGCCTCGTCACTCAGCGCCGAGCCCAGCTCGCTGATCTTCAGCGTCTTGTACTCGCCCCCGCCACCGCCGCCCGACTCGGACGACGAGGACGAGGGGGGCGGCGGCGCCCGGGACTCTCCCCCGCCACCGCCGCCGCCCCGGCTCCCGCCGCCACCGCTGCCCCGCGACGATTCAGC
>NW_017729019.1:5220718-5293816 GCF_001723915.1 Gavialis gangeticus | reverse complement strand
CGGGTGCAGGCCCCGCCGGCCGCTCTCGCCCGAGCCGCCCGCCGCCTTGCCGCCGCCGTTGCTACCGCCCGCGCCGGAGCCGCTTGGTTTCTTGGTGCTGCGCTCGGCCCGCGCCGACGAGGAGGAGGGCGCCGAGTCCTCACCGCCGCCGCCCCGGGACCGCTTGGCCTTGGCCGGGGAGCGCTCCTTGCCCTTCATGGCGCCGAGCACCTCCCGGACGGCTTTCCTGACGGACGGACCCGCGCTCACGCACGCGCCGCCATCTTGGAACCCGCCGCGGAAATGGACCCCGCCCCCCTTGCCGCCATTGGGCCACTCAATCCTCCCCCCGCTGCTGCCGTTGGGCGCTGGGCTTGTCAGTCCGGGAGGCCCCACCCCAACCGCTCGGTGATTGGGTGGCTGCGCTGCCTCTCTTCGCTGTCTCGTGCTCGGGTGGCTCGTGAGGGAAGACCCCCCCTTTGGAGGCGCTGATTGGCCACTGCGGGGTTCTGATTGGGCGAGCCGCCTGTCAATCGTAACGGTTCTCGGGGTGAGACCGTCCTACCCCGCTCCTCTGGCTCTCATTGAGTGGAGAGTGACCGGGCCTCACGTCTCTGATTGGTGAAGATCCGCGTCATTTCGAACAGGCCTGCTCCGGGCGCCGGGAGTCCGCCCCCACTTCTCATTGGTCAAAAGTCGCTTTGCCCCTTCTCTGTGACTGGATGGGGCTTGTGTCCGTCGGAGCAGTTCAGCGGGACGGGCCGTGACCCTGCCTCTCGTTGTGATTGGCCTGCGGCTCTCCCGTCCCGCCCTACCAATGTAATAGGCTGAGCCGCACGTCCCTCCGGAATAAGCGCGGGATGCCGCCGGACCCTGCCTCTTCGCCCACATTGGTTGATGGAAATCCCCTTATCGATCTGATTGGATAGAGGTGAGAAGCCTTTTGATGGGCGGGGGAGGGTGTCAGTCACGCCGAGAGTTTCTCTGATTGACTTAGGGAAGATGCGGGGCGGGGCCTTTTGGCCGCCAGATCCAAAGGAGAGGGGTGTGCGCCGCTGCTCTGCTTTTTGCTCCCATCACGGTGTCTTGCGTCTGGTCTTCAGCTCTGCTTTCCTCTGAAACCTCTTCCAGCCCAACGGTTTTATATTCAGCCTGACGTTTTATAAACCAATGAACAAAACCTGCCGCACCAAGGGATGGGAACCCTCCCTTGCCAGGATTCCTGGGAGGAAGAAACTGAGTCCATTTTTCTGGGCAGCAATTCTCGCCAGTTGCTTGGAGAAGGCCTGAAATACCCGGTTCTGCCCTGAAAAGTTGAAGACGTGGAGCTGGCTTATTGCAGTGGTAGTACCTTGAGATCCTTTCAGAGGTGATAGTGCTGTTAGGTTTGCAGCTGTGAGTCACAAGATAAGCACAGAGATTCCAAACAGAGAT
The DNA here is from genome assembly GCF_001723915.1 of Gavialis gangeticus. Classification (NCBI taxonomy): domain Eukaryota; kingdom Metazoa; phylum Chordata; order Crocodylia; family Gavialidae; genus Gavialis; species Gavialis gangeticus. Next base: position 5,292,403 of record NW_017729019.1, on the reverse strand, counting down.
CCACGGTTGGGGTCTTTCGGAGTTCTTTGCAGCAGGAAAAAACTCTTTTATTATTTTTCTGTAGTCAAAAAAAAAAAGGGGGTGGAAACTAAACTGGCAATTTGTGACGGGTGCCTCAACTCTATCCCGGGGTGAAAAAAAAAAAAAAAAAAAAAAAAAAAAAAAAAAAAAAAAAAAAGTGTCCCAGCAGCATCTCTCATCAAATCAGAGGTGAAACCAATGACATTGATTTTAAAGGCATTCTACTGGCATTCAGGCAAGGTGGCACTCTGCCCTGCCTTCACCTTCTCTTTCCAAAGAAGCTGGTGTCATGTATGCAACAAATTGCTGCATACGTGACGCCAGCTTAAGACGGGAATTCTTGTATGTTCAAGACAAAGATTCCTGAAATGGGGGGATTCAAATGTGGAGCTAAATACTTCGTGAATTATGGTAGTTTGGAGACAGGGGGCATGTCGTCATGTCCACATTTAATGAACAGTAGCCCGTTTTAAGGCACATTAAGGGTGTGCATCTACACGTGCGCACCCTTAATGCACTTTTAAAATGGCGATTTTAGGCTATTTAGGCATAAAGCTGTTTTTAGGCTATTCCAGCCTAAATCTGATACGTGCATAAAGCAGGTAATAAATTTAGGTGTGAATAGCTAAGTCACATTTGCACACGTGTAGACATACTAATGCACATTCATGCGTCTGCACATGTGCTAATGCAATTTAGCTATTCATACCTAAATTTAATGTGACTTAATGTGCATTAGCATGTCCATGTGTAGACATAAACCTAAGTCATCTTAATGCACCTTGAGCAAAGATGCATTAAGTTTAGGCGGCGTAGACACACCCAGGATCAATCAGAAACATATATTGGGAATGTATGCTGTGTTGGTGTGCATGGACATTGATGTCTTTTACTTAGTTATACTATGTTATCCTAAGATGCATCAAAGATGGCCACATATACTTAGTTGCACATAATCATATGGAAGACAGGCTGATAAAGATTAATTATGCAGGGGTATATGAAAGACAGAGAGAAATATATATAAAGGGCCATACTGGGAGTCATAGAAACAAGACAGGGGTTATAATATCCAGGGCTTCATGGATTTTAAAATCACATTGGGACAGTTACCTAGCTGCTTTACTGCAGTAAAACTGGCCAAAAACTTTTGACAAAACTTTTTTCCATCAAAATTGCCATTTCAGCAAAACTGAAAAGTTTGGTTTAGAAACATACGATCCTAAGAAAGTAGAGCTGGAAAGGACCTCACAAGGTTATTTAGCCCAGCTCCCCTGCTCAAAGGCAGGACTAAACCATCCAGCCAAGTGTGGGTCCAACCTGCTATTGGAAATTTCCGAGAGAGGAGATTTCACAACTTCTCTCAGGATCCTGCTCCAATGCTTGAACACCCTCATGGTCAGAAAGTTCTTCGGATTCTCCAGCCTTAATTCCGTCTGCTGCAGCTTGAGGCCACTGCTCCTAGTCCTGTCTCCTAAAGCCACAGACTAGGTGTGGGCCTTCAGTTGCTGACTACTGAACTAAGGGGTTTAATCAAGAGGGTTTAATCAAGAGGGTTAATTAATCAAGAGGGTTTAATCAAGAGGGTTAATTAAGTGGTTTTCAACCTGTGGTCTGCAGACCTCTGGGGATCCTCAGGCTATGTCTAAGGGGTCCATGAAAAGGGGATCAATACCCCCCACAGGTTATACCCCCCACTTATAATTCAAAGGGGTCTGCACCTCCAGGTGAAATTTTTTAGGGGTCCACAAATGAAAAAAAGATTGAAAACCACCGTCTTAGACTGCTCTGGGTTTATGGTTGAGCATATGCTGTTTTAAACTTGCTTAGCTAAAAGTTGGCAAACTGTTGCATTTGTAACTCGAATGAGGGGTGAGGTCATGCGACAAGCGTGTGGGGAGGGTGCGGGGAAAGGGAAACCTTAGTGTGGAAAATTACAGAGACAGTCCACATGATCGCTACCGAGTATAAAAAGTCCCGAGGTACCAGGATGATCTGCAATCCATTAAAGGAGCTGCCGGAGTTTGCACCTTGAATTCCCTAGCTGCCTGGTGAGGGCTGCCTATCCAAACTGGGGCACTACAGCTGACAGGTAATCAGGGAATTGCTTATGGTTTGTAATTAAGTCTTATGTTAGAATTTGCTGTAATAAAGTGTTTGCTTTAAGAAGCTGGCTGTATTCTTAGCTCTCGTTGACGCCAAAAGGGTTCAAACCAGTACCCCATTAGGACCAGTGATAAAAATCTGAATCTCCCACATCCCAGGTGAGTATGCACATCATCAGGCTATTGGCTACTTAGGAGTGAGTGCTTCTCTCTTGTTCACACGCTGTCCTGGGTAATTATATATTTTTTTGGTTTTATGCAGAATTTCACAAGATGTCGATCGTGTTCCCATCTGGAACAAAAACAAATGTTGACCCTCCAAACATTGCTTTTGCCCAATGGAATTCTTGTTTTCTGACTCAGTCTCATTTGGACATGGATTGAAAATGGGTTTTAAGGGAAACCATGAAATACTTTATTTCAGCTAAAAGGACAAGACCCTCAGTGGGTAGAAAGTGGCATGGCTCCAGGGACTTCAGGAAGGTAGCATTAATTTCCCTTTGCCAATAATCTGATCCAAAGACTGTAGAATTTTCCAAGGTCCTATTTCCTTCATCTATTTCCATCTAAAAGTGATATATGTGCAGTGATTGCTTAAGATCTTCAGATGATGATTCATAGTTTAAAAGACACCTTGGGTGAGCAACTGGCATGAATCACTGAAAGTCCTTGCCATGCACACAGTGATATTTAATGTGATTTCAATTTCTCTTCCAAGTTGTTATTTCTAAATGAGATAGTCTTCTTGTGGGATTTTTCCTCTTTGTTTCAGCTGCAGTCAGATCCTGGATTTCTGTAGAAAAAGCCTGATTTCTGGTGGTTTTTAGCAGTGTGAGTACATTTTGGATTGAGACTTTGCATCAGGGAAAGGAAAAGCCGCACTTCAAGAGCTCTAGAAGAGTAAGTGTTTTGTTGGGCCAACAGAAATGGTACAACGTGAGCAACGCTCTTCCTGTTGTGCTTGTTTCAGGAGTGTTCTTTTTATGTAGATGTGCAGCCAGGCAAGGTAGCCAGATTCAAAACAGTTTTTAAAGTACTGAACTACCATTGATTTCAGTGGAAATTAGGCGCCAAAAGGCCTTTGAGGATCATGACCCTTGTAGAACCAATGAAAATAGTTGTATAATATAAATGGGTTCCTCTGGAAACTCTACAATACTGACCTGATGGGTGACTGTTGTGGAGAGAAGGCCTTCCAGTCTCTATGCATCTTGATGCCCAGCTTTTCTGCCCACTGATGTTGATTATAGAGGTGGGTTTTTGGATACAGGAGCAGGGCCTCTATGGGATAGATGATATCTCCATGTTAACTGTACAGGGGCGCACTCAGCACTGATCTGAGCAGGAGTGGATGCAGTGACCTACATGCCATAGGTCTCAGTAGCTCAGCTATCTAGTCACACTGCTTCACTACCTGGAATACACTTTGACAGGGAGTTGAGAGCCACCTCTCATCTTTCCCTGGTGATAAGTCATTCAAAACTGCTGCCACCTCTTAGTCAGGAGGAGGAGCAGACAAACAGCTTGATTCAGGAACAGAGGCAAGGAGGATTGTAGCGGCAGATCTTCCACGGGTGAATACTGACATGGCTGTGGTCTCCGCATGGCTGAGACTCTCTTCTGACTGGCTGGAGCCATCATGATCATCCAGGTTTCTTTCACTTGTACATTTGGGGCTAAATCCTGTTTCCCTTCATGCATCTAAATGGCATGTGGGCAAGCACAGAACTGCAGCTTCTGGCACGTAAGCACAGTTTGCAGTTCAGCATCACCCATGCAACCCCAGAGGCCTAGTGAGTGTATGGAAGAGAGGCTTGTGCTCATAACATAAAACAGAATTACCTGGCTACATGCGTAACTCTCTCACTCTTTTCACCCCACCCGGCTGAGGCTGTAGCCTCCATTACATTTTTAATACCTTTCTGCACCTTATTTGGTTGACATCTGGGCTTCCCGTGCTGAGCTGTGACCTGCAGGATGAACCCCAGAGAAGGTAGTTCCTAGAAGCGGAGTAGCTTCACAAATCTCCCCGGGACAGGTGCCTCTGCGCTTAGCAGGGCAGCTGGGATGCACAGCATGGCAGCAGTGTCCTGTCTATGTGGGAGCTGGTTTGTTTCCGTCCAGCAACCAGCGTTTGTTTCTCCTCTTGTCCACTCCCATGTGAATCAGCAGTAACTCCTGTGGTCCTGTTCCCATTGCATTTACCCCACTGTAAATGAGAAGTAAATTCCCTGGGACTGAGTCTTCTCTTATCGATGCTGGTGCTGTCAATGGGTTGCACTAAAGCAGGTGCAAGAAAACAATCCCCATCTTCCATACCAGTAGCCAGCAGAGGGCAGAAACCGCACGCAGATTCCCCGTCCCTCATTCATTCACTCTCAGGTTCCCTCGATGACCTTGCTTGGCAAACCCTGGGCTGCTGATCTAAGTTAATAGGAAAGGAGCTCTTGGGACCCTGGATACTCTCCCCAGCAAAATCTAGGTGGGTTGGAACATCCTATCTCATTAGGGTTACTCATCCCAATCAGATCCCCCAGGTTTGCTTTTCACCCAAGTGGCTAGTGCTGGGCTTTAATAAATGATGAGGGACTTTATGGAGCCATTAGCACACTAATTGTTAGCTTTCTATCTAATATCCAGAGATTAATGGAGCAGAACCTAGAAGCAGATTAAGCCAGCCTATGAGCTACAGGGCTTGAGTGATCCAATCTCACATGTGACTGGAGGGAAATGCTGAGAAATAGAACCAAAAAAAAGGAAGGGGAGCTAGGGGGGAGGAAAGGGATAGGAAGACACTCCTGTGTAGACATGCTCAAGAGATGCCAAGAACAGAAGAGGCCACTGGGGTGTCTGCAGGGCAGTGTTAACATACCTGGGTTAGGCTGGGAGGGTTGGGAAAGCTTGCACTTCCCCTGCCTTGGCCTCTTCTGTTCCTGTTGTGTGGCTGGCACTCTCCAAGCACTGTCTCAGCCTGTTAAGACTAGGGCTCGGATTAGTCTCCTACCAGTGTTTCAAACTCTTTATAGGACTCTGGGCAATTGGATATGGGCTGGAGACCCTTCATGATTTGATACCTGCAGCATCTGAACTCTGCATCTGAAGCGAAGGCAGTGCTTGGGAGAGGTGGCCTCAGCTCTAGGGGCTCGGACTTGGGATGTGTTCTGTCCAAGGTACTTAAATGGCCACCTCCCTGCTGTGTCTGAGCTGCTTGTGACCTGGAGGGCATTTCTTGTCACAAAGCCTCTCTCAGGCAGGGCAGGAGTAGGGCCCTAATGCATGGAGCTACCTAGAAGCTAAGTGACTTGCCCAAGGTCACACAAGGAAGTTCTGTCAGAGCACGGAACTGAATCCAGGTCTCCAGTGCCCTAGGCTAGGGCCTATCCAATGGGTCCTTCCTTCCCAAATTAAGCCATCCTAATCTAGGATACTTGCATAGCCCCCTAAATGGCATAGCTCCATCCCATCTGTTCCCCATTCCTTCCCAGGGGCAGAGGACAGCTGGCATGGGTTAAGCCCCACTGACTTTAACCCAGTGGAAAAACTTCCCCCACTGGAAGGAATCCTTCCCACACACAGAGAAATCTCACTTAGGCAGGCAGGTGGGGCCTCGCATCTACCACCTAAGTGCAAGTGGGCTGGATTCACTTTGAGAATCTGGCCCCTGTTCTCACTGGGCCTAGTTCCCCATCTCTCGTGGGGATATTGGCAATATTGCCCAGCCTCAGGGGAGTTTGGGAAGGCTAAAGCTCAGACAGCACTTGTATGTCACTGGGATTCTCCTGGGATGCGAGGGTAGCAGAAAGATCTGGTGAGACAGGCACATTTAAATAGAGCTACAAGCTGTATTTAAGGCACTGCTGTGTCATTGCACATTGACACATCAAAGACACGCCAAGATGAGAGCATTGCTTTATGATCAGTTCGCCCCACTGGGCAAGCAGCAAAGAAGCAGCAGCTCTTGTTGAGAAAGAATTAGCATAACCTTGGCATTTAAAACCAATCTGAACAACTGAGGCCTTGCTTCCAGCCAAGGTCACTCCACTGGGGTCAGCCTGTCGTGTGCACCTGTCAAGCACCTGAATAAGGGCTTGGGGGGGTTTTTCTGCTCTGACCTAAAATGCAGACTCTAAGCACAACATGCTTCAGGGGTGATGAGTTTGTTCTCATTGCTAATAACAGCATTGGTCTGTGATAGGGTAAGCTGTGAAAATTCAGCCAGCAGCACAATTCTCAGCTCTGAGCTGGAGCGGAGCAGGCAGACATGGAGGACAGGTCTTAGCTCAGCCAAAAGGCCTTGTCAGGGAAGGAAAGCGGGGTGGTGGCCAGGAGCCAGATGCATGTTCATTCTTTGGATGGGGTAGCTGAAGGGGCAGACTTCAGGGAGAAAAGCTGATCAGTCCAGGAAATAACAGGCTGGGATAGCTTAGCATCATCAACACGGCATTGCAAAGCCTCTTCTCAGTGACCTTCCCTCTCTTTCAGCCCAGTGTAACTTCACCAACCTCTCAGGAGCTACTCCTGATTTACACCAGTTCCACTGAGAGTTACATGATGGGGACATTCTGCTGCTATGAAATCCCAAGCCAGCTCATCCCTTTCCTCCCAGTGGATTCCTGTATCTCCCCCTGTTTCCAGGATGTTCTGTATCTGATCATCTCCTGGCAACAATCCCCTGGGAAGGTAGGTGGCTCAGTTTGGATATTATCACCACAGCAAGCACAATGTTTGTGCCCTTCCCTAGAACAAACTTACTGCACTGCAGCCTGTGGCGTTCACATGGCACTGCTATGTGCCAACATCAACATGCTCCAATGCAATAGCCCCATACACATGGTTCAAATATTGTTGTGGCAGCAAGTGACATCCTCACACTGAAATGCAACACCAGGTGCATGGAAACATGCATCCAGGTCCACAAGGAGGAGATCTGAAGACCCCATGACATCCACTGATGCCATCACTGTTACTAGTGACCACGCACTATGGTGACAGGTGGCAGGATATAAGGCTAAGTAAGGTAGAGCCATCTATGGTGTTTGTGGTCCTAGTTCAGAACTGACACTGCTGAGGAGGAAGAAAGATTTTCAAAAGCCCTTTACAGCCAGCACTCCCACTGTGAAAGTTGGCCATCCTAGTTCCAAAAGTGCTGAGTTCTCATTAGCATCAGGCCCTGACCGTGCATGTTGATCGCTTCTGAAAATTTCAGCCTAGACAGGCAATCAAGATGAGGTAATAAAGTGCTAGAGATGGGAAACAATGACACAGAGAGAGCAGGGGCTGAATCATAGTTTCATAGTTGGTAGGGTCAGAAGGGACCTGAGCAGTCATCAAGTCCAACCCCCTGCCATGGCAGCAAAGAGTACTGGGGTCAAACAACCCCAGCAAGGTGTACATCCAGCCTCTTCTTAAAGACCCCCAGGGTAGGAGCCAGCATCACTTCTCTTGGAAGTTGGTTCCAGATCCTAGCCACCCTGACAGTGAAATCGCGCCTCCTGATATCTAGTCTGAATCTACCCTCTGCCAGCTTGTGACCGTTATTCCTGGTCACTCCTGGTAGTGCTCGGGGGAACAGGGACTCCCCCAATGCCTGCTGATCCCCTCTGACTAGTTTGTAACAGGCCACTAGATCCCCCCTCGGCCTTCTCTTGTGGAGGCTGAACAGGTTCAGGTCCCTCTTGTAGGGCCTGCCCTGCTGCCCCCTGATCATGCGAGTGGCCTCCTTTGGAGGCCAACCTCTGCTGTTGTCCACATCCCTCCTGAAGTGCGGCGCCCAGAACTGGATGCAGTACTCCAGCTGCAGCCTGACCAATGCCGCACAGAGGGGGAGGATCACCTCCTTGGACCTGCTCCAGATGCATCTGTGCCTGCATGACTGTGTTCCCACACTGTTGGCCCATGTTCATTTTGGCATCAATAATGACTCCAAGATCCTTTTCTGCCTCTGCACTGACGAGAAGGGACTTTCCAGCCTGTAGGTATGGTGCTGGCTCTTCCTCCCCAGGTGCAGCAACTTGCACTTGTCAGTGTTGAAACCCATCCTGTTCTCATCCGCCCACCCCTGTAACCTGTCCAGGTCCAATTGCAGCCTATTCCTCCCTTCTAGCGTGCCCACTTCTCCCCACATCTTAGTGTCATTTGCAAATTTGAACAGGGTGCTTTTTACCCTCTCGTCCAAGTCACTGATGAAGATGTTGAACAGTGCGGGCCCAAGGACTGAGCCCTGAGGGACCCCACTGCCCACATCCCTCCAGGTCAAATAAGACCCATCCACCACCACTCTCTGGGTGCGGCCCTCCAGCCAGTTGGCGACCCACCTAACTGTGTAGGTGTTGACATCACAGTCCCCCAGTTTCTTAATGAGACCGGGGTGAGAGACAGTGTCGAAGGCCTTCCTAAAGTCCAGAAAGGCTACGTCCACTGCTTCCCCTGCATCTAAGGATTTGGTGATCTGGTTGTAGAAGGCCACCAGGTTGGTCTGACAGGACCTGCCTCTAATGAACCCGTGTTGGTTGCCCCTAAGCATAACCTCCCCTGCTGGCCCCTCGTGGACATGCGCCAGGATAATTCTCTCAAAAAGCTTACCCAGGATTGAGGTAAGACTGACTGGCCTATAGTTTCCTGGGTCCTCCTTCCTCCCTTTTTTGAAAATGGGAACCACATTGGCCCTTTTCCAGTCCTCTGGCATCATGCCAGAGCACCATATTTTAGCTTACACACCTGAGTTGCATTTCCCCAGCTGCAAAACTGCTTTTTTGGCACTTCCACCCAGCTTGCAGTGTGGATTTGGACATGTTGCCTAATGGTTATAACACTGTGCTGGGAAGTAAGAGATATAGATTCAAACCCCCTCTGAGTGGGAGGCACCTGGAACCTGGGTCTCCCATTTCCTTGATAATTCTATTGAGGCTAAAACATGAGTGCTGTTCCCCTATGTTATAGCATCCCCTTGATTGCCAAGGTCATCAGCTTGAAAGGAGCACTGGAAATGGGACTTGATAATCTATGAGCAGGATTTCTTTGCAAACTTAGTCCCAGAATTCAAGGACAGTTACAGTTCCCTTGCTGATCACCCTTTTGTGTACCAAATCAAGATATAATCATATTTCTCAATGATCCTCTATTCCTCTTAGCAGGCAAGATAATACTACCACCCAGGTCAGACAAAGAGGCAGGAGTCAAGTCCATAACCCAGCCTTTTGTTGTTTACAGCCCAAAACATAAGGATAAGCACTTTTCTCTATGCCTATCTAGCTACTGCAATAGCACGTGACAGATTCTCTCCTCTACTGGCTGGGGGAGATACAGGAGGAAGGAGTAAACTGGCATGCAGGCTGGCAGCAGGTTGTCTTGAACTTACAAAGGTCTTCCCAAAGATTCCCCTGTTTATACTTGTACCAGGTTAGAAGTTAGCTTAGCACAGTCTTTATTTTCCTGGTCACACTTGCCTCACAGGATACAACTTCACATATCCACAAACTTCAGTCCACAAACAAACAACAATATAGCCATTAAAGGTTTCTTCCCAGGCCTCAAGAAGGTAATGGCAGCTCTGTGCTGCTTCTTCTTCCCCACAATCTTCCTTCTCCCTTTCTGGAGTGAGCTCCCTGGCTCACATTTGCAACCTAGGGGCTTTTCCCAGACCCTGAGAGGGTTCTCTGCCTTGCTGCTGCTACTAGCCTCACAGCCTTCTCTCTCACCCCATGGTCTTTTCCCAGACCCTGACAGGTCCACACCAACTCTGCATTGAAGCTTCTAGCCTCAGAGCCTTCCCCCTTTGACCCTGTCTTTTGCTGTTGGAGTCTTTTCCCAGACCCCAAGACAGTATCCTGGCTTGATGTTGCAGCATCTAGCTGGGTAGCTTTCTCTCTCTCGCCCAGGGGGTGTCAACCGGGGGTATGCATACTCTTGGAGGTACTGGAGACAGCCCTAGGGGGCATGTGTGGGCAGGTGGGGACAATGCACTGCCATGCACAGGCATTGCCTGCCTGGCTGGATGTGGGGCTTAGGGGAAGCTCCCTCAACTCCCCCCCCAGCTCAGCAGCCAGGGGTACACTGCTCCATGTCTGGCCGCCGGGGTGTTACAATAATGCAAAAAGATTGGAAACCCCTACTCTAGCCAGCTCCCCCAGCTTCTTTCTCCGGGAGCTTTAACTTCCTCTGGCCAGCCAATTATCCTCTTCAGCTGGCCCAGTCCTCCTAGGCAGGCCTGCATATGCTTACCACCCACAGCTGGGTTGTGGCCCCTGCAAGTATGCAGGCTGCTACAGCACCCAGTATTTATACATGGGTTATTTAAATAAATATTCTGTTTGATGTTATTCAAATCTCTTTGTTTCCCTGAAACTTTGGGATCTGGACTGAACCAGTTTTCCTGTGGACTTGGAAGATGCCAATTAGCTGGGGCCTGTGTTCTTGAGGAAAGTACAATTCTGGAAGGGAGGACTTCTTATTGCTTTCCCTCACTGCATGGCAATGCTACTTGCCATGTTTTCTTTCTTTCACTTTGCTGAATAGACCCATTATAATGTATAACAGGTTAAAAAAAAACAAAACATCAATCGCTACTTCTAGCACCTTTTCAAAAATAAGTTATTCATTCTTGTCCTAGCCTAATATTAGTGACTTGATCAACAGATTCTTATTCTACTTTCTCAGGCTACTGTTTATGATCTAACTGCAAGCTGACTGTATACCAGCTTAAGCACATATTATTCACAACTCAGACTTTTGCTAGGTCCGTAATCTGCACTAGTCAGTATAGTCGGTCACTTACTGACCGTATCTACAGCCGGCAGCCCTAACCAATCAGCTGTTGGCGATAAACCATGAGAGGGCTCCTTCTCCCCACTGATGTGGGTTTTCACTAGGTATTTAGTGACCCCTGCTTGCTCAGTGTGCATCCATAAGCCACACAGCTGCCCAGCCTGCACAAAGCCTACTGTACTTTCTCAGTAGCTGTGTAGACACTTAGGCAGCCATGGTACATGTGGAATAGGATTGCAAACTGTGCGTAAGTGCCAAAAATAGCAGTTACAACCACCGTTTGGGCACATAATGTAAAATGGGTTTCAGTTCTGAGTGTTTTTTTCAAGGTCAGAGGCAGAGTATGTGATAAAACAGATCAGAATCCAGATCTCTTGGGTCCCTGGCGAGCCCTTTAACCACAAGAACATCCTTCCTATCAGTAAGCAGGAAGGATGTCTGATCGATTCAGGTATTAGCCCAGGATGTCTGAGACCTACGTGCAGCTTCCTGCTCTGCTGCAGATTTCCTGTATGACCTTGTGCCTAGGAAGAACGAGGAAAATAGGACTTTAGTACCTCACCATGGAGTAGTGAAGATAATTCCATTACAGACTGTGAGTCACTCAGAAAAGAGCCATGCATAGCAGGCACTTTGCTAGCTGGACATTATTTGTGTTAGCCTGAGTCAACACACTCTGAATTGCAGCACTAATTCAGAGGCCCACGGCTGAAGCTCAGTTTCCTTCCTTCTTCCCACCAGCTCCTCTAGCAACTCTGTCTCCCACCAGGAGGTTTTCAGTGAACTCACTGATTGAGCACCCAGGAGGAGGGTATAAGTCAGACACGCACAAATCCCCCTCGCTTCCAAGGTGTCTGTAAAATGTCCCTTTGCATGTTAGAGCAAGGAGTAGGTTGAATAAGGCTCTTCTTTGTAGGGGGGCGGGGGGAAATCAAGAGAAGCTGGGAACTGGCAGCTTAATTTGTCATTTTAATGAGTCAAATGTAAATGCATGATTTGAATGCAGCCTGACGACAATCAATAAACACTGCAGGTCTGTAACAGGACACTGGCAGCATTCAGACAGCAGGGGCACCAGAGACACTGCAGGCATCTAGGAATCCCTGTGGTCTTTATTAAAGCATCCTCCGCATATCCTACCGTGCTGCCTCAGAAGAGTAAAGACACCATGTGTCAAAGCAAGTGAGGCCCAGGGAGACAATCCTGAGAGTCTCTGAGGTCTTGGGTTTTCAGGAGAGCACTACCAAGCCTTGGCAAGGATCTGTGAGTATTCAAGGAGACCCTTTTCCGTAGGGTAACTGTATCTTCATTGAGGAAGGAAGGGCGGTGAATAATTCATGGCCTCTGGTTAGTCACATGGCTTTATTGGGCTCTGGGCCTAGGAGCTAAGGGCTACGGCCATACGCTAAGGGATGTGTGAAGGGATGCGTGGCCTTCTAGATTATTTTAGGAGTCAGGGAGTCATGTGTGTCCTGTCCTCCTCCTCCTCCTTCATGGTCTTGTGTTGCCCCTCCTTCCTTTACCACAAGTACAGTAAAAGTGGAGTCACATAGTTCTCTCTCTCACTCCCGAATGGGTGAAGGGTCTTCTCTCCCTATCACCCCTACAATTTTGGAAAGATTGGAGATGGCACAAGGTAGGGCCAATCAACAGGTGTAACCAGCCCCACTTGGAGTGGTGGGGCTTGACCCCCTGAAGCAAGAAGACTCAGTTGCTGTGACCTGAGCTAACAAACTAAATCCTTACATTAAAAGCAGTGTCAAATTAACATATATCTGTGTGGACCACCCGGCAGAGGGGATCAACAACCCACACTCTATCACCATGCTGATCTGGTTAGTAGCATACATTAAGTATGCTAACCTCCACCAGTGGGAGACGTCATCTTCCTACAGAGAACCAAACCAAGCTGGATGGAAATTTTCCATGAAAGTGCTTTTTTGACGAAAACTGCTATTTTTATCTACCTGTCTGAAATATAATTAGTTAATGTCTGGAAAGTGCTTTGAGATCTTTGGCTGAATGACACCAGGCTGGGTTTCCTGCTAGCATGAAGCTGTGTAGCTCTTCTGAAGTCAGCCAGGCTATATCAATTTACACCAGCTGAGAATCCAGCCCACTGCATGAGAGGGGAATGTTATACATTCCCCTCGCTGCACTGCATCTGCCGCTTATCTGCCCATCTTCATAGTTTCTTCACCTCATTAGGCATTTCATTACCATTTCAATACTGCACCTTTCTACCCCATCTGCTCCCATCTTGTAAGATCAGCAGTTTCATCAGCTTCTGCACAGTCCCTTTTTCAGATCATGGATACAGGAGTGGAACAAAATCTCTTTTTAATGGGCCATCCTCTGCGGGGTTCATCCCACCACCTACTCCCACCATAATCTGTCTTCAGTTAAAGTCAGCTGTCAGCCTTTGGCATCCAAACTTATTCTCAGTTTTGTAGGTTAGAAGATTATAGGGGCTAAGCCATGAACATCTTACTCATGCAGAATTACCACTGAACCAACTCCTGGTGGAAGTCAGTATAACACATTTGGAACTGCATGCTGTATCCTGGCCAGGTGGTTAGCCCATGTAGAAGAAACGAACCAATTTTTGAGTACACCTGATGGAGCTAACCCCTGGCAGTAGAGGTCTGTGCTTTTTTAGTGAAGGTTTCTGGTTAATAGCCTGTGCTTAGGAACTGTTATACCAGACACATGCATATCTGACAGGGTGCTTGGGTTTTGGTTCCTAGAAAAGTTATGAGCCTCCAATGAATCTGTTGAGAGGCGTATGCTTCACATTTCTTGATATGCTGCTGCTTCCCTTGAAGTCTGGGCTTGTAAGCACAAAAAGCACATGGGGTAACTCCTCCACAGTATTTCCACTCCAGCGAGAAGGTAGAAATCACGCTGGAAATCTTTTTTATATCAGTACGACAAAGCCAAATCCAATCCACCTTGAGAAGTGTGCATACTTATTGTCACATCTTTAAAATTGCCTCCACTGACACCATCAGATTGTTTGGGGGAGAGATGGGCTTTGAATAATCCTCTTTTTCTAGGGAGCAGATTCTGTACTGTGTTATACCACATGCAATGCTATTGAATCAAGTGATATGTCTCTAATTCCATTGACTCAATAGGCCTGAGCGTAAACATGAACAGAACTGGTTTTAGTGCTTTATCCAACCCTTTTGTGATTCGCCTACCACAAGCCATGTCATTATTTCCCTCCACCCTTATCCATCCTGAATTCCTTCCTGAAACGTGCTCTCTCTACCTCGCTCCTAGATTCAATCTCACTGTGTTCAGTTGCCCACTGTGCTGCTGTATTAAAAGTCATTTTCATAAATATTATGATGTCCAGAGCTCCCTCACCCATGGACAGTGAAGTCTTGTGATTTTTTAAGAGACTGATCATGATATTTTTTAATGACCTGTGAAGCTATTCCTGTTGAATTTTGCTTTGCTTTCCTCTCTGTGTCTGATCTTCTTGCTCCCCAGAGAGAGATTATTTTCATCTTTCTTGTATGTGAGAGGGGTTGGCTGGTTGAATAAAGACAAAAGCCTTCCCAAAAAAGATTAGACACATGTGAGGAAGAACAGCATCTGCAGCTTTCCTGGTTAACAGAACAATTACAGGGGCTCACACCCCCATGCTTCAGGGCATAAGCTAATCATCAGCCAGGGGTGATCAGGAAGACATTTTCCACTCCAGTGTATTGCAAAACTAGTTGCCTTATGGAGAGGGATTTCATTTTCTTCTGAGCCCTGAATGTAGGCAGCGGTGAAAGCAAGGCCTTGATAGAAGAGCAACTCTAGTCTTTCACTCTGAAAGGCTTTGAGTTTAGCTTAAGGGGAAAACATTCATTAATCAGAGAGTTCACAATAGAGAGCACAGTTCCTGTGTGTCTCTTTTCTTTAATAATTTAAGCCTCTCCATTCATTCATCCTCTATTTATCTATCTGTTCCTCCAGCTAAGCTATTTATATGGCACGGGTCATTTCAGTGACATGCACAGACACGGGCTGCCTTTAGTGAGAAGCAAAGGCAGCGTCTTCCCTATTTTCCTTGATGTCTTGGTCCTGTGTTGTTATAAGATCCTTCATTATCTGTTTTTCCCTCCAGAGGAAACTGAAGTTTGTTTCTGGGCACTGGTCCCCACTTCCTCTGAACAGTCTAATGGGGGAGGCGCAAAACTGGGTTTGAGGATACCAGGATCCTATTTCTTTTTTCTATTTCTCCGCTTTCTTGATCAGTCACATCACATTGTGCATCAGTTTTTCTATCAGCCATATAAGACTGCTAAAACTTCCTTGGGATATCATGCTGTCCCTGGGATAGTGAGAGCCTGGATTTTACTGCATGGAAAATATGTTGAGATCCTCTAATGGAAGGCATCATATGTCTAGGCCCCTGAGCTGTTTGGGGAGGGGACAGTGTCTTCCCATGTGTGGGTGTGCTGCATGTGGGATATTACAGACAGGACCAGAATAGAAATAAAAAAGAAGTGAAGAAGATCATTATTATTCGGGATTGCTGGCAGAAGAAGCACTGTATTTGACTGTTTCATGTCCCCGGCTGCCTCTGGCAAGCCCATCTTCTCCTGCTATGACCTCTAATTCCTTGTGTACTTGAGAAAACTTCTTCTCATTCATCTTCACAGCTGCAGCACTTTGCCCTTCAGCCAGTTCCCCTCACATTTGTGATCAGTTCCTTTTACACTCGATTAACTTCGCATGCAAAGCTCCTTTCCTCCTGCATGCCTGATGCTTTATAAGACTTTCACTCACCCTTGATTCCTTCTATTTTTTGCATTCCTTTGTTCATTCCCATTGCCCTATTCTTTGCTTCCTGTATATATTTACTAAGACGTGGCACTTGCAGTCCTTGGACCTCGAGCAAGAACTGGTGAAATGAGTTCCACTTCTTCCCCATGTCCTTTCCCTCCAACCCTGTTGATTTCCTCCAAGGTCTTTTTGTTTCTTCAACTTTAATCTGATGAAGGGCAGAGTTATTTTTATCTCCTAGCTTCCACTTGTTCACAGTCCCGCTCTTGTTCTTTGCGGGCAGTGAAGCTGCTGAGTCACTGATGTTATCTACTGGGAAAATACAGGCAAGCAGGATGTGGTAATTCACTGGAAAGCAGGGATCCTTGTCTGGATTCCTTCATAACAGCAGTCACTTGGTTTCTTGTGATTTCCCCCTTGCAGGTCTCTCCTGAATGCAAGCTCACAGTCAGTGGTTATCAGCTGGTGCCAAGTCTCTTGACCTCAGTGGAGCTTTGCCAGATACATACTGACTATGGATATGGCCCTGTCTCTCTTGAGAAGCCATAACACGTACATGCCACGAGCCAAGGTTTAAGCCTAGTTATCCAGAGTCAATACGCAAAAGTATAAGCCATGTGCTACATCATGTTCAAATTCCTTCTCTTTTCTCCTGCTGAGTCCCTGAAGGCCTATTAAGTCAGTATGGGATCTAATAAGAGAGTTATAGCACAATGAACAATTAGACCAGTTCATCAGGAATATCAGGACCTTGGACCTGGGTCTCGCACACCACTGCGAATGCCCTGCCCACCCAGTTATTTGGCAACAGATTGCCTTTCTCTCTAGTTGTAATCCTTTAAAACTTTTCCCAATGAAAGTTTCATCACAAGTGGTAAATTCCTATATAAAACCTTGGTTTTGACAAGTGGCGTTTCCACAGAAAAAAGTATTGGGGAAAAATCCCTGACCAGTAGGGCCATGTAAAGCTTCGGATCACTATTCAGATTGGGATATAATTCAGATGATTCGGAGGCTGAATCTATGAATCCAGATTGAATCGCTGGAAACTTTAGGCTTTCCAAATTGCAAACCCTGCAGTTTTCAGCCCCCTGTGGTGTAACACATACACATGACATGAGTTTTGCTTTCAAGAATTTGGGGTACAGTTCCCCCAAACCTCTAAACCTATCTCCTTGAAACTTAGCAGGCTTTGTGCTCTCAGCAGAGGCTACCACCCCTGAAAGTTTCATCTGAATCAGACAAGAAACAACGAAGTTACAGATATTTCATTGATTCCCAATTATACCCTATGGCCGAATCTCTAAATCGGCTCCAAAGCTTTGGAGCCGATTTGGCCGAATTGAAGCCGAAAACTGATTCGGAGCTCCAAATCGAATTGCTGGCATCCAAATCAGCCGAATCTGAACCCAAATCGAATAGTTCCCTATTCGCACAGGCTTACTGACCAGTTATAGTGGTTGTGTATCTGCGGCCACCTCCTGGGCAATCTATGACTAATTACTGCGCTTTTCTATCCAAGTGATGGCCTTCTAGCTAGTGAATTAATCAAGTGTGACATTTGGCACTAGATTGGATCTATATTCACCCATTAACTTGTTCCTATCAAGGAATATGGAGTATTGGCACAAGGCTGAAGTCACCTCATAGTCTGGGAGTGTTCAGATGTGGGAGCTGGCTTAGCACTACTCTCCAACAACGTTCATTCATTTTAGATTCTAGCTTGCCAATGTCTTGAAGCTCTTAGGGTGCCTAAGAAAATATAATAAAGAGATGAAGACAGACATGCCAGTAAACAAACACTAGATCTGGGGTACATGTCATAACTATGATTAAGATCTTAATTTAATTCATACCAAAAAAATGGAATGAAAGACATTTTTGGAAGATGCTTGTACTTGAAATCTCAAGCCAGTCGCTATTACTAGGAATTATGGTGAGATCATCCCACATCTACTAACTGCAGACTTTCACACTTTTCTTCTAAAGCAGAAGGTTCTGCCACTATCAGAGACAGGATTAGATGCACCATGGGTCTGAAGCAGTCTAGCAATTTCCGCTTCCCTGGGTAATGACATGATTTCCCGTGCTGCCAACAATATCTGAGATTAGATGTATTTGTCACAAATCATTTCACTGAAATACACTCCCAGTGGGTTTTGCTGCTGCCTGATCAGATGCAACTTGAGAACTTAGTCCACTGCCTTACCCAGCTCCAGTTTTGGTCCGCTATTTCAGCGGTTCCCAGTCTGTGGTACAGGTACCACCCATGGTACACAGACACCCTGTCGGTGGTACACATTAACAGGTTTATTATAATTACTTTATATGACAAAACTGCGCAAGTGGTACTTAAGGTTGAACTGAAAAAGGTGCTGGTGGTACTTAAGGTTGTATAGTCTTAAATTGGTGGTGCACAATCTGTCAGACTTTGGGAACTGCTGCACTGTGTATTACACTGTCTCACTTGGACCATATGAGAGAGAGACCCTTTGCTACCCTTCTCCGGGAGGGTGCTGAAGAAGAGAAAACAGCTACTGAAAAAAGAGGATCTGGCCCTTAGCCATGGGGGAGACCTGGCTGAACACTGACTGTTGAGATCCATGAGACCCTATTAAATATCCCTTAGTCTAATCCAAGCAACCACCATCACATTTTCCATCTGAAAGGGATGTCTAGGAGAGGCACAGCCCAGGCCCAGGTGATTGGAAGCCCTGGCTTTGCAGGCTACAGAGGATGGCTCTGAGAGCTGTAGGTTGCTGACCCCTGCTCTAGAGGGGGCCAGCATTGCTGGTAGGTGTGCACCACAAATTAGCCCTGTGCCCTCCCTGAGTCTAATACCGTTCCATTGCTAATCTGCTGCTCTGCTTTCTGCTCCCCGACCTGTGCTCCCTGCCCAATCTGCTGCTCTGCTGCCCGTCTACTCCCTGATCTGCGACATGCCACATACAGAGGCTGCCTGTGCCACTGGTGTTGACCCCCCCTGCTCTAGGGCATTCCCTTCCCAAGGACTGTGCAATAGTTTGTGGTTGGAGTGTCTCAGGGACAGAGGACAGAAAAAGGGACATCAGCTTCCTCTGCTGGTGGCTGGGAGCTGCCCTTTTGCAGGCCGGGCAATCAGAAATCTTGTTCTGTACATGGAAGCATGAATGAGATGGGCACACTGCAATCAGCAGCTCAAGGCAGCTGTGAATAAGAAGTCCCTCCATTGATAAAACCCCGGGTTGGTGTCAGCTGCAGATGCACTTAGCCATTCCTGAGGCCCTAGGGCTTTGCTCCTGCCAGGCGCTAAACAAGGCAAAGCACTCCCTCATCCTCTTCCTTCCCAGATCCCACTCCCCTCACCCAGTTTTGTGTTAAAAATCCTGGCAGGGCTGCATGCAAATCCTCTGCAACCACGAAAGGGAGGGGGGTGGGGAGGTAGAGTGGAGCGATCAGGATCCAATCTAGGAAAGAGGAATGTGTGACAGAAACACTGAGAGAGAGAAAAATGACCAGGTCCCAAAGGCCTCATTCAATATTTATTCCATTTTAACTCCGGAAAGCCAAGGCGTAATGTCTTACAAAGATAATCCTTAGCACTTAAGCCATGTCACTATCAAAGACCTTTAGAAAAACAGGTATCCATTATCGCCAGCTTACAACTGAGGAGACTGAGGCAGTGCCGAGAGAAATTGCTTGCCCGTGGTCCTGCAGTGATGGAAATCTCCCGAGTCCCGCTCCGCTTTCTTGATCCCCACGGGAGCAGATTGTGGCATGTATGCCACTGACATGGTAGGGGGCACCAGAGACAGCTTCTTGTTTCTCTTCTGCGTTTTCTCTTCTCCGTTGCCCTCCGTTGCAACTCCTTCATGCCAGCTGCCTTGGAAACACCCATTTCCCACAGCTTTCCAACAACTGGCTGACACAAAATGCCCTCAGCAGCTGTTTCCATCAGTAGCCCGAGTCTGCTTTGTCCTTCTTTACATGTGGAGACCCTGCCATTCCTTGAATTTTGAACATTCACACATAAGAGTTGCAAAAAATCATTATATTTAGCCTGAAGGATGATTTCTCTGAAGTTTACTTCTTTTAAAAAAGTTTAAAGGATCCCATTGTGGCGCAGGAGCAGTACCATGGGACGTTGACAGCCAGTCAGATGTTGTGAATAATGGATGTCAATAAAGAACAACGGGCCAACACGTCATTGGCTGAAAGTTGATCGCATGCTTTTTTTCCAACTCCTACACTGTAGATGCCTGTGGATGACCAAGTCACATATAGAGCTTGATGGCCCTGTTACTGCACAGGCGATGGTGTGGGGTTGGTTTGCTCTAGCAGCGAACTCTCAGATTGTAGCTGTTTCTGTTTTGTGCAATATAGTTGGGAGCAGGACCCAAGAGTCCAGAAGCGTAGCACCTCACATCTGAACACTAAACCGCTCTGCCGCCTCACTGCAATTCACGGGGTCAGAAACTTCAAAGGCAGAGGCCAGCGAGTGCAGAAGCAGGATCATGACATTTGTGCCACTGATCTTGTGACATGGAAATTTTGGGCAACTCCTGGAGCATTTAACCCCTGGATTTTCCACTTTAAAGTGGCTTAAAGGGCTCGTTATGTGGCTCAAAGTTAGGCCACTCCAGGGCAGGATGATCTCTTGATTCGCACAGCCCAGCTGTTATTCCATTAAGATGTGGCCACTCCCCACAAACGTGCTGCTCAAATTGAAAATGTGAATGCTTCAGACTCCAAGCTAGCCCTAAGCTGATCACCATTTGTGCGGCTCACAGCGTAAGGTGTAACAGAGGGTGTAACCTTCCACTACTAGCTTCAAAGGTCTCGGGTTTGATTCTCAACGGTTAATCCAGAGCATGGTATTCCACGATGGATAGAAAGCCATTCCAAGAATCAAGATCCCTTGACATTAATTAATTAAGAGAGCAAGGAGATAACATTTGCTAAACTACTCATCACGTGATTTGACCAGCTCAAATTGCAACGCATCTTGTGTTCAAGTTCTGCTGCTCCATTCTAGTTTTCCCAACAGCCTGCTTCTGGGTGTCATGTCCAAGCTGGCGCGTCCGTGGCATGTGGACTTCAAAGGGCCTTGATGGCCACATGTAGAGCAGGAGTCTGAACCCAAGGATGGAGTGGGCTGAGTGCTGTCTATAAAAAAAGGATGCGCTGTACTAAATGCATTCATTTGTGCTGTTGCTCTATTTGTTGTTATTCTTCTCCAATTAAAGTCATTTCAGTTAATTAAACAGGCATATTTAGCTGATTGGAGTTCTGGGAGATGGAACAGCTGCCAAACTGACATTGGCCAATTCTGGATGCCACTTCTCAAACAATCCACTCAGGACTGCCCATATCCAAATGCCACAGCGCCAACTAGCTGCCCACTTCTAGGTACCCGGCATCCCTGCACAGCACCAATTGTTGCTTCTGTTGCCCAAGAAACCCTATTTGCACAGGGACAGGGAAAAAGAAGGAAGTGGCTCCAGTCTTCCTCTAGAGTGAAATAGGCTTCAGCTGCTCAAGGAGTGAGAAAACAGTCATGATTCCCTACCATGCGTCCTCCCACCTTGGTTCCAGGTGCCCTCCTGCCTCACAGATTTTCACCTGTGGCCACAAGTCCTCAGCAGTTCCTTGGCAACCCTACCTGTTTATTCTCAGACTTGCTAAATTTATGTTGCCTAAGAACTTACTACCTTATCTACTTTGGGGCATGGGCAGAAAGACATACCCCAGCATAATTTATATCGAGTTTGTACCCTGATATAAATTACATCTGGATTAGGACTGGATAGACATGCAGCTATCCGGGTAGCACATAAAATAGGCAGCTGTTACTTACAACAATGCTAAATGATACAGGGCAGCTAATAGCCTCTGTGCCTTCAGCAAACATACATTAGAAAGGATGCAGACAAATGTAACCTAAACCAGTGTAACTCTGCATCGGATTTAACTCCCCTTCCCCCTCCCCCCAGTTAATTTCAGGAGACATTTGCAATCAGATTGGACAAAGTTACCTGGTTTCGGAGCTTAAGCCACCTGTCTTTCAGTGGGTGCATCTACATGAGACACTAACTACAGTAGCTTAATAACACTGTGCAGTAACGTGCTGGGCAAAACCCTTGCTAATATGCTACTGCGCAGTAGTATTAGGCTACTGCACAATTGGCGTCAGTAAAAAGCTGTGCACTAGCACTACTGTGCAGTAGCGCCAGTTCCTGTGCATTGATTTAGTGCTTGGTTATGCAGGTATTAAACTTAATGCGCAGTAAAACAGTGCATTAATGAACATGTAGACGCACCCAGTGTCGTGCCAGCTACAGCGGTATTAGTGTTTCATTTGTCCTTGCATTTAGATGCTGCCTACCATTACTAAGAGACATTAGTAATACTGCACACTTCTACAGAACCTAACTACAGGGGCTCTCAGAGGATGATATCATGATCCATATTTTACCAGTCAGGAAAGCGAGGTTGCTGTGATTTGCCCAAGGTCACAGAGTAAAGCACCGGCCAAGCTGGGAGCAAAATCCAGCTCCTTTGACTTGTAGGCCTGCATCCTATCCCCAAACTGTGCTGCCTAAATCAGCCCCAGGTGGCAAGCCCAAACAGCTGCAGTGTGACATGGAGATGATAGCTATTTATGGGGATGTTGTCATAGCATTGGCCAATCCATTGTAGGGGGCTTGTTTGGTGGCAGACTTTTGCGTTGCTATGTGTTGGTGTTGCTATGGGAGACCATTCAGTGCGGTAGGGCAGGAGCACAGAGCGCCGAGGCGATCCGCTGAAGGCAGAATCACAAAACAACACAAGCGGAGGCAAAAAGAGAGGACACGGATGCGGGTTACAAGCCCGGGGGAGCACGGAGAGCCTGAACTGCAGGGCAGCCTGACAACTGTGAAGGTTAAACAGCCCTGTGCCAAGCTGATTTTAGTCCATCTGCTTCTTCCCAGGGCAGTAGAAAGGACCCTGCCAACTGCAGCTGGGGCAAAAGTTTCCATCTTGCTTCTGTTTCCAGGGGCAGGTCTAAAGCCTTAAGCCGTGCAGGGATCTTCCTTGGATCCGTCTCTCAGGACCAGAGCTGCAGGCATTTCCTTTAGGATGCAGAGACTACAGCTACACCACCACGCTGCCAGGACAAAAAGGCCCCCCTCCCCCCTGCTTTTAATCTGTGCATCCAGCCCAGAAATGAGGCAGCGAGGAAGACCTAGGATGCCCCAAGTACCTCAATCAGGATCTGTTTTTCAGGATGTTTCAGTTTGGGCACCCCTAAGCCTTTCTCCTTCATTTTGGGGTTGAAACATGTGGCACGGGAATAGGTGGGTGGATTGGGGGGGGTATTACCTAGGCAGTGAGTGAATTTTTGCCTATGTAGCATTCTTTTTAATGTGGAAATTGTTGGCTGGGGTAAGAGTGTGTGTAGTGAGTGCATGTGTACACATCGCCCCCCCCCCCCATTCAGAACTAGTGAGCTGCTTGCCACCCTGAAAAGACAGACTCTTTTTTAGCTCAAATGCCATGGACTCGTTAGTATTTTTGAAGCAGCAAGAGGATGAGAGCTGAAGCCTGGTCCTTGCTAAGTAGTGCTGAGGGGTGCAGCATGCTGCAGAGAGACAGCCTGGGGCTCTGAGCTGGCTGAGTTTGTAACAAAGTCAGGAAAGTTTAAAAAAAAAAAGAAAGAAACTGCGAGATAAACCACTGAAGATTCGTCCGATTCTTTCCAATGACAAGGCTTCATGGATTAGGCCATAGGCTGTCAGAAGAGTCCTAAAAGGTTTGTTCCAATGCATTTAACAGTTTCTTTGGGCAACAGATTTGCAACAAGTTTTCTTACCTGATCAGCTGAACAGGCGCCGTCCTAAGCTGCGCGGTACAGGACTTCCAAAGATAAAAGACCCGTAAGTTCACCATGCAGAGCTCCTGCATACATGGAGTGAGCTCAGTCAACTTGATCATGCCCCTGATAGCTGCTCTTGTTGCTTGTACAAACCACTAAAGTAGGGTAACTCGGTCTCTCTCGGGTGGGATCTGCAGCAATACACCGACTGTGCAGCTCTGCTGTTTGGGTTGGTGGGACAGGACATGATTGTGTAGGACAGGAATAGACACACTTCCCTGAAATGCTGACAGCCAGCTTTCCTGCATTCACCCACATTTACCTGGGGCTAACACTCAAGCCTCTTAAAAAGGGGGTCCTTATCCCTTGCTTAACCTCTATTTTGAACGATGCCTACAAGAAACTTAACACCAGTTAGGACACTGATGCATGGGGGCCGCACACCTTCATTGTGTCTACTCATTCCACTTCATTTCTTCCATTGGTTTGTCCCCTGCCTTGTCTCTCAACATGTAAGCTCTTTAGGGCACAGAGCACTTGCTTGTTCCATGCTTATAGCTCTGAGGTGCTACCACAATGCAAATAATGAGCACACACTCAGGCACATCACAGCCAGATCATGGTCTGTTCAACAGCACAGCTCAACGCAGTACCAACAAAG
This sequence comes from Gavialis gangeticus, assembly GCF_001723915.1. Classification (NCBI taxonomy): domain Eukaryota; kingdom Metazoa; phylum Chordata; order Crocodylia; family Gavialidae; genus Gavialis; species Gavialis gangeticus. The sequence continues at coordinate 5,268,234 of NW_017729019.1, read as the reverse complement.
TACTAACTGCTGAAACACACCGCAACTGCCAGCGAGCACAAGGTATTTAGGCCAAAATCTTAGCTCCCTTTAAGCATTCTGCTCTGAAATCCCCAGCCAAGCATTATCCCAGTCTGGACTTTCTTAGCTTTTAAGAAGAATAAAGGAGTATTAAAAGCTGGACTCCAGAAACCATCTACAATGCATAAAATTTGACTGAACCCACTCATTTCTGAACAATGCATAGTATGAACTTGTGAAGCCATCTACAGTGCATAACAGCAACTTTATCGAACCCGATGATTTATGAACAATGCTATGTATTCTTAACTGCCAGTAGATGGTGATCTTTATAATTATCCCCATTTACCATGCACGTAACAAATATATCTTGTTTATCTATAGAATTTTCATACCAGGTGGCCAGGCTGGAGGTGATTGTTTTAAAAAGATGCCCACCCATTGAGCTGAGCTTTCTGGGCTCAGGCAGTTCTTGTTCTCTTCTCCATAATAAATGCTAATAATAATCCTTAGTAAAGTTTTGGGCCTATTTATGCAGGAAGTCGGAGCAGCTGATTACAACGTCCCCCTTTGGATTTAAATGTATAGCTCTTAGGCAGAGCACAAAGAAGGTCGGTATCACTGTTTCACAGATGAGGAAGTCCAGGCACAGGCAACTTGGCCAAGAATGAAGAGTAAGTTAGTAGCAGAGCCAGGACTAGAAGCCAGGTTATTTGACTCCCCCATCTAGCATCCTGTTCACTGGACCACACTAGCTCATTGCTCCTCGGCATCTATCAGGGGCTCAGCCTGACAAGTATCTCCCACTGACATGACTGATTGTAGCCAAGTGTGGCTGGACTTTTTCTCCTCTCCCCAGCAGACAATTTCCTTCACCATTAGTCTAATTATCCCCCCCAAATCCTGGTTCCCTACCCCTTCATTTCCAGCCTGATTACACAGTGGGCTCAGCCGAAACCGCAGGGCACAGGAAGGCAGCTCCGTGTCATATCAGCACATAGCAGCTGCTTTGAATTGTGGCTCTTGGCAGTGATTAGCAGGACTGATAGGCAGCCAGGACTCATTTCTCTCTCTCTGACTCAGCGGCTATGACATGCTGCTGCTCAGCATTTCAATCAGCCTAGGCACAGCACATCCACCTGGATCCCCAACTGATGATGTTCAAAGCACCAACCAACCACGGCCCGTTCCAGCCTGGACAAAAGCCACTTGGGAACCATCAAAAACAGCACCCCATAGAACAGCATCAACCTTCTGCGCCATCCCGTTGGAGAAGCAAGACAGGTCGGTGTTCAAAATGGACACATGGGAGTGTCAAACTTCCTGGGAGGTTTCTGGTAGAGTTAGGGAGCAAAACAACATTTTAGGTGGTGGGGGGGAAGTATGGGGGCACCTTTCTCACAACCCTGAGAAACTTTTCTTCCAGACCTTCCCATGCTGGACCAGATTCTCAGCCCGAGTAAGCTGGCTGAGCACCGCTGAAGTCAGTGAGTGGAACTGCATTAATTGACACCCAGGGTTTGGCTCTTGGAGTTTGTCTCTATTTTGCTTGCTGTCTGCATTTCTTTCTTGGCCCACCTCTACTTGCCCTCCCCCCGGCTCAACACTAAAGCAGAGCACTCTCAAGTATTTTATGCCGCTTCCAACAGCAAAGAACGTCTTAATGCCGCACTGTGGTGGGTACCCACGAAAGGCAAAACGTCGTGCTGAGACATTGGGGCAAGCGCTGATTCTGAAAAGAGCTCATCTTCAGCTGAACCATGAACACCACACTACAAGCACAGCGGCCCATTTCCCCCTTCCACTCACTTCTCCTCCTCCTCCTGCCTCCAAATTCCTGCTGGGTTTGGGCTAGCATGGATTCAGAGGACATCATGCTGCACATGAGTCACCTGCACTGCTCTTTTTAGCACAGTATCGATCTAACACAAAAGGGGAGGTGAATGTTAGGGTCCACACTGCTTCAGAGGACTGCTCTTCTACTGAGCCACCCACCCCACCCCAGGAAGGACAGAAACTCCCTGACATCATGGTGACTTCAGCACCAACTTGGAGGGAACAGTGCCCCATTGAAGCTACCGGATTGCTTCCAACGGTCCTAATTCTGCTTAGCTTTTGACTCCAGTGTCATCATTGCAAGCACAAAATATGAGAAATTCAAGAAACAACCATGACCTGCATCCAGTGCACATGGGTTTTGATATACTCACCTCACAAGGCTTTATCTAGCTCCTAGTCAGTAAGCTGGGTCGCTGCTGGTGGAAAAAGCTGTCACGTAACAACGTGTTTAAGTAAACACACTTAAGCAAAAGATCTGGTTACCGCTGGCTGCTCAGTGTCTTTTGGCTTTTGAAGATCTAATATCACCATGTTTCACAAAGAAGGAAGATTAGGAAGGGACTGTTATAATGAGATAAAAAAGCCCATTACCTAGCAGATGAGCCATGTTAGGGGGGGCATGCTGGCTGCAGGGAGGGCAGCGATGGAAGGGAAATGTAGATTTCTTAAATGTACATTCCTTTTCTTTCATCACAGCGATGCCCACAAGGGCTGATAGATTAGATCCCTGCAGCCCCCCCCCAAGGCCGTCTGCTCACCTGAGCTCGGAGTTTGAGACATTTCAAAGACACCCCATCTGTCTGCTGCAAGCCACTCGAACATTTTTAATGATGAGTATTCCTTGTCAGCTTCCCTTAGAACCAAAAGCCTTTCAAGTCCAACTCGCTTTGATTAGACAATGGACATGGGAGATGAGCGCACCCTGTTTCTCCCCCAAAAAGCTAAATTTAGATTTGTGGTACGGAGCACAAAGAGATGAACTGGGACGCAGGAGCTGCAGCGGCATGAAGTTTCTAGGCCCTACAGCAAAATCCGTGGCAGCGACAAACCCCCTCAAAGCTTTTGATTGTGACTCTCCTGTTTTACCGATCTGTCTAGTCTGGTGAACTGGCCTCAGTGCAGCCAGGTATTTAAGCACATCCCTAAATCTAAACTTGAGCCTGCTCCTTAATTTCATGTACTTAAAGTTAGACACACAGTCCATTACCTTGTTGAACCGCAGCTTCTGTCCCTGACGGTAGCTAGCTGCATATCAAAAGAAGATGCGGCACTTTGTTTATAGATTGAGCAGGACAATTAGCTTCAGCCTCCCGTGGTGAGAATGCAGATGTGGTCACAGGGGAACATTTTGCCAGTTCGTATCGGCTTTGCCAAGCAGTTGATCTCAAAACAAAAATTGTTGAAGAGTCTAAATCAGGGGTGAGTCACCTTCCTTGGCGAATCCGGCCCACCAAGGGATTTCACCTGGCTTGCAAAGCCCAGATACCAGCAGCCTTTTTGGCAGTGGGGGGGGGATCTGTAGTGCTATGGCAGGCACTTCAGTGGTAATTCTGCACCAGAGACAAGCGGCGGTGGCAGACAGGTCAGAAATGCTGGCTTGCCTCTCTGTTATTTTGGCTCGCCGTTGTGAAAATGTTGCTAACCCATAGTCAGAATGATTCATTTTTTGAGTACAAAATGCTTCCTACAGTTTTCTAATTTGTTAAAAGGTACAGTGCATTCAGAACAAAGTGTTCCTGGGTCAAGCAGAGTGCTTGAAGGGGCCTGAGACGTCCCAAGTCCACAGTGAGGCCTGAGGCATATAAAGAGAGCTGGATGTGAGGCCCTGGGGGGTGGGATTATGAGCCCCAAGAAGGAGCTGTGTGAGACTCCAGGTGCAAAGGGATTGGGGCGCAGTATTGGTCAAGGGATTGAGGCCCCAGTGTAGGGGCATGAGAGCACCAAGAGGGTCCCGAGCCAGGCAGGGAGCTTGAGGAAAAGGGAGGGACTGGGAGCCCCAAGTGGGATTGAGATGAAGAGCCCAATGCAAGGACACAGGAATTGAGAGTCCCGATGTAAGGGCACAGAGATTGCGAGCTCCAGTGTGAGGGCATGGGAGTGAGAACCATAATGTGGGGCCACTGGATCATAGGCCAGGTGTTAGGCCATGGGTGCCATCTGTGAGGCATGGGACACCATATAAGGGAAGGTTCAGAGCTGTGTATATAGGCCCTCGGCATCAGGGCATGCAAATGGGCAGGCTCCCGCCTGGTTAACATCTTCCAATTAGTATCATCAAAGGCACAGCAGGCGGGCAGTTAGCTTTGAGACAAGTGGGCGGGCCAATGACTTGACCAGCCCTGGGACGCCCACTTGTTACTCACTTCTCCCCCCACACACACCACCCCTTCCTGCTTCTTGCCCATGAATCCAGCTCATGGAATGATGAAAAGGACTTTTGTGGCATTCTTTCTTTGTTTCCACAGACATCAAGACACTTCTAATGATTTTGTACAGTGGAGTGCTCAGCCACCAGCCCTTTGTTAGCCAGCTCTGCACGATACAGCTGAACGGGTGGAGATCTTGGCCCTACCGTTCTTGGCAAAAACACTCTCACCCATCTGCCAGATTCATTTAATTTAGCACCATGTTTGCTTCCTCTTCTCCTCCACCTTCCCTTTCCAGATGGCTGGCCCTGCTTTGCCCATCCCTCTATTCCTTCCTTATGTTGGTCACATTTAACCCTGCCCTTGCTGCATTCTTTAAAGGTTTCATAGGACACACTTGCTATGTCCTCATCCTTCCTTCCCTGCTCCTTCCATTCACCTCGCAGATGGCACCACATAACTGACAGCCAAAACACCCTTTCCTGGAAACAGCCATCTTTTTATTGCATCTGCTTTCCAAAAGGGCTAGGACCTCAACTAATATATACCTGAATTGTTTTGATGGCTTTACTAAAATTACATTGCTTTAAACCAGCTGAGACTAGGACACCAACTCGTGAAGACCCAGACCCTAGCTTGCGGCAAAAGTCCATCTGAAGATGCAGGTGCAAAGGTGCCTTTGATCTCATTGTATCCTGAGGATTCTCCCAGAATGAAGAGGCTGGAACCTGAGAATTAGCTGGATTTAAACACTGAGATAGCACCTAACAGAGATATTTAAAATAGACAAATGATTAGTCCAAAGCCACTAATTGTGGCACTAAATAGTTTACTCCCAAATGTGCGGTTCACGTGTCCCTTTCCCACAACGAGGGTAATATGTAATTCATTTTGTTAATAGAATCCTTCACAATAGATGATCACAGGAGGCATCCATGAATGTAAATGAAAGCCAGTAATGGAATCCCACAGGGAGGCATCAGGATAGTGAGGGAAAGTGGAAAATGTTCAAAGCGGAGTTGTTGTCTGCTTTGAGGTCCTGTAATTCAGGATCCAGGAACAATCTAAACCCCAGTGCTGGTCCAGAGGAGGGACTTTAAGATCACCTCTGGCATGATGCCTTTGTATACACAGACCAAAAGTTGCAGTAACCCTAGCTGCTTCTATCCTACTGCAAACCCATTTCTATTTGCTGGCTGATGTCTCCCCTAGGCCCATTTCAGTATTATAGTCTCCTAGGCTAAGTACAGAGAATCAAAAAGCCCAAGGCTGAATTGATTCAATCTTCGCAGGGTAGTCTAAGCTGCATAGGTTGAACCAATAAGTTAGTTAACAGGCATTCACTTCTGATTCCAGAAATGCAGCCACGTGCCTGCAGTGGCCCAGGCCACAAGCTGGGAGGCACTAGCTAGAGCACCCCCACTCCCCTCCTCCCCTCAGCTGGTACAGACAGCTTGGGCCAAAGCTAGCCTACCCCCCACCCTGCAAAGGGTTGGGGAGGGGGTTGTGGGGAAGGTGCAAAACATCCTGGGATGCTGGGGGACTGTGAGTTAATTTGCCTCTGGAGGGGATCTGGGACAGAAATTCAATAAACCAATTTAACCTATATCCATTAAGTCTGATACTACATCCATCCAGGTTTATCTTAAACCAGTTTTGGCCATTTTGTAAGTGGTTTACGTGCACTGAACTTCTGTTGTGTTGCAGATTTGAACCAGTTTCCCATCACTTATATTGGTTTACGTGTAATTTCTGTCCCTAGCCCTGGTGTCTTCCTTGGCTTGGGGCTCTGGCTTTAGGTCTATTTTCCCCAAGTGTATCCCCGAGTAAATGTAGTGTTCTGTTATGCCCATGTATCCATGATAGTACAGTCTGGTTCTCTACCCTCCTCTAGTGGCTGGACCACACATATACTTTGAGCCTCTATCAGATTGAGTCATGAACAAAATAATGCATAAAAATAAGCTGCAGGTCTCCTCACTCCCAGGTCAGTGCTCCAAGCCACTGTACCATCCTGCTTTTCCTGCTTGTTACTGGGAATGTTGCCTCCTCTCCTAAATTAATGCCGCCCATAAATGTTAGTGCTATCTTGCTTGCTTCCCCTTTAAAATCTGCACAGAAGCTAGTCAATAAAGCCAGATTTAGCATCAGGTGTGCTACACTCAGTAGCTCCATCCTCTCACATGGTACAGTGCTACTTGGTGTTTTTTATGGTTTGTGAGCCTTCGACTAACATGTCAGTGTTCATCTCCCAGACAAGTTTGAACGTATTTACAGAGCAAGATATTATTACACCCTGAATCAAACATTTCACTGCTCTAGATACAGAACGCAGCTGCGGCTTTGCACCACAGTTTTGCAGAACAGGCCTGTCCCAGGGACACTATAAAGGAGCTCTCCTCCAACTTGGGGAGTGCAAGGGATCTGACCCAGCTGCAATGCACCAGTAATAATAATGCCAACGGGTGTTACAGCAGCACCAAAGAACCCCACTCAAGGGCTTGAGTCTCACTGTGCTAGACACCTGATAGACAAACATTTATTTTGGGTTGCAGGATGACCTGGAAATCCTAATCATGGACCTATCATGCCAGGTGCTGTGCAAACATAACAGAAAGTCTCTATTTCAGGGAACTTGCAATGTAGAGGTTAGAGATCCAGGCCCCTTTGGAGTCGGTGGGAATTTATATTAAATCTACCAGCACATCAGGATTTCACCCTGAAGGAAAAACAGATGAGAGACAGCCAGGCTTCAAGGGAGAGGGCAAGCAGATCAGTAAATGGGACACAGAAGGACTGTCTTTCAGGCTTCCAAGATATTTTGAACCAGAATTTAGTCAAAAATCCAGAGGGGCAAGACTTACTCTTTCTAATTCTCATCGTAGGAGTGGCTTTGCCACTTTTCAGGGTTCCTGCGCAGCCAAGTATGGAGGGTAGTGCTTAAATACATGCATACTCAGCAAAGCATTTCAGCATAATTTTACAGGCTCTGCTGAACTGAGACACTGCCATTGTCTGGATTGCAAAGATGATGGGTGGGACATAGATTCTAGCAGAAGAGCTGTTGCTTTAGCAAGAGACATAAGCAATGAACAGAGATGATGATGAGAAACAGGTTTAGGAGGAGGATATAGTGAGAGGGAGACATGCAGACATATTGTAGCTGTAGTCTGGGTCCCTTTTGGGGGCTGTCCCACTTTTTATTATTGTCTCCCTAGAACAGCCTTGTGCTCTTCTGTAGTGGGTGTGGAGGACCAGGACTTTATGAACTTTTTCAACATCTTCATCAGCGACTTGGACGAGAGGGCGAAAAGCACCTTGTTCAAATTCGTGGATGACACTAAAATGTGGGAAGAACTGGGCACGTTAGAGGAGAGGGACAGGCTGCAACTAGATCTGGACAGGTTACAGGGGTGGGCGGTTGAGAACAGGATGGGATTCAACACTGACAAGTGCAAAGTGCTACACCTGGGGAGGAAGAACCAGCAGCATACCTACAGGCTGGGGAACTCCCTTCTCGTCAGTGCAGAGGCAGAAAAGGATCTTAGAGTCATTATTGCTTCCAAAATGAACATGGGCCACCAATATGGGAATGTGGTCAGGAAGGCTAACCGTACCTTGTCATGCATCCACAGCCGCATCTCAAGCAGGTCCAAGGAGGTGATCCTCCCCCTCTATGTGGCACTGGTCAGGCCACAGCTGGAGTACTGCATCCAGTTCTGGGCGCCGCACTTCCGGAGGGATGTGGACAACATGGAGAGGGTCCAGAGGAGGCCACTCGCATCATCAGGGGGCAGCAAGGCAGGCCCTACGAGAGGAGGCTACGGGACCTGAACCTGTTCAGCCTCCACAAGAGAAGGCTGAGAGGGGATCTGGTGGCCGTCTACAAACTGACCAAGGGAGACCAGCAGACTATGGTAGAGTCCCTGTTCTCCCGAGCACTACTGGGAGTAACAAGGAATAGCAGCCATAAGTTGACTGAGAGTAGATTCAGACTAGACATCAGGAGGCGCTACTTCATGGTCAGGGTGGCTAGGATCTAGAACCAACTTCCAAGGGAAGTGGTGCTCGCTCCTACCCTGGGGGTCTTCAAAAGGAGGCTAGGTAATCACATAGCCCAGGTCGTTTGACCCCAGCATCCTTCCCTGCCCATGGCAGGGTGTCAGACTTGATGATCTGCTCAGGTCCCTTCCAACCTTACCTACTACTATGATCACCCCACCCAGGAGGCCATAAAGATAATGGAGTCTGAATTAAACACCTATACATGTTAGAATATAACAACACGTCTTATACAAGTAAAAAGAAAAGTTGTTCCCCACCCTGACCCTTGCTTTGTTGAGAGCAGAAGCCCATGGGTCCAATCCACAGCATCTGCAAACAAGAAACAAAACAGCAATTCCCCAAAGGACACACATTGCTCCTCCGAGAATTTTAGTATGTTACTGAAATATTAGTGTCAATAGATTTCTGGAGTGCTGCAATTTATTTTTGCTGCAGGCTCTTCTGCAAATGCCATTTTCTGTGAGCGGAAAGAAAAGATGAAGAATAGTTCACCACAGGAAGAAACAAAAGGCTAATGATGTAGAGAACTGTGAGCAACAAGCAATGATAAGAGACATTTCATTTACATGGGGGTTAGGGGGGAGGAGGTTACAGACTTAAACACAAAGAAAATGGACCTTTGCTCTATACTAAGCATAATGAGGCTGGGGTGGGCTTTTGCCAGGTACAAGCACATTGCCAGGGAAGGATGGTCCAGTGGAAAGAGTTATAGCCTTGGATGTGGGAGTTCCAGCTTTAATCCAAACACAGACATCCTATATGACTTTGGGCAAGTCATGAGGGCCCAGAACCTAAGAAGACACCTCATTACCATTTATTTCAAGGGCAATAGCCACCAGAGGCCCATACACGTGTCAAAATAACATCCATGGTGCTCTTAGAGAAGGATGCCCCAAGTGTGCCCCATCCACCCACATGCACTAAATCCAGAACGCATAGGTGAAGCTATAAGGATGGTGCCCATGCCCCCATGGCTGCTCTTGAGACATCTGTCACCAGCGTGCTTCTGAGTGACTGTGAGGGGGGAGATAATGACTTGATGGACATACTTCTGAGTTTGGCATGTGTGGGTGGGTGAGTGGGGTGTGCCCATGAGCTGGCGTCTCTGGCAGTGCTGGGGAGTGGGACACAGCATACACATGCCTTCAAGAACCTGGGCCCCAGTTCTCTATTATCTCCCTGGTTGAGTGGGGGGCAAGGAAACATTACCCCCCTCCCCCCAGGGAGATAATAGGGAACTGGGACCCATGAGGATGCATGCAATAGAAATGGTGAGACCCTTTGACTCCCCAGTACATAAAAGCAATTCCCAGCTCTGCTACAGTTTGACCCTGGGAAGTCCTTTGGCCTCCATATTTCTTAGTTCCCTTATTTGTAAAGTGGGAATAATGAATCCAATTGCTTTTGTAAGGGGCTTTCGAAGCTGTGATTGAGAAGAGCCAAGATTTTTTTGCCAGTGTTTTACCCTCCAAATGCACTGTGCAGTTTACAAACATGTGATGTGATATTTGGGCCAAATCCTCAACTGGACTAAACTGACATACCTCCAGTGAAGATACATTACTAACTACAACTGAAAAGCAGGTTTACATCTCACTGTTCTGATTTCAAATACGGCACAGTCTTGCAAAAACACAAAAAAACTTATATATGTGCTTGGAAGAGATTCTGACCTGGTGGACATTGGCTAACTGCACTGACAACTGTAATGATTTTCACCATCTCAGAATCTGAGATTAAGCTACTTGCCCCAGAGGGGAGAGTGGTAGAGCAGGCTGACACCTTAGAGACCAACTGATTCAGTGGATACATCAACACATGCACTTCAATGAGCAGTAGCTGTTCTACTGCTCATTAAAGTGGTGCGTAAAAACTGTGCTAATATGCTAATGCACAGTAAATAGGCTACTGCACATTAAGCGTCACCTAAAAAGCGTGCACTTGCACTACTCCACATTAGCGCAGCCTAATGCACATTTTTAGTACCTCATATTGGCGGTACTAAATGTAATGTGCATTAGGAAAAACTCATTCATGCACATATAGGTGAACAAATGTTTGCAGGCAATAACCTACTTCATCAGATGCCAGTGAGGTGGTAACACAAAGGGCCAATGGATTGCACCCCAACTCTCTCCCTTCTCTGCAGGTCCTTCCATCACTGCCCTGCCTTGTGCTTTCTCCTTTTTCTTTTCAGACTTTGCATCTCTCTTTTTTTCTTATACCCATTTACCCTTTAGGTCTGACTGCTGACAGATGTCCCTGTACTCAGAGGAGCAGACCAATGCAGTGACTCACAAGTAATGTTTCCCAGCTGCATACAGAAAATCCAGTCAACAAACCCGTGACTTCTGGTTCATTTTATCTTTTTAATTCCATCCCCTCCACCAGTAGCCCTGATCTGAACCCTCTGAGTTCAGCAGAAAGAATCCAGTGGACCTGGGATTTAGATCAGGCTTTTTGTTTTGTTGTTATTTCAGCTTCACTGTGCCCACTGTTTGGATTCACATTTCTGTATTTGACATATTTTAACCAGTTCCTCTTGTGAAGCCTTACCTGGTTTAGATGACCGGGTGGATGGGGAGCTCTCCACTCTGAAAATGGACCTTGTCTGGGATAGGAGGGGATACAGCTGCTACCTCTAAATACATCAACAAAATGGCCACAAAGGAAAGGAAGGAACAGCTATTTAAGTTAAAGGACAATTTTGGCACAAGAACAAGTAGCGTGAACTGGCGAGGAATAGGTGTAGACTGGAAGCTAGAAAAAGGTGCTTGACTACTACAATAGCCTGCCATGACAACAGTGAGAAATGAGCCAGCCCACACAGCTAACTGCTCTACCAGGGTAATTATCATCTATCAAAGGGGTATATGATGGGGTTTCCTGTGATAGGAGGGGATGAGAAGCAGTGACCCAGGAGATCCTGTTCAATCCTATGTTCCTAGCAGTACCACCTCTCTTCCCACACACCTCTCAAAGCCATTATGTTTTCATAGCAGTAATTTGCCATGGTCATACAGGCTTTTAGCCTGTATCCCCACTGAGTCATCTAAAGACATTTCCACCCCTTCCCCTTCACTTAGTGCTGTCACCACAATCCCAATAGAAACTGGTTCAGAGAAGAATTATCCTGCTGCCCTACAAGGAAGGTTTTATGGTTAAAAGCATTAAATGGGAATACCAGAGAGCTGCATGCCATTTGTGCTTCTAAGACAGACTCCCTTTGTGACATTGGCCAAATTACATAGGCCTTTATCCTCTGAAGTATTTATATACCTGGAAGGATGTGGGCTCTTGCTTCTGTCCTTGCTCTGTAAGGTGAGAATGATTGTCCTTCCTTTATCTTGTCTATGTAGGCCATGAACTCTTGGGGGCCTGGATCATCTCTCTAGGCTAGTGTTCATGTATAGCACCTGGCGCAAAAGGCGTTGGATGGACTGATCCTATCCATAACACCCCTTTGTGGCCTGCTATGACATCAGTCACACTGCCTTGGTTTCCCCAGGGATCTGTCATTGCTCCAATATTACATAATTGTTCCCGTAGTCAGTGAAAATTATCCTTGAGGGGAGGTGAACTGCCAGAACCAAGATGGGACCAACGACCCTTAAGGGCCAGCCAGCCTATGGGGCTGCCCCAGTCTCACTTGATACCTTCAGGTGCTATATATCTGAAGCAATAACAAATCTGGGAAGGTTGGTGATTGCTCCAGCCTTGTCTGCTGTCTCTCAGCATAGCTGGGCATTTTACAGAGTAGCCTGGCAGGTTGACCATGGCCGTGCTTTATGAGCAAGATCTTCCAAGTGTTTCAGACAGTTTCCACTTAGAGCCTTCATGAGGGAGGCATTTGTGCCAAAGACATTGCCGTGCATTTCAGAGTGTCCTAGCCCAAGTCTGAGAGGCTGGTCAAGGGAGCTAATAAAATCATTAGGCGTTTATAAGCCTGACAGGCTAAAACTGCTTCTATGGTGCCAATTCTGGTCTTTAAATCACACATTGGCATTTATTTCCTTACCTTGGCAAAGTCAATAAACCCACTGCAATAATTTCTTTCAGTGACAGGATGCCCATCTTAGAGAGATATAATGCTGCATTTGGTTAACTGCTTCCTCCTGCAGGGTCAGATTCCTGTCTCACTTGTGCTGGAGTAAGTCAGGTGGAAGCAATGGGGCCAGATCTGGAGTGAGGGAGAGAAGAACTGAACCTAGAACACCCTTATTTGGCTTAAATCATGTTGTCATTGGATGGTTCCTGGATGCTGAATTTACTGGGAATAAATTATGTTCAGAGCGGTGTGAAGCTTTAAAAAAAAAACCCAACCAAGTCAACACATTTGAAACTCATCTGAATTGGTGTTTTGGGCTAGAGGGTGTGTGGGGATGGGGGGAGAAGGGGAGATAATTTTTCTTCCTGGTACCCAAGGGATTTTCATAATCAATTACACTCACTCATAAGATTTTAATTTATCTCATGGCTGATTTGTACACGTTGGTAGACATCCCAGGTGATGCCTGTGAGTTGTGTGTGCAACTCACTTCTTTGCACCTCCTAACAAAGTGATGCTCTGATCACTTCCATGCTCCTGTATGCTAAGGGAGCATGAGCCATATGTCACGTGCATCAAAAACCTTTGTTTTCAGGCTGCCTTTACAAAGAGGTTCTAAGTTGATTTCAAAGGGTCTAAACCTGCAGCACGTTAAAATTTGTCCACCCCACTCTGATTCTTGGCACAAGCTTCCAAAGCAGAAATAAAATCATGTTTTGCCCAAAGAGAAATCTTCCACATAGGGATGCACAAGACGATACCTGGGACTGCGGCTTATTGAAGCAGCCCTCTGGTTCCCCAAAGCCAGGATAGACCTAATCAATTAATGGCACCCATAGTCAGCTGGATAAATTACAAGTGCATCCCACATGTGTCCTTTTGGTAATGCCATTGGGTCTACATAGGTAGCATAGGTAGGTAGCAGTAATGCAGTAAGCCCCTCACCTAGGTATGGTTCCCTGGACAGAGTTTCACATCAGAAAGAAATGTGTACAGAAATGTAGATGGGCACCTCTATTCCATGGTACTACCTGAACATGAAGGAGCAAACCAGGCAGTCTTCTGCACTATATAACTGGCTTGTGTGGGACCCACAGCTTCCCTAAAGGGCCAATACTTTGTTTTATGTCAATAATTAACTTTTATTCCAAAGCAGATCCTCATTAGTTCTCTTCTCTACTTTGAAATCCACAGGGATAACATGGAATTGCCAGTGGGCCATGGATCACATTTCAGGAATCATAATGCTAAGTTCATAATATAAGCTTTAGACAGTATGAACCTCTACTCTTTATGGAGTAGCTATCTCATTGCTGGAGGAGCTAACTGATGTGATGTGATGTGACTTACATCAGGGATGGGCAATTATTTTGAGTGGAGGGCTTCTTACCGAGTTTTGGCAAGCCATCGAGGGCCGCATGACAGGCAGCCAGGGGCAAATAAACATTAATTTTCTAAACTTTTTAGGGGCCCCATGGGCCAGATAGAATGGCCTGGCAGGCCACGTCCGACCCATGGCCGCATTTGGCCCACCCCTGACTCACATGCTGTCCCTGTTATTTAGCTGGTGATCGAAGGTAATGAGGAAGAATCCTTCCTTGAAAGTCAGTACTGAGTGACATCTCACTTTGGCATAAAAAATAAGTGGGATTTGGATTGTGAGTGGGGCATTAGAGATCCACAATATATTTTGCTCCAGTTTAGCTTAGAAAATCATACTAGCTATAAGGAATCTGAGAGCACAGGAGCCTAAGAGGATGTTTGCACTGTGATCTGGGGGCATGACCACAGCTTGTAGGAACTTACTTGAGCCAACTTTAAACCAGCTAGCTTGCATATTGCTAGCTGTGCAACCATAGCACCACGGTGTTCAGTCCTGGCTGGCTACCCAAATAGTTACCTGCCGATGCTGAACCCCATGATGCCCAAAGATGTGCTACTGTTGGAGCCCAGGCTAGCCGTACCAATCATACCACTGCCTGCAAGGCAAAGAAAGCCTACCTTACTTCACACCTTACTTATCACCTGTGAAGTTGGCCCTATGCACCCAGTACTCTCTAATTTAGCGGTTTCACCTAATGATTCATTACCCAGTATGATAAGTGTCTTTAGAAAAGCCCTCCTGTATAGGCTTTCAGACTGCACTGGTACAGCTACGTGCGAGTTCCAAGCTGCAGTCATGTTCTGCATTGTACCATAGCTCCCTTGGGGATTGCATTATAAACTGCCTGGCACAAGCAATGGGATCTGCCATGGTTTAAAGAGACAGGCTGATGTAAATGAGGATGTCACAACTGAAAGCAAGGAATTGTGTTTCATTAAAAGCAGTTTGCTTTTTGCTTCTCAGTTCCTGTTATATTACTGCTGCATGGTTGAGCAGGCATTGCATGACAGGGTGGGAAGGGGAACCTGACTAGAGAGGAAGCTGTGTACATACTCACAGCTCAACATGGGATCTTGTTGGATCTCATAAGACAAACCCACACAGTTGTGCTTGCCTGGGAGAAGTGCTAGTTTAGACAGTTATGTTACAGTTGTGCCACGTGGCCCAGTCTGGATTGAAACCTCATTGTGCTGGGTGCTGTACACAGAGAGAGAACTGAGTATAATCCAGTTCAGAATAGGTCACTTGGCTTCTCAGAATTTTATGTCAAACAAAGCTGTGCTAAACACTTCTCAGTGCTCTTGCGGTCATTAAAAAGATTTCCAATTAACTCATTCAAATGGGACGACTCATCCCCTGCCAAACAGAGCTAGTGTTTTGGCTGCATTCTGCACCGCGTAGTGCTCCTTGAAACCTGCCACCTTATATTCCCGAGATGGCCACGTTTCAGCGATGGGCAAAATGATCTTTGTACAGCATGTCAGTGCTTCAGGGCTGTCTGGATGAAAGAGATTATATAAATGTCAGTCATTATCATTATTCATGGCAAGAACTAATTCTTTTCCTTTAAACATTCAGAGCAGATGCAGTCCCAGGGGGGAAAAAAAAGGTGTGATGAGCTGGAAAATATCGGAAATTGCAACATTTCAACGGTCCGCTCAACAGTGGGCTTGTCACTACAAACTTCCCGCTTTAGTCACTTTCACCAAAGTCAATAGACCTGCACTGATTGGCCGTGAAAGAGAATTGAACATATCTGTGAGCAAGGATTGGTCCTCACGCCGAATTTCCATCCAAAAGAAACGTCACCATCCTTGTGCCTATTAAGGAACTGAGGGGCTTATGCTATTCACTTCTTTTTACACTGTAGGATTTGGACAACCTGTGATTTGATAGGACACCCTGTTCCAATAGCCCATATATAATGGAAAAGCCTGAGAAGCAAGCTGCTGGGCCTGGGTGGTTGGGAGGGGACATGGAGAACACAGAGCAGGCCTACTGAATTAACTCCTCTAGCGCTAGGAGTGGCTTGCAGGTTCCAGAGACACCCAACTTCCTTTGGATTAATCTGATATCTTTTATTAGACCAACTTAAATAGTTGGAAAAAAATCTGCTTAGCAAGCTTTCGGGTCTAAATACTCTTCGTCGGGCTAAGGAATCAGCTGCCGTTGGTGTGTGCTCTTCCTGGATGGAGTGACTAGTCCTATGTATGAATAGTCTAGGTCCTTAGACCAGGGGTAGGCAAAATGCGGCCCCGGGGGCCAGATGTGGCCCACCAGGCCATTCTATCCGGCCTGTGGGGCCCCTAAAAAATTTAGAAAATTAATATTTATCTTCCCTGGGCTGCCTGTCATTCGGCCCTTGATGGCTTGCCATAACTCAGTAAGCGACCCTCCGCCCAAAATAATTGCCCACCCCTGCCTTAGATCAACACAGCTACAACCTATCCCCTAGCTTGCTTTGGGGATTTTGCATCAGACGTTGGCACCAGACTGTTCGTGTCTCAGACATTTTGCTTCCAGGCCTTCAAGCTTACCTTACTGAGGGCAGATTTGATTTTTTTTGCAACCAGCGATGAGGCGAGCAACATCAAAAGGGGGAAGAGAGAGGAAGTGATTGGGCCTCTCTAGGAAAGTGCTCAGAATTGCACCATATGCCTTTTAACAGCCTTTCCCCAGGGGTCTTCAGACAAATCGTCCTAATTTTTGTTTATCCTTGTGCATCCCAGACACAGGCTTTATTGACGACATGTGCCTTCTGGAGATGAACTCTGTGACATTCTCCGAGCTCCCTGGATTTCTATTGGACCATCTTTCTACCTGTGCGGCTGCTTTCTGACAGGAAGTTCTGTTGCCCTGGAGCTGGGTCGTCATGGTAACGTGCATTTTTCAGACACTCAATGGAAAATGCTGGCACGGAGAAGCTTGTGCTGGAATACTGATTCACCCCCAGCGTCTGTAACACTGACTGCATTTTAATACCTTTCAGCTACCCGGTAAGCTAAAAATACACGGCGCTCAATCTCCTCCCAGACTTGAGTAAGCATCTTAAAGCAACACTTTGCTGCTGGGGCTCAGAAATCCCATGAATCAGCTAAAATTAGGGCATTGGCAGAACTTTTGAGGAAATGCAAATCCTCATTGTGCAGTACAGTGGAGGGCTTTTTGTTAGGCATAGGAAGATGGAAGAGGAGCCTGTGGTGGGGGTGGGGATGGAGGGTGGGAGCGAGAAGGTGAACTAGGGTCCTTTACAGGGATGGATGAACATGCACTGAAGGGTGTCTGCATCATTTTGGGAAGACACTGTGCATTCAGAGCACCTGCATTCAGTTCCTGGCCCCATCACACTGTCCGTATGTGTCCTTAGGCCAGGGGTGGGCAAAATGCGGCCCGTGGGCCGGATGCGGCCCACCAGGCCATTCTACCCAGCCCATGGGGCCCCTAAAAGTTTAGAAAATTAATATTTATCTGCTCCTGGCTGCCTGTCATGCAGTCCTCGATGGTTTGCCAAAACCTAGTAAGCAGCCTTCTGCCCAAAGTAATTGCCCACCCCTGCCTTAGGAAGTCACTTGCCTGTCTGGGTCTCTGGTTCTCAATGTGTAAAATAAAGATAAAACTATTTCCCTCCATTGCTGAGCTGCTGGGAAGATCAGATTACTGCTGGTTACTGCAAATGAATCGTTGGTGCTACAGTGCTTGGGCAGACAAAGGGAGGAGGTAGGATCTTGTGTGGTAAGACAGAGGTGTCAAGCTGAACTTGGTTAGCAGGCCATATTTCCTGCCAAAAGCCAGGGCATGGGTCATTTGGTCCACAGAGCATCTCGCCACAGGCTGCCAAAGCCACTGGGTTGGCACAGCCAGCATCCAGTGGTTTAGCACGATGGCCACATCCAGCTGGTGGGCCCTGTTTGACACCCCTTCTCTAAGGGACATCCTGTGATCATGATGGTCACACTGGCTCCTTGCTGCTAATGCAGTGTGGCTATGCTGAGTGCATTTTCTTCAGCAGGGCTGTTTTCACTCTTTACCCTTATGCACTCAGAGTCAGTGCATGGAAAACACCGTCCCTTTGCTTCTCCTTGTAAGGAAACGCAAAAGGGGCCTCATGACATCTGGCAAAGAATTGCAGTCTCAAGCGACCAGCTAAACAAGTCTCCACCCTATCTGGCAGGATCTATTCATAGTTCTTCAGAGCACTAGTCCATGGTGCCAGTTCCCCAGACCCCCAGGTGGGAAGTAATCTGTAAGACAATTTTTACTTCTTTCTAGACCTTTTTATCTTCAAGAAACCCTCCATAAATGTTACCATTTAGCACTTTGCTGGTTGAAAACCGCTGAGCTGGAATCTAGCTGGTACCAGGTGAGCAGGATGGGGCAGAACTTCACCCCACCATACCCTGCTTTTTCTATCGTCTGCCCTCTCCTCACCCCTGATTTGCACCCTGTTGGGGAAATACAGCCCCTGCCACTACCACAGATCCTCTGGTGACTCACGTAGATTCATAGATGCTAGGGTCAGAAGGGAACAGATCATCGAGTCCGGCCCCCTGCCTGGGCAGGAAAGAGTGCTGGGGTCAGATGACCCCAGCCAGGTGCCTATCCAGCCTTCTCTTAAAGACCCCCACAAGGTACAGGAGAGAACCACCTCCCTTGGAAATCCATTCCAAGTTTTAGCCACCCTTATCATGAAGTTTTTCCTGATATCAAGCCTAAATCTGCTGTCTGGCAGTTTGTGACCATTGTTCTTTGTTATCCCAAGAGGCCCCCTGGTGAACAGAGCATCTCCAATCCCTTGCTGCACCCCCCTAATGAATTTGTAGACATCCACACGATCACCTCTCAGCCTTCTCTTGCAGAGGCTGAAGAGGTCCAGGTCCCTCAGTCTCTCCTCCTAGGGCTTATCCTGTAAGCCCCTAACCATACAAGTGACCCTCCTCTGGACCCTCTTGAGTCTATCAACATCCTTCTTGAAGTACGGCGCCCTGGAACTACGTGTGCCTGCAGCCTGTCCTTCTGGCCCAAGTACCAAGTGAGGAGTGGTGGGATGAACTGAGCTGAAAAGTGCGGCCTTGCAGCCCCGTTTCCACCTGCCCACTTGTGAGCACAGCAACGTAGGCTGCTGGGGGGAGCAGGGAGGGGGCAGGAAGCTGCTTGTCTGCAGGATGCTGGAGTATCTGGTGGGAGGAGGACTGATTGCTTACCTCCTGGCACAGGGGCCAGATACTGTGGCATCCTTGGAAGGCTGTCGCAAATTGCTGTACTAGGACTGTGGCAGGAAGCCACCTTTGTTTCTGCCCAAAATCTCTGCCCTCTGACAATTTGATCAGGATGGGCCCAGCAGAGGAGATACACCCTTACCCTATCTCTTTAGGTAACCTGAGCTGGATACATTCCTGAGGGAGGGGGGAAAACTGCTCCCTCTGCCTACATGACTAGCATCACTTACCTGGGTGAGGGGCATCTACCTGGTGGGCTAGAGTCTGCCCGGCAACTAGTGATGTATTTCAAATTGGTTGGCCGACAGCCAACAGGTGCTGGCCTCCATTGGACCAGGTGAACGAGGTCACAGGGGCTATATAAGTTAAGACTGCCCAAGAGGAGGGGGCAGCAGCCATGCGGGGGACTCAGACTTAGAGAGGAGCTTTACCATCTGAAACTGGCTCTCTCCCCCATAACTCATGGGCGAGGAACGGCCTGCCTCCAGAGGGAATCTCCAACAGCCTCGGGATGATGCTTGTGAGTAAGCTACTGGAGATCTGGTTAGATATATAGCTGGCAGTAACTCAGATGCGTGATCAAAAGGCTACCTCAGCCAGACTGTTTTGCTCTATGGGATTCCTATGATATCGCTCTATCTTGTACCCTATTTTCACCCTACCCCTGTAATCAATAAAGTTCTCCTTTGTGACCGGTGTAGGAGACTTATTGAGGGGTGGGTCTAAATTATGCCTAAGAGGCCCCCTAGGTCTGTGTACTAAGGGAGACTTTCCTTTTTGGCCCCCGACTTGGGGAAGTGCCCCAAGTGCCTGTACTGGGTTGAGTACCTGTAGGACTATTAGGCCTGTGTTTCCCTGAGGACACAGGACCGAGAGAGTCCCTTCTCGGGGTGGTGGCAGCTTACGTTACCCCCAGGCTAGCAAGTGTGCTCCAGGAAGGGGGTCAGCCGGATGCGAGGCACCCCCAGGAAGGCACTCGGAGCCTGGAAGGTCGTTGGGCGCAGTGACGTGGGTGGCCCAACACAAGAGCGCCCCCATACTGGCCCGCCACAAGGACCATGCAGAATGAAAGTTCCCGAAGCCCCGAAGATCTTTCCATCACCACCGATGGGCTCTCACAGGTCTGACCCCACAACTTCCTCTGACTGCAATTGTCACTGAAAGAACTAAGCACCTGAAAGAAGACCTCAGTGCTCAGGCTTCTACAGAGGAAGGTGTAGAGATTCCCTCCAGCTGGAAATGGTACATCTGAGCAGTTT
Source organism: Gavialis gangeticus (assembly GCF_001723915.1). Taxonomy (NCBI): domain Eukaryota; kingdom Metazoa; phylum Chordata; order Crocodylia; family Gavialidae; genus Gavialis; species Gavialis gangeticus. The sequence continues at coordinate 5,248,057 of NW_017729019.1, read as the reverse complement.
GAGCAGGGCCAGATACAGGCATGGGTGAACCAGATGGCCGCCTGGGGCCCGAACAGAAAGGGGGCCTGAAAATGGTAATTTTTATTATTATTATAATTATAATTATAATTATCTCTGGGGAAGGGAGGGCTGATACTAAAAGTTCACCCAGGGCCACCAGGAGTCTAGGTACAGTGTGGAGTGTGAGCAGTTCCCATTCTTCCAGGGTTACCAACCACCTGCTGAGCTGCCTTGCCACATGCTGGGTTAATGCCCAGTGTGTCTGCTCCATTTCTGTGCCATCAGGATTACATCTATCTAGACGATGACACTGGGAAGGTAGGAGAGTTAGGGTCAGGGTGGCTCAGCGGCCTAGAAATGGTAGATGGGGTTTTTAGTTCACGTTCAGTATCTCAGACACAGTAGCTTCAGGTGTGACCAAAAGTCATTCCCACCTGAAGGCTCCTTCCTATAAAAATGAATAATGCTTTGTCATTCAGTTGAAGAGCTAGCAGTATTCAAAGGACATTAATTAAGCCTCACAGCTCCCCTGCTCTTCCTACAATGCATTACATTACTTTATCTAGTTTTGCAGTGCCAGAACTATAATAAACAGCAAGAGAGTGTTGTTTATAGGCCTGTTGATCATACAATTTATTATTTTTCAATTGCCTTGGTACTTAAATAGTCCTGGTTTCCAGGGTACCTGAATAACCCTCACTCTTTATTGAATTTTTCCTGGCAACTCCATGTTTTGTAAACATCATTTTATAGATGGGGCACTGAGGCACAGAGACGGTAAGTGATGCAAACAAGACCACACGGAAAACCGGTGGCAGAGGGGGAATTGAACCCATGCCTCAAAATGCCCAGGACTGTGTGATTACCAATGGGCTTTCCCTCCTCTGAAGGGGAAATGAAAATTGCAGGGGTTTTAAGGACCCACAGCTCCCAGTCTATTTGACTGGAACCACACCCTTTCCACAGTCGTGTCTTACGTGTCTGATGATGGGCATTTAAGAGATTCACCCAGAATTACACACTTCTCAAATTTGTCACAAAGGGGAATTCTCTTCCTCCGGGAAAGTCCAGCTAGTCCATATTTCTTTTCATCCCAGATTTGAACAAAGAGGCAAGATGTCCAAATTGCCTGCAAATTAAAGATTTTGAAAAATTGCTGGGGTGAGGGCATATTACACAAAAAAATTGATTTTTTTTTTCCTGTGGAAAATACACACTTTCATAGAGAAAAAAACTCAAGTCAAAAGCCCAACTCCCCACTAAAGCTGTGTTAACGAAACATTTTCAGCCAGACCTGTTGAAGACATCTAGAGCAGGAGGAAGTCAAGTGAGTGCTGAGATTACTATGACTTCCCTCTCTGCAAGGATAGGGTGAAATGTCCACTCCCTCTCATAGGGAGTACTGACCTGGTAAGGAAAGTTGGGTTCCTTTCCTCAGGTCTATGAGAGGAGCGGGTAGAGAAGCCTTCTTCCCTATGCCTCTGAAACAAGTTCCCCCCACATTTTTATTCTGGCCCTGTTCTCAGCTGGTTTGTCACCTTTAATTTCTATGCGTCTATGAAAAAGTAATGAGGAAAAGGGCCATTTTAAGTCATTTTCCTATTTTTCTAACAGTTTCACCCTGGTGACAGGAAGATAAAAGCAAAATGTTCCATCAACTCTGTGTAACGAGGGAAGTCAAATAGAGCTGTGTGAGGCTTGGTCAGAAATGGCTGTGAATTCCATTCCTTGATTATAAAGCAAATCCACTCTGGGTTTGATTTATTTATTAGCTTGCATCACACTGAATTATAGGGAACTGGACATAATCAGCAATCCATCCTGTGCCAAAACTTCACTCCAGGCTCCATTAAAGTAAAAGCCTGAAGTGTCACAGAGCGGGAATAGATGTTCAGGGAAGAGCCAGCCAGGAGACCTGGAGACCACGGCTGAGTTAAACTGCCAAGACGTCCAGAGGGACACTGTGGCTCTGCAAAGGGATTGCAAATGCCGACTGAAGGACGGTGTTAAGCACATTTGGGAGCAAAGCTGCAGCTAGCCGAGTTCTTCATGATTAGAATAGTCCCTAGATAATCAGGCCTTGTTGACACTGGGTATTTGCCCTGACTTAAGCCATTGGCGTATTAACACCATAGGGAGCCTCTTGTGCAGAGAAGCAAAGTCGCTGTACCAGGGTAAGCTGCAGTGGGGCAAGTCTCAGTTTAAAGCAGCTAACCCAGCTTGCACTCAGGGTAGGCACGGGTAGCCAGCCATGGATGGCTGTAATAGGGAACAAAACTCCAGCCTCCACCAACTCTTTTGCTTAATGGCCAACTGCTTCGGATAGTCTAAGGCACGAAGAACATGGAGTGCGGTTAGGAGGGTGGATTGGAGAGACAAAAAGTGTCACTGTCTTAAAGAAAGAAAAGGAAAGGGCTTTCCCTTCTCTGAAAGAGATTCTGGGGAAGGAAGCCCTCTGTAAAACCCTGGACTGAAATAACATTTTGGTATTTTGAGTTTGCTAACTGTCTGCTGGTGAAACCCTCCAGCTACACCCTGCCCGAGTCCTCAGATGGATGTTGCTTTTCCCTAACCAGTTTCACATAGCACTTTTGGGGTGTTTGCTTCATATAAGTGGAGGTTGGTGCCAGCCACTTAAACCACATAGGATTTTTGCTGCTCTGCAATTATTGTGTGTTTATGTCACATTTATTTGATGATAACCCATGCTTATGGTCTATTGATTATCTCATTATTTGTGATGCAGGATTGGAGTTACCAAATGGGAACAGGACCTGATTGTGCTGGGCTCTCCCCGGCTGCTGTCAAGATCTCGGGATGATACATGCCATCCATTTCATCCAGCCAATATTTGATTGGATCCTAACCTTTCAGGAAGTCTGCACTGCCAGGCTGGTTCATTTGAATACTCTCCCTCTGCTTCAGATCCCTTAAATGAAGGATGCCTGCTTCAATCAGCCCTTTCAAAGGCAGGATTTGAACAGCAGCCTCGTTAAAATGTGTCTGACGGGCTGGAGGCAGCTCTCTATACTCCAGGGTGGGCAAAGAGCAGCTTGTAACAGGCCCTCACCACTTTCCTTTCATGTAACAACGAATGGAAAAATAACAAGTGGCTCATGCATTTGGAAGAAGGGCGGGTGGGTGATCAGTGGCCACGCACCTCAGTCTCGGACCCAGGTCTAGTGTTGTATGCAGCAAAACTCCAGTGTAGGGGGTGAACCAACCACATGGTTTTAAGTGCTAGAGGTCCCACACCCATCCCAGGTGACAGGAAAGTAGGAGCACCCTTTGGATATCTTTCATCAGCTTTGTGCTGCTGCTGCTGCTGCTACCTTCAAGGGAGCCAGTGCAGAGACCGCTTCCAGCGATTCCCTTTGCACCCAACCTGGGCTGGATCTGACAGAGAATTCTCTCTATGTGGGCTTTCATAAATTTGCAATAGCCACTGCCTTCTCAGTAAAATTACAGGGCCTCATTAATTCACAAAGAAGAAGGTTGCCATCACCCCAATTATTATTAATTATCTGTATTGCCAGGGTAGGCAAGGGCTTTAATCTTAGCTAGGCCCATAGTAGTAGGGGGAAGTACAAAACACGAAACAAGGGAGACGGTCCCTCTCCCAACTAGCTCCAAGCACAGTTCATCGCTTTCATTTGACTGTACTAATCCTTAAGATCTAGCCTGGCACATTTCAGGCAGGAAACTTAGCACACTTCAAAGAGGTTCATAACATCTTTATTTAAACAGGTGGGGAAACGGAGATACAGGTGAAGAGCGGTCCAGGGCCAGGGAGCAAACCACCTGCAGAGAACCCAGTGCTCCAGACTCACGCTAGTCTAACCACTAACCAACATTGCCATCTCCCTCTCTCCTATGGCACTGAATTTGCTTGAAACAACCATTCTGATCTGGCCGGGGGGAGAACACTAAAGCTCAGCTCAGGGAAGCGGACATCCAGCTTGGATCTGGAACGCTTGGCAGGAGCCTTCCCCTAGAGCTTGCGCATGATTTGTTTGGTCATTGGACCTTTGCCTAGTCTGCTTTGTTTTGCCCGTCTGTCTGGATTCAGCTTGCGTTGCAGTGCTGAGCAACACGCAGCCTGATGGTGGGCAGCACGTTGCACGCAAGTCTGTAGCACAAAACTACAGCGAATTAGGCCAGCAAAGGTCTCCCTACCCAGTTATCCCAGCAAAACAAGGGAAGGACATTCCTGCTTAGGTGCAGCTGTCCCCACAATAGTGCAGTTCACACTGGGCATCTCCTCATCCATGAGATAATGAGAAATTGGAGGCAGTTCAGAAACTGGTGCTCCTGTTGCAGTTTGCTGCTCTATTCCAACACTTAAAGCTTCTTCCCTAGATTATAACTAATGTAGGCAGCAGACTAGCTCCACAGCACAAGATAATCCTTAGCAGCCCCCTGCTTGGCAGCCTGATTTTTGACTTATTAAAACCCTCTCATTGCATCTTCCTGCTAAATCACCTCCCCCAGCCCAGGGCTGTTGTGAGCAGGGTTTCCATTTGGGGGTTAATGCATTTTCTTGCTCTCTTCCTTTGCCTTTCACATACTGTCTGTTCCCTCCTCTCCCCTACTGCACACCATTCAGGTGTCACTGTCATCCCGCCTGTATTGTCTCCCGCTTTCATCTGTCCTGCTTTCAGAATGAGATAAACCATTGCTGAGTGCTCCCCTGGAGGGGAAAGGAGGCGGCCCTCTTTTTTTTTTTTTTTTTAAATATTTAAGGAGAGAGAATGGGGCCTAATAGGACTCAGAAACCTGTTCTGGACTCACCCTTCCCCCACCATCGCCTGCGAGATGCTCGAGCTGAGTAACTCAGTCCAACAAGAAAAGTCTTGCCAAAAGAGACTCGATTCCAAGGGCCTTGTTGTGAAGAACAGGAGCGGAGGTTGATGAATGCACACACAGTGGCTTAAACAAACTGGAGAGTCATTAATAACCTTCCCCCTGCCAAGAAACTGGAGTTCAGGGTGCTCCTGTACAACGGCGTTTTTCCTTCCCTGTGCTCCTCTGGATTGAAAGGGTTTAATTCCCCCCCACTCAAAGAGTAGGGCAGGACCTGTGGGAGAAGTCTGGGGCCTGGCACATCCTGGTAGGGGGGCACCCCACCTTCCATTTTGGAAACAGGAAATAAAGAGTGATTTGATTTGGGGGGCACCTTTGAGCTCGGGGACCCAACTGCACTCCTATTCCTTCTCTGGACCTTGGTCGAATGGGACATGTGAACACAAGAAGAAAAAACAATGGTCAAAATCAAAACCCAGACAAGTCATAATTCAGCTCTCGTGCTTAAAGCTGGCAGCCAGGGCTCTGGGGCTCCAGTCCCAGGTTTGTCACTGCCCTGCTGACTTACTGCGATAGCCGCAGGAGGCTAGGTTTAAGTGCTCATCAGCCTTCACAACCGAGGCTGGATCCTCAAAGCAGCTCAGCGCCCAGTATCTCCCATAATGACACTTCCAATCATGTTCTCCTGGAAGACACTTCCCAGTGCACAAGATGCCCATGGCAGGCCACCTTCTTTGGGAAAGCTGGCGCTTAACTGCTCTATGACTCAGTTTCCCTTTCTGCACAGTGAAGATAATGGCCTGCCTCCAGGAGGCATTGTGACAACCAACTAATTAATATGTGCAAAGTGCTCCGAGACCCATGGGTGCAAGGCTCAACAGAAGTGCCAAATAGTACTGATCATTAGCACTGAGCAGGGCAGGTAGGCAGTTGCATTCTTCCCAGAAGGGGACATCACTGTGATTTACAAGCTGTTCCTACCCCATGTGCGTTATATTTATTGCTTATTTGATAAGAGTCCCCCCAGTCCTCCCCACAGACCCATCCCTCACCTGCCATCTAACCTTGCTATGTGGCTGGAACAGCTATACCTCTGTACCCCCTTGATCAGATCAGACCAGACCAGAAAGGGTGAAGTCCCTCTAGGGAGAGTTACCTGGCTCTTGAGTACACCAGGGACTCCATAGCAACTCTAAGCAACTGCAACAGCAGCTCTATTATAGCAACTGTCTTTAAACAGCTACTTCGGGATTAATGTAACTCCTGGCTCAGCTCATGGAAGGCATCTCAGCCTTGTGAGCAAACAGCAGCCCGCCCGGTGCAAGAGCAGAGGAGCTCCCTTGCAGCAACCAGCATCCTTCATCTGATCTCTGGATTTTAATTACCCACCTCCTTTGTCCTGCTGATGTCTCTTGTTCACACACCAGGTGCCATCACTGAGCCAACAGGCAAGTGGTGATGCACAGCCGGCTTGTGGTATGACTGTGTCCTGCTCGTAGCACGAAGGCAATAATAAACAGATCAGCCTACGAAACAATGAGGTGTGGCTGCTAAAGGAGCAGGTAGGAAGCCAGGATTCCCTCCTCTAAGACCCGCAGGGAAAGGAGGGCAAGTGGCATAGAGCCAATTTCATTCTTTGTTACATCTGGGTGAACCGGGAGTGACTCCACAGACATCAGGGGAGTTAGCCCCTCCATTGGGAATAGCTGTGGTTAAGAAGAGAAGGAGGGTCTCTGGGCCTGTCCTTCACCCAGGGGAAAGCAAGCAGCGTAACTCCTACAGCTTCTGAATTATGACAGCTCCACCTCTTTCTGAGACTTACTCTGCCCTCCTTAAAACAAGGACAGTGGTTGTGACACACTGCACTGCAGGGTCTTCCATACAAAGGCGCTCTGAATGTTAAGTCTTGCAAGGGGAGGCAGAGTTTTCTAGTGAGTAGGACATTAACTGGGGCTCAGGAGACCTGGGTTCTGGTTTGTGAAAATAATAGGCCGGCAAAGCAAACCAAACTCCGGCAGGCATCCACCAATGCACCTCAAGCAAAACCAGGGACATCCTCCTCCTGCTTTACTCAGCCTTCGTGAGGCCACAGCTGGAGTACTGCATCCAGTTTTGGGCCCCCACACTTCAGGAGGGATGTGGGTATAAGCTCGAGAGAGTCCAGAGGAGAGCCCCCCGCATGATCAAAGGCCAAGAGAGCAAGCCTTACAAAGAGGGACTGAGGGACACGGGACTCTTCAGCCTGACAACGAGAAGGCTCGGGGGGGATTGGTGGTGGCCTAGAAGTATATAAAGGGGGTGCACCAGGATCTGGGAGAACAGTTGTTCACCAGGGCTCCCCAAGGGATAACTAGGTCTAACAGCCACAAACTTCAAGAAGGCCGATTCAGACTCAATATAAGGAAAAACTTCTTTGTAGTCTGAGTGTCCAAGGTCTGGAACAGACTTCCCCCAGAGGTGGTGCAAGCACCTACTCTGGACTCATTCAAAAGGCGTTTGGATGCTATCTTGCTGGGATCATTTGATCCCTGCAGACTTCCTGCCTCTGGCAGGGGAGCTGGACTCGTTGATCTCACCAAGTCCCTTCCAGCCCCTAATGTCTATGAAATCTATTTAACTCTTCCACAGAATTACCATGTGACTTGGGGAAAGTCATTTCATTGCTCTGTGCCTCAGTTTCCCTGCCTGTAAAATGGACATAATGAACCACCCCCATCCATTGTCATGCTACTTTTAAAGGGTTTGGAGCTCTGTGGAGGAAAGCGCCATATAATGAGTGGAGATTGCAGTCTTCTCCAGAGGGTGGCATTTGCAGTGAAGATATCTGTGACCTTTTAACTGATCCTCTGGTATTTAGGCACCCAACTTCTATCGTTGCAGTGCAGTTTTGGTGCATAATTCTCTTGGACTCCTTAGAAAGTCTCAGGAATGGTGGACACTTTTCTTCAAGGAAGCTCTGAGGCCTCCCGACTCTTACACCATCCCAGGCTTCTACTGAAACCAGGCCTTGTTCTGCTATGAGCTGCTGTGGATTATAATACACCGGAATGGTATTCCCTTCACAGATAAGAGGTGAACTTAGCCAACCAGTACATTTAGGTCTGTCTGCTTTCTCTTAAGGGCCCAAAAATAATGTGCAAAGGCTCAGAAAAAAGCAAAGGACACTTCCAGCAGAGCTCACCTTCCTGCCATTGAAGCCCTTTCAGAGCCTGCTGGTTCCCGCAGCGCACTGTTTAGACCAAGTGCTTGCAGCCATAGGCATAACTGCCTGGCCAGTGCCATGCATCTGGCAGCAGTGGCACATGATGCATGTGCAGTGGCTGGAGGTTTGCTGCTGCTGGGGGAAGATGTCACCTCCTTTTTTTTTTCCCAATTGACTTGTATTAAGAATCCATTTAAACACTGCAGGAAAGCAGCAGGGGATGGGACGCAGGTTTCATGAGTGGAGGGAAGGCAATCCCTAGCTTCATTCCCACGCTCCACCTCCAGGCACTGCCCAAGGCTCATGCCCATGATCATACTACCTCTGGGAGCTCATCTGTTAATGGAGGATGAATTTAGAAAGGGTCCTGGTTCACAACGGTTGCCTGTTTCCATCTGTAGCGTCTTCTGCTGTTTGACACAGACATCTTACCTAGAGTCTGCCCCTGCAGCTATTAAGGCTACAGCTCCATGGGATCAACTGGTGAAAGCCCGCAGCTGGCTCTGATTCCTGGAACCCAAAAAAGCCACCAGCTGCAGTGATCATTATTTTGGATTCTTTGGCAGGACCCTCAAAAGGCTTCAGGGCAATTGGAAGCTCTGGTGCCTCTGCTAGGAGGAGCTGAGCATTTTTAATGTTTGATGTGCCCTAGGACTGATGCATTATAGGCTGGGATTTTCCTACGGTCCTAGGAGAGTTCAGCACATCAAACATTAAAAGTGCTCAAAACTCCTCTAGGCATCTCGCCAGATCCCAGCCTTCTGCTCTTCACTGCAATGACAACCTCCCTAATAGAAACCAGAACGGAGAAACAAGAAAGGGGCCTTTCTCTTCAGTGCATTTGCTTTCTGGAATGTGGAGACAGAAAGGGACAGAGAAAAGGGTGAGCGGGAGGGAGGGGAGAAAGTAAATGAGAAAGAAAACGAAAGGGAAATGGGATATCATGTTTCCTTTCCCAGGCTGGCATCTGATAACAGCTGCTTTCTCTTTATGCTTGCTTTTTCCTGTTCCCCTAATTCAATCTCTTTCTCTTGCTTTCCTTTCTTTCATCATCTGCACCGTGTCTCCGTTGTTCTGCTGCCTGCTTTCAGGATGTAGGATTTTTCCAGAGCAGACAAAGCCATTTGGGCTCCCTTAGAGACTGTTACCCTCTTCTCTTCCTCTGCGCAGCAGTTCTGGATGAGTCTTACAGAATCATGGAACCGCAGGACTGGAAGGGCTCTCAAGGGTCATTTCGTCCGAGCCCCTGTATGAATGCAGGAATGCTTCATTTTGTACATTTTCCTCTATGCTTGTCAGGCTGCCTTTGCAAAACCCATTTCAATCATTTGCTGATCTCATGTTTCAGCAGCCATCTGCCCAAACCCATTTTCAGTCCTGGGGACTGTGTGTATATGGGCTTGTTGTGTATAGGGGCACATAAGCAAACAGTGTGCAAGCAGCTGGGTGCAGACGTGTGTGCAGCATCATTGGGCATGTTTATGTGTGTGCAGGTGTCGCAAGTGGGCAGGACACCCTGCAGAGTGCCATTTGGCAACCAGGATTTCGTGCTTTGGCCAAGACACTGCAAAAGATCTGTTTTCTTTGCACCAATCCCCAAATAGCCAGTCTCCTCCCACCTCCCCGAGCTGGCATGTCCACCTACCACTTTGAGAGCTCTATTTTGGGGCTGGCTGGAAATATAAGATGATGGGCACCTTGGAGAGGCGTGTTTACTAACAGAAAACTAAAGCTGGTTAATATTTCTCCAGTGCTTGATTTTTGGGATGAAGACACAACTTTTCCTCCGAAGTTTGAACTATGATGAAAAAACAGGACTGTTCCTGAGTTTCTCCTCATTTTCTCGCTGAAATTTTCACAAGACACTTCAGCGACAGGCTGAATAACGAACAGGTTTCAATGATACAGTAAAACGCACTGGCCGAGTGTGACTGAGTAGCTGATGCTGCTCCTTAAGGACAGGCAAAGTAGATAACGAACCTACTACTGCTGCCTACCAGTGGAGATCTTCTGTGGCAGAAGGCTTCTTACCCGCTCTTTTCACACTAATTAGTAGCTAAGACCCTTGAAATCTCTGCTCCACTCATCTTACTTGTTGAGTCCTTCCTCATGCTTTGCATGAGGTGCAGACACGTTGCACATTTACTCTGGAGTTGTTTACCCCATAATTTACTCCCCAGTACATTTTAGACTCTATGGAAAGGGGCAGATCAATGGCCAGCTTTCATAAGCCAGCTGCCTGTAGTAGATGCTATTTCAAAGCCTGGCCAGGAGGTTATTCAGAGGTTCAGGAAGTTATTTCAGAGCCTGGCCAGGAGGTGGGACTAGAGCTGATGTGCATTGTATGAGTGTGCCATAAACAGTAAAGGCAATACCATGTCATTAATTTCCACACATCGATTCTGTGTGGATGACTGCACACAGATGACTAGCAAAATGTGTCTTATCTGCAAGGATCTTGGTGATTCCAGGGCTGAAGCAATTCAAGGAATTTGCTTCTGACCAAGAACTTCATGAGGCCCTTCAAGAACTGCATCATAGGTGCCTCTGGAGTGAATTTGAGCTTGGTAGTGGACCCAGGACACATACACAGAGTGATCGTCTCTACTGGAGGTTTACTCCTGGCTTCCTCAGAAGTACCTTTGCCCTGGAGAATAGCGTCTTTCTAGAATAAACACTGTACGTTGTGCCCGCGCAATGCCTCCTGAGTACACACTGGAGCAAACTTGCCCTGTGTCCACACCCACAGTCTGCAGCAAATGGATGTGACTTGATTATCCCCAACATCTCAACCAGGGTTTGCTTCCCTAGGCCCATCAAGGGGTTTGATCCCGCTATCCTGTGGCTGTCTTCAGGAGAGTGGGACCGCGGAGTCCTTGGACTCACCCTGCAGCGCAGTCAGTCTTTGAGTGTCACAGTCGTCCTGCATCACCAAAGATCAGGTGCCCTGATTCATTTGAGCAGTGACTCTGATCAGCTTTCAGCCCTAGACAATGAAACCACTCCGCATTGATCTGAAAACGAAACTGCGGCAGTGCTGGAATCAGGCCGTGATGTTTAAATATCATTACGAACTTAGCAATACATCCAATATCATTACAAACCCAGCAGTGCAGCTTTCAGCCAACCCTGCTTGCAAATGGCTTTATTCCATCTGAGTGGGAAATAGATAGTTTCTCCCAATGCCTTGGGAAAGGTTTTATCTTTAATTGATGCTTGGCCATCAGCCACAAAAAGCATTGATCATTCTGTATTTTATGCTGCCTTCTTTTCAGTCTCATGGAAGGCCGTTCCCACAGAAAGATTCCCATGGGCTGAAACCCTCTCGTTTTCTTTCTGGTCACTGTTGTATTTGCCCGTAAGTCATAAACCAGACTCTTTGTCCCCAGTGTGTGTTTTCTCTGCCATGATTTCCATCAGATGTTTCCTGTGAGCTTAACCGGAGACCCATCAAACACATGGCAACAGTGATCAGACAATGAGCAATGAACTACAAGTAGGGTTCCCTCACGCCTTGTAGCTGCATTGGTTTTGGTGCTGAACTCCACCTTTAAGCTGCAGAATTACGCTGAAAGACTCCCTAAACTATCCTATAAAAGTAGTACAGGCCACATCTACGGCTGGTGCAAATCCACTGGGATCCTTTGCCTTCAGTGAATCTTCACCAGTTAACAACCACCTTTATGACTGCACAAAAGCCGATTGAAAGTGTCAGCTCACTCCACCCCAAACTACCGCTGTCCTCTTGCTGCAGGCACAGCTCAGAGCATGAACAATCCCATGCCCCTGAAAAGATGTCTTTTAAAGGCCACGCTGCTGGCCATTTCACGGCTGGTCAGTTGAGAAGCATCCAGTGCTTATTGCACAATCCAGTTGCAATCAAGTGGGGAAATTCCTGTCGAATGATATGTCCAAACTGTAAATGTTTCAGTGAAGCTGTCGTGGTGTTCCCAGCCTGCCTCACCGAAAGTGCCGAGGAGCCCGAAGGCCCCACTCCTGAGACCCTGGCCTCAGAGTCCAGGCAACTTTGGTACAAAATTCAGGAGATCCTACAGCAGACTTAAGACCCATGAAGGCCCTTATTTATATGAGCCCCCGACAGCCACTGTTTGGAGCAGTGGGCTTGGCAGGTAACCAGATACAAGGCACTGTGTTTTGCACAAAGGAGAAGCAGAGACAGGATCAGGTACAAGAGCTGCATTTCAGCTCTCAGGTCTCTTTATTGGAACTCTAGTACTGCTTGACAGGTAGACGCATGCGCACAGGACATAAGGTAATGGGGTTGGTATTGCCTTGGTCACAAAGAAATGTAACAGCATTAAAAAGAAACTGGCCGGTCTAGGCCAGTGGGTCCACCCCATCTCTGCTATTGCACTCATCCATTAGCTATTCTAGTATTGCTTCTCCTTTCCGCACACCTCAGGAGCAGTCATCCAATGGCTTTAACCCTCCCAAAACACTCCCACGAGCAGTCTCGTCCAGAAGAGGAATCTGTACAGTGGAGAAGGGAGTAGCAAACATCATGGAGTTTAAAAAAAATAGTCCACAGCTACTGTTTGGCGGATGAACACAGTCAGAGCACTGATGGAGCCTGCAGGCGAGTGTCTTTGATGAGCATCCGGCGCCCAGCGGTGATCATCTGCGATGGGATCCAGGCACCGTCTAAGTTACTACAGCAGAATGACAGCAGTCACGGCGGCCAACAGGGCAGTCAACGAGTTAAAAGGGGGAGGGGGGTTGTTACTGGAACAGTACAGCACAGGTGTCCATAATGGCATTGGCAATGTGGGGGATCATGGTACACATCAGACAGACTATTGTACAACACATGCACAACAAGTTGGGTTACAGCACGGAGAGTGACTCCCCCCTCCCACCCCTCTGCCCTGTGTACATTTACAACAGGAAAATTGTCTGAGCAAATCCCAGCTTCCATGAGAGTCACGGGGGGTTCAAGAGTCCTGCAAAAACAAGGATTTTCAGTCTTGCACAGCAAAAGAGCCTTGCCAGTGGCTTCAGGACAGGCAAACATGCCCTGCTAAAGTTTCTTTGCTCTCTCTGTCTCTCTGCCTGTCGTCACAGGACCAAAGCCTTATGAGAAGGTGACAACCTCAGCTTGGGGATAATTAGAAGAGAGGACATCTTTGCAGCTCTCTGTGTTTAAAGGATACAGGTATTAAACACACCATTGCACAGCTTTTCCTTTCCGCACTTCCGACTCATGATTATTACTGTTGAAATGAATAAAGAGAGCAAGAGAATGAGAGCCGTGGGCTGGTGGATGCAGGCACTGAGAGGCTTCCAAGGGGAAAAGCAAGGACCATTTCCTCAGCTTTCTAAAGGCAGGAGAACACTGAAACCACCCAGACAAAATATGTGGTAGTTTGAGTTTGGACGAGTCAGAGAAAGACAAGGGATAAAGGAAATGCTGACACCACCCTGACCGACTATTCCTGGGGTTGAATATGGGACTGTTGTCCCCGGGGCTCTGTAGAGCATCGCCACCCTTGTTGAGCACCATGGCAGGTCCAAGGAGTAAGCTACCAGTGAGCACTGAACTATTCTTACCTTGGCTGAGACTCTAGTATGGAAATGGTTGAATACTGTGACCGCGAGTTACAGTAAAAATACACTTGAGGAACCATTCAGGATTGCACGAGGCAGAAAACCATCACCCTTTGCAGACCCACAGCATCCTCTCCTTGGCCAAGGAAGCCTGAGGCTGGGTAGGTTACCACGCCAGCAAAGAGCCTGCAGGGACCATGCCGTGTAGCTGTGCATCCTCTGGAGCTCATTCCATGTTTGTACTGACAACTCCCTGCTTCAGCTGAGCTAGGCTCAGATCCCAGATGCCCATGCATTCACAGCAGTCTGAATGAAGCTTCTGGGGATGGTAAATACTAGCTGGCAATCCCTGGGGTCCATTACCTAGCAAGTTACATGCAGGGAAGCAACATGAGGTTTGAGGAGGGAACTGCTATTAATTGTAGTCAGGAGATGTAACAGGGGAGAAGATCCCCCAGGGAACAAAGGCTATTCAAGGCCCCTGTATATATAATCCCAGCTAACACACTGAACAAAATAACTAAGGATATTAGGTGACCATATAAGTCTTGCTCTTCCCAGCATGCGTGAGAAAACACCGCCCAATCCGCGCCAATGGTGCAGTACATTTTGGAATCACCCTAGTCACCTCATTGCTACAAATTAGTATTGTTATTATTTGGCCAGATGGCCAAAGGATGTGAGGATGTGCCTACTTTTAAGCATGGGGTCGTGGGGGGTATTAGGCCAGAACAAAGCATGCAACTGGCAGGGGCCTGAGTTGATCATGGATCCCCACCCCACCCCACCCACTGAATTAGCAGCTATGAAACTGCCTGATTTCATGGCTGCTGTTGGTATGATTGTCTGGTAAAGAATAGGGAGGGGTCTGATATGAAATCTTTGCATAGGGCCTTCAAGAGGGCAACCCTGCCCTATAAAAGTGCAAGGAGGCCAAGCGGGTGCTTGAAGTTGAGCACATACTTATGAACAGGAATTTGCAAAGGCAGCTGGGATGCCCAGGAAAAATACTGGATCCGCAGGCTATGCCCTCTGTTTCCCAGCCATCCAGAGAAGTATTTTCTTTATCATAGTGGTGGGATACAACATTGCAGACATTCACAGGCTTCTCAGGAGTTGTTTGGGTTCAATAAAGAAGACTCTGTGCAAATGCTGGGTCTGGGTCTCGGGTGGGGAGTTGGACCTGGCTTTTCATGTATGCAGCTCAAGGACATTGTATTGTTGGCTCAAAATAGGCACTTCATAGAGGAACCGCGCTCTGAAGGAGACATGAATGAGATGTATGAATGTAAAGCGGCTTTAGAACTGCTGCCACGGAGCCACCCACTGACTTGGCTTTGGTGACAACTGCTTGAATATGACATTGCAGTGCACTCAGATGAACAGGTATTCAGGACCTTTCCTGAGCTGCAGCTGTGTGCAATGTCACGAGCAGCTGCTGGGCATCCACCTTTCCCATACTAATCCGTGTCCATCTGATAACAATATTGCTTCCTCTGGGTTGCATGCTAGGAATGCGTGAGATGAAACACCCTTTGGTTAGCACTGCCAGAAGAACAGCTGCAGTGGAAAACGGGGAGTGTAACCCCTGCTAACTCAGATCCCACGCAGCAGAGCGGTCTCTGCTTGTGGAGAGGAGAAGGTAACGTTCAGCCAGTGGGATCTCCATTTCCAATAGAGGCCTTCCAGAAAGGAAGCATGTTCTGTCCAGTCTAGCCTAGGACCCAGGATACCTGGGTTCGGCTCTCTGCTTCACCATAGACTCCCTGGGTGACCTTGGCAAGTCACTTTGACCTAGATCCTCAAAATTACTTAGGCAAAGGGAATCACTTGCCTAAAGCGGAGTTAGGTGCGTAATTTTTTGGAGTATGTTGGCCTTAATCCCTCTGTTTCCCATCTGGAAAAAAAATAGGGATAATACCAGCTTGGTGTTGGGAGATGCACGGATTGAATTTTATTAGTAGACGTAATTTTATTAGTAGATACTACAGTAATAGCAGTACCATAAATAGCTAGGTAGGGTCCCATGCAACTACCTGTCAAGGGGGGTATTCTTTAGACAGCAGCACTGTGAAGCCAATCCATCCACAGACATCCTAGGCTCAGACTACTTGATGCTGCACTACATTCACATCTACAGGCTTTTTGACTCATAACACATTTGCATGCTCTGTTACTCAAAGGCATCTATGTTGTATTGAGCAGATCCCCCGCCCCATCCCCCCTCTTACAACTGAACAGCTTTGGAGAGGATGGAAACTGCAGTTGGCTTTCTTGGGCTTTTCGGTGAAGCTGGTTTCTTTTTTAAGTTTCAGGTTGACCAATATTTCTGACATAAAAAAAAGATCGTGTTCAGTCTCCAAGACTGCAGGGGTGGGAACAGCTTGCAGATTAGGAGGGGCAGGCTGCCATGCATTTAGCTAAGTTGCATGTCCCCCCTGGGCTCAGCACGTGGAAAACGAGGTGCCCAGAAGCAGGACAGGATGCTCTGGACCCGGGGTGACTGCATCATACGTGGGAAGGTTAGTGTTAAAGCAGAGCCTCATCTCTGAGCATGGAGAATGGTCCAAGGGTCTGCTGGGCTTTTCTCCACTGGCTGATGGAGGGATGGGGGGATCTCAGGGGACAGTTATGCTGAAAGGTACTAATGGCTGCTACCATGCGAGTCTTTAGTTTAAAGACTCACATTTACCCACTGACCTTGCTATAGTCAAGGGGTCTGAGACATAAGAGAGAGAGCAATTAAAATCCTTCACATAGCAGAGGATGCTACAGGCAATGGAAGGCTGCCCAAGGTGCTTTTAAGGGCAGAGCCAAGCGGTGTGAGTTCATGGGTTTCCCTGACTGCACATGCAGGCCCTTGGCTTTGTGCCTGTGTTAGGGTATGGAAAAACAATGACACTGCCATGAGGTGGGAAAGAATGAGGACTTTGGGCAGAACTGCTCACACAAAGCGGGGCTCTGTCCACCCATTCTTATCCCATAGCAAAGGGAAACTAGCTCAAGGTAGCTCGGCCCTAAAGCAAGTGGGGTTAAATTGCCCAAGTACCTGGGAGCTGAGCTACATAGTCCAGTGACTAGAGTGCTGCCCTAGGACTGGAGAGTTCAGATTTATGACTGCTCTGTGCCTCAGTTTTCCCAGCTGGAAAATGGGAATGATGATGCCAACCTCCTTTATAAAAAGCTTTGCGATCTACCAATACAAAGAGCCAAACAAGGGCAAGGTGGTGGTATTGTTATTGGAAAGCTGCCCTCTATTGTGAGCGCTTAAATCTGATATGATACAAAAAATTATTCCCTGGCTTATAGGTACTTGATGACTGTGCTCTGAAATGTCATTACACGCCCTGCTGGGAAGTAACGGGCCAGCTCAAATGTACCATGGCCAGGAGTGAGTTCTACTGGCTTCTCTAGTGAAGAGAGATAAATGTTCCTGGGGAAGATCAGCTCTCGTGCATTATATATCTCCAATTTATCTTCCCCCCCTCTTTTTGCCGTTCCTCACAACAAGATTCACTTGAGATGGCAATTGTGGGAAATTAAAGCACCTGGGAAGGAATAAGACATTCAGGACAGGAATGACTGCTATGTGACGTGTTCCCTTAGGGCAGCACTGAAATGAAAGCAGGTTTGGGGGCTGAGAAAAAGAGGAAAATCAGGAGGGTGAAATTGCTCCTGAATCAGTCCTGGATGAGCCATCTGCAGTGACCAAAGCCATGCCCTCTACATCTAAAAGCATGCAGTGCTATCGCTTGAGCTAAATCACCAGCCCCATGCACTTACAGACAGCGTCACTCATAAATCAACTTCCGTGGTCTGGCTGCTGGAAGGGGGACAAAGACAAGTTTAGCTGGCACAGTATACCCTGCTCGTCCCCCAGAAGTCACCTCCACTCGGACAGGACGCTGCATCTTCAGCTGTATCACTTGAGCTATGCCATGTGCTGGAAGCAACGGTAGGCTCTTATGCTTTATATCAGGGATGTCAAACCTGTTGGGCCCCACAGGCTGCATCCAGCCCCCGGGGTTTAAACTTGCGAACAGTGGTAGCATTAATCCGCTGTTTCAGCACAGCTCCATAATCCAGGAAGTTAACACTGCTGCCACTTGCTCCCCACCCTTTTCCCTTGCCCCGTGGAAACTAAAACCCCCAATTTCAGTGGTGAATAAGGAGGAAGAGGAGGCGAACAGTATTAACTCCTTGGGTGCTGTAGCCGTACTGAAACGGAGGGGGTCAACGTTGCTGCCACAGGAGCACCGGCAGCCGCAGCAACAAGCCCTGAGGACTCAGCCTGGCCCATGGAAGTGGACAGCTCAGTCTGTGAAAAGCCCTGTGGCCAAGTAAGCCATGTGTGTGGGCCAGAGTTGGCCTATGGGCATGTGTTTCACACCTGTGCTTTATGCAGATTAGCCATTAGAAGGGGCAGAACACACTTAGCTAGCGAGTTACACATTGCTTATGGGTGACCGCGAGCAAATAAAACATTGTGGTCACTGCTGTAGCTCCTTGCTGCAGTGCGACTATGACAACTGCCCTCTTGGCCAATATACCTGGGGCTGTGGGGGACATTCATAACTAAAGCATGGGCTTCTACATGCTGAGCGAAAAAGAGGCAAGCACCTGCAACGGGGGAGTATAACTGCTCTTCTCCTTTGCAGATGATGCGCAGAAGGGAATCCAAAGCGCTCGCTCGCCACTGGGTCACATGATCTTGCGGTAGTGAGGTCTGCAGCCTGATTCTGGGTTATGTAAAAAAAAGCAAGCTCAAACTGCCTTCTTTACACTGCACTCACTGGGCCTGTTCCCCCTGACACAGCAGGGGTGTCACGGCCAGTGGAAGATACCAGTCTACAATCTTTAGCAATTTTCTTTGGACAGCAAAATCTTCAGGGTGGCGATTGTCTTACTACAGGTGTATGCAGTGCCTGGCACAGCTGGGCCCTGAGCAATCTGCTGCTGCAACAGAAGCACCCTGTTTGCAGTGCCCTGTCTGTAATACATCATAATAACAAGCCATGATATAGGGATGAGCTGTGCAAGCTTACCACCCACGCACCCTGCCAGTGCACCTCTATCCTGACCCGCCGTATGCCCTGCTATTCCAGTCCTGGACTGCCACAGACAGCTCTGCTGATGCTCCTCCCTCCTTGACCTGTAGCATCTCCTGCATTTTTAGCTCATCGCACCCACACAGCTATGCCACTGTTCTTCAGCCCAGATTTACAATTCCCACTGCCAGGCCAGTCATCAGGCCTCCCGGAGGACTGCCCACGCAATACCCTGCTAAATCCAGTCCCAGACCTCTCACACGGTCAGCCAGGGAGAGGACTGCTTGGCTATGGGAGCTTTATGGACAAACTCCATGACAATCTAAGCATGCAGCTCTACCAACTAGAGTGACAGGTTTAAAATTTCCTCCCAAACAGAAATTCCCACCTTTCAAAATTTGTTTTTTATGCTACATATGGAGAAAACATTAACATTGTTTTCAAAAATCCCCATAAAACAGGTATTGAAAAAAATAATTTAAAAGTTTCATTTCGTATTTCAGCCTTGAATTTTATGTCATGACTTTTTTCCATTTTAGACTGCTTTAATTTACTTCCTGTTATGTTAGTAGTATCTTCACATTATGCACAACTTCTACTGACATATCACCGTATGGCTTATTAGATGGACTACTCTATTGTTTTATTATAAAATCATTAAGGACAGGTACTACTTAGTACTGATTAAATGCTATCCTCTTCTTTGTTAGAGCAAAGTGTCTCCTGGTTTGGCTGTCATGAAATAGTCTGACAAGGCTCAACTTGACAGAATTATGCACTGCTACTGCCATACTAGAAAATAATGTAATAATGATCAAAATACTAGAGAAGCAACATAAAATGAAAGAAAATTTAAAATTTTACAATACTGACTTCCCCAAATTACGTTTTTTTTCATTCAAGTTCTTTTCTGTGGGAAACTGAGTTGAAATCAGTATAATTTCATGAAAAACAATCCGATTCCACCCAAACCTTTCTGATGGGCTCTCAACCAGATGTCCCAAAGCCAAAGCCTTAATAACCCACATTGCTCTAGCTCTTTGTCACTGAATTAATTTATATTGACTGGCACTCCTGGTCACAGCAGAAACTTGAAGGCTGTGCCAGCATTGGGTTTCCCGTCTGAAAGCCTCTCAGACAAGCAGCACAATAAAGACAGCTCTATTTAACAAGGCATGGGAGCAGGGAGTGGAGATTGGGTTCACGCCCCAGTTTGGGCATTGCTGTACACTTTGCTTTCTGCACCGGCTGGGATCCTTTAAACTCTCTGTGCATCAGTTTCTCCTTTCTGCAAAATGAAATTCCCACCTGTGATAAGAAATCTGAGGGCTGCAGATGAAAAGTGATATGTATGCTGGAATAAGCCCCACCGAATTCATCACTCCACAGATGGCAAGGCCAGAAGGGACCATGATGGCTATCTTGTTCGACAACCTGAAGAACACAGACCATAGCACTCAGTCAGTGATTCCTTCAGCCTGCCCATAATTTCTGGATGAGCTTATTGTTTAGAAAAAGACCCATTCTTGATTAAAGCGCTACATGTGGATAGAAACAATAGGGCTTTCCAAGAGATCCTTTCTATAGGTTTTGTCACCAGCTTACAGACTATTACAGCAGAGACAAAGCAGCTTAGAACACAGGATCACTAGAAAAAGATCTCCATCTTTAAGTGGGTGATCTTTAAAGATCTTTAACTTTCCTGTCTGGTGGCTAGGTAACAGACTCCGAGCTAGGACCCTGAGAGTATTAATGGATGGAACTGAGTCAGCATGGGGGAAGGTGACCAGTGGCATCCCTCTGGGTTCAGTATTTGGCCCAGTGCTTTTCAACATGTTCATCAATGATTTGGATTCGGGTGTTAAAAGGCTAAGTTCACAGACAACACCAAATTATGGGGGAGTGCAGTCACGCTTGAGCACAGGCTGGGGACACAGGCTGACCTGGACAGGCTGGCAAGGTGGGTGGATCAAAACCTGATGATGTTTAACACGCAGAAATGTAAAGTGCTCCATCTGGGGAAAAATAATCCACAACATGCTTACAGGCTCAGTGGTGCTACACCTGCCAGCACCACAACTGAATGAGACCTGGGGGGGTCATGATAGACCACAGAACGAACGTGAGCCACCAGTGTAATGCCGTAGCTGGCAGAGCAAAGAAAACACTGGCATGCATCTACCGATGCATCTCAAGCAAGACTAAGGATGTCATCCTCCTGCTCTACTCAGCCTTGGTGAGACGGCAGCTGGAGCACTGCATCCAGTTCAGGGCACCGCACTTCAGGAAGGATGCGGAGAAGCTCGAGAGAGTCCAAAGGAGGGCCACGCACATGATTAGAGGTCTGGAGAGCACGTCATATGAGGAGAGGCTGAAAAACTTGGGACTGTTCAGCCTGGAGAAGAGAAGACTTAGAGGGGACTTGGTGGCAGCACATCAGGGCTTGGGGGAGCATCTGTTCACCAAAGCACCCCAGGGGAAGACAAGAAACTATGGACACAAGCTGCTTGAAGATCACTTCAGATTGGACATAAGGAGAAACTTCTTTATGATTTGAGTGCCGAGGGTCTAGAACAAACTCCCCTGAGAGGTGGTACAATCACCTGCCCTGGAGATCTTTAAAGAACAACTTAACGCCCACCTTGCTGGGGCCATCTGACCCCAGCAGTCTTTCCTGCCTAAGTGCAGGGAGGCTGGACCTGATGATCTCATGAGGTCCCTTCCAGCCTCTAACATCTATGAATCTTCATGCTGTAGTAGGGCCCCCTGTGGTCCTCACTAGAAGGAAGGGAACCAAGGGAAAGCCCCAGCAGTAAAGGGCAGAAATGCTGCTTCAAGAGAAGGCTGAACCCAGAAACCAGATGCTACAGGACAGTCACACTGGATAAGAACCAAGCTGAGACCCAGGTGGTTGGAAGAAAGGCTGGTGTAATGAAACCTCATGAGAAAGACTGTAAAATGGGGCCTAAAGAAAAGCTGGTGCTGGGACAGCCCAGCAGATACTGGGCAGAGATAATGGGCTGCAGAGGAAGTCCTGAGAAGTTTGACAACAAACCCAAGGGATGTTATTAAGGCGGCTGCATGGAAATGGATCCAGAGGCAGGATGGTCAAGAAAGGCCCCTGTGAGCAAGGCTCACCTTCCTCCTGTGCTCCACTCACTAAACCACCATAAAGCTGAGTCAGCTGGGGAAGCTGGGAGACAAACACCTGGTTTGTGCACGGACCATGAAGACTGCACCACACCTGAAAAAGGGAGCACTGGTGAACAGTCACAGATGCCCGCTGGAGCCAAGGGGATCTAATAGTGACCTTAACATTAATGCTTCGTATGTGCTTTCATGAATCAAGGCCTCACTGTCCTGGAGCCATGCTTTGTGGCCAGCTATCTTAGCTCCCTCACAAGACTGTAATTCTTGCAGTATCTGAATACTAACCGTCTTTAATATTTTTATCTTAGCAACACCCTCATGGTGCAGGGCAGTGCTATTATTCCCATTTTACAGAGAGAGAAATGAGGCACAGAGAGGCTAAGGGTCAGATGGTGAAAGTTATCTGGGCCCTTTACCCAATACCAAAATCCATGAGAGCTGGGAATCTAAATACCTTGGAGGGTCTGGACCTGAGTGACTTGCCCAAAACCACCTTGGAAATCTGTGGTGGAACATAAACTTGAACCCAGCTCCCCTTAGGCCTGCGGTTAGCAAACCAGTGGTAGTCTCTGACAAGCAGCCTGCAATTCGCATCAGGTCCCCCTGTCTCTTCCTTTCAACCAAAAATGTGATTATATGATGCCATAGTGATCTACAAGACCTTTGAGTGTGGACAGTGGTCTACTGGTCCAAAATATTTGGGACTTGCTCCCCTAAGCAATTTATTCACCTGCAAAACATCTATGTCTATTTGACTGGGTTTGCCCCAGGCCCCAGCCACTTGAGCTAAAGGAAGAGCTCTCCCTGTCAGCAGCCTCCTACCGTCCTATGCAATCTAGCCACTAAAGTGAGGTGATAACCCCCAACCCACCATGTGGTCCCACAGTAGGGACTCACTGCTTGCCACCGGATGGGAGAAAAAGGAAATGCCTTCTCTTCCTTCCAAGAAGCCTTTTTCCCTTGCTCTACCGAATATCATTACCCCAGTTTCCAGCCCTGAGAATCTAACTTTGATCTTTCAGACACGCTGCTTTGAAGGTTTTGCTGTCTAGATCCGGGACATGACAACTCATGGTCCCATTTTTCTCTTCCCTTTTATTTTCCTTTAGCGACTCTGACAACATCTAGCACTGAAGGAATTAATGTACCCAGAGCAACAATCAGCTTCCTCCTTTCTGCTGTTGCTAAATTGTGTATTTTGGGCAAACTCAGTTTTACATTCCCTTATATGCCCTGCACCAATGCTGCTAATTTAGATCAACCATGTTCCTTTGGGACACTGCTGACTTGAAGCAATCTACAAATTGTTTTGCACCTGGATTACAATGCCAAGGAACTTATAATGATAAGGAAGCTGACCTTTTTGGAAAATCTGGAGCTGATGGTGGATAGTGAACACTCAAATATCAGCCCCAGAGCTCTTACTGCAAATCCTGGTTTAGCACTGTGTCCCTGTCAGCAATGTGGGAATGGGTCAATGCAATTAGGCATAAATCAAAAGCTCCAGGGCTTTGGAAAGGTTCAGCTCTGCATCTAAACTTCACATCGGACTTATTCCAAATCGAAACACTGCATCTCTACGTCTATGGCCTCAATGACTGTGCTGGTAGTGGCAGCTGCTGGGATTGCCGTGCAGTAGCAGCTATCTTTTGTCTCCCTCCCAACTCAGCACCTGGGGGCTGGTGCCCAGATTGCCCCCTGCCTCCTTAGCTCCACAGAACAGCCTCCAAGTGAAGGGCTGTGCACTTGTCATCGGTGTTGTGAGGGTTAGACAATAAGTGCCCTGCACGAATTTCATTCTGCACCATGTGATTTCCCATCAGATTGACACATTCTGCAGAGGCTCTAGATCAGGGCCTCTCAGAGTCTGTCGTTGAGCTTATTTGAAGGCAGTTCCCATTCATCTCACTCAGACTCTGATTTCCACACCCCTCTGACCCCTGTCATTCCTCCAGTCATAAAGTAAGCCTTCAGTTCGAGAAGGGCAGGCCTACTTGTTAGACTCCAAGCCAGGGCTCGTGGCTGGCTGTGCTACTGCCAACCCAGTTCATGGGTAAAGTTTACTTTGGCCCCACTGGCTCAGGCAGGTAAAGCATGGATTAGACCTCAAAGAGGAGCTGTCTGAGAATGCCGGGGTAATTTTACAGACAGAGGGATAATTTTATTGGTTGGGCACGGGGCTGGGACTTGGCAAATGTGGCTTCTGTCCTCTCTTCTCCCATGCCTTCCCTGTAAGCCCACAGACTAGAAGCCCACTTCTAGTTCCTTACCTATAAACCAGACTGCTTCTATTTTCTGCTCTGTTTAGATTAGCCCTTTAGAGAGGGGACTCTCTCATGCTCCGTAACCTGCCTAAGCCAGCAGAAGCCTGATCTCCTTTAAGATCTTCAGGGGTTGTTGTAAAACCCAGGCCTGGGTTGCAATTAAAAACTGTAAGACAAGCCAAGTAAAGGCCCATGATAGCAAAGCCAAGAGATGGCTAAGTGGCCCAGGGACTTGGAGACAGCTGGAAACAGTGCTGGAACGTACTGGAGAAGGAGGGCTTGAGGCTCCTGTCCCAAAAGGGACTCTTCCCAGGGGCTGGGAAGAACATTTCCTGAGACAGCAGAGGGATTTCAGTCACTCCTAGCTGAGAAGTAGTGAACAGACAAAGGAAAGCAAGTGCATGCGGAAATCTGGACCAGAGCAGGTTCCTAAAGTGCAGCCCATGAGCTGAGCCCTTTTGATGAAGCCTGCCACCCAGGACAACCCTTTGGAAATGGCTCTCCCGGGCCAAAACATCGGTGGTCTCAGATTCTTGGCAGCTCCTCCAAACCTAAAACCAGAACTATGCATTTGTGTGGCCACTCTTAGCTTCAAGGGACAGCAGCGCATTGGCTGTATGGCCAAGGAAGAACTTCTTAGATGCAAGCAATATTTCACCTATTCATGAGCAATCTCCTAAGGCTCCCATCACCGAGGCAGTCCCTAAACACAGGATCTTGTAACAACAGTGGTTCAATTTAGTAAGGAAGTATGATTATTCTGAACATCAGCTTCCTTGAGGATCGGAGTCAGATGGAAAAAATCCCTCGGCCATGTCCGTATCAGTGATTCGCAGCCAGGGTGCCATGGCACACTGGGGTGCCTTGAAATCCTTTCAAAGGTGCAGTAGAGTGCCACACGATGCGAGCACGGTTAGGTGTGCAAACATGATCACAAGATAAACCCAGAGATTTCAAAGAAAAATCCACAGTGTTAAAAACATTCTGCCCTGCTGTGGTCTGTCTGAGTTTTGCAGCAGAAAAATTGCTCTAATATAGGTCTGTAGTAAAAAAAAAACCAAGTGAAAGCTAAGAGCTGGTATGGTCCAAGAAGTGCCTTAAGTCTAACAAGGTTGAAGACAACTGCTCTACATATTTTAAGCTACCTACAGTATTTGGACATCCTCAGCTGAACCCAGTGAATAGGCTGTGAGAGTCCCAGCCCCTGGGATGGCTCTGAAAGCCTCAGTTCAGAGGGACTTTGCTCCGGAGTCACTCTTGCTTTCACAGGTTGTTATTACTCTTAAACTAGTTGAGTTTCATTTTATGGCTAGAAACTGGGCCCGGGTCTAACTTGGCAGCCTTCATTTTCTGTCTCTGACAAGGCATAAAGGGGTCCTAGGTCTAGCCTAGCGTGTTCACTGAAGATCCGTGGTAGCTGTGTGTCCACAGTAAACCGATCAGAAGTTGTACCTCTATTTAGTATTCTGGAAGTTCCTGTCTCTTCCTGCCTTAAGCTGCAGTTAACATTAAATTGTGCCTGTTAAACAGCTGCTGAGCTCTGCCGACGAGGAGGCTGCAGATCAGCAGGAGACGAAAACAACCCTGTATAAATGGCTTGCAAAAGAGCAATCCATCCAAAAAGAGCCCACACGGACACTGCAAGCAGCTGACTGCCCCATAAGGGCATCAGGAGGTAGCATGATAAATCAGTATATTAGGGCTGGGTAGAGAACTTCTTCTTTGTTAGGACTGCATCCCCTGTGCTGGCTCACTGTCCAGTGCCTTAAAGGCACTGGCACTGAGGGTGGGTTTTATTATTTTATTTTGGGTTATCGGGGGGGGGGGGCTTTTTCCAAGGCTTTTTACTGGCAGTGCTGGGGAAACCTAGCAAACGCTGTTTCTGGGCAGAACAATTATTTTCTTGCTCAGCTGATCTCTAGGTCTTTCTATTTTCCTGGCATTTCTCAGAAATAGAGCAGAACTGCTACTAACAATGCTCTGCCTGGCTCTTTTCTAAGGATCTCCAAGTGCTTTATCGGCATTAAAGGGCCACAACATCCATGCGAGATACAGAAGTATCATGCTCCCTAGTTTACTGAGAGGAAAATGGACGCATCGAACAGTGAAGCAGCTTGTCCACTGAAGGTGGCGATAACAATGGCGTTTAATAGCACTGGGAACAAAGAGGCATTTTTGCTTCCAGTGCCCCCTGAGCTGACACACCAGTAACCTGGAGATCTGGGGAGGATTTGGAGCACCTACTGTTGAAGACCACAAAGGTGCTTTGGGCACTTTCTTTTGGATCAGTCATAGGGACGACTGTATATGGGGTGGTGATGGAAGATGGCTTTACTGAAGGCATCAACTCATTCATTATCTTGACATGAACAACCTTGCCAAGATAGTCCCTGCCCCAAAGAGTTTGCAATTTAAAGAAAGACAGAGGTGAAAATGACTTGCATTAGGACAGGAGCAGACCAGTGGCTAAGCTGAATCTAGAGCAGTGGTCTCCAAACTTTTTTGATCACACACCCCTATCACTAAAAAAATTTTGAGCACACACCCCCAATATATGTATATTTATATTCGTGCACCCCTATCAGTAAAAAATTTTTGAGCACGCACCCCCAATGTATGTATTTTTATGTAAGTTCTAATATTTTCTTCCCACACCCCAATGGATCATCTTATGCACCCCACTTTGGAGACCACTGATCTAGACCCCAACTACATTGCACACCCTCTCCTCACTAGTTCCTGCACTCAACCTTGCTACCACTTACCTTGTACTGTAGCCTATGCCCCTTGGCTGCCTCTCACACGGTGAGGCTGAACCCCTAGCAGTGTGCAAGGGATGTGCTCCGTGTTCAGCCTCTTGAAGGCTCAGATCAAGTGTCTGTGCATGGTGTTTTAGCATGGACTGAAGACGTGTACGGAGACTCTGCCTCATAGTACATGCATGGATAAGGTGTACGTTGTGTATAGTAACAGTTTGTGTGCTAATACATGTAACGTATGCCTGATAATACATATGATGTGTATATGCAGCTGTATATCCAGTAGATGTCTGTGGGTTTGTATTTAGTGAAGATCAGTACCCTGAATACATAATCTCTAGTAGTGCTGAACATTTCTAGCGCAGGCCCAGATGGGGGTGAACCTAACTTACTGTATGCATCAGAGTTTCAGCAGCATTCACTTGGTATTGATCTCTACCCGTGAAACTGGAATAATTACTTCGGATACATAACCCTCCTCTGCTAGAGTTTCCTCTTCAAAGTTTGTAGGAATATTCTTACCCCAACTGACGCGGACACCCCCCCCC
>NW_017729019.1:5208738-5220536 GCF_001723915.1 Gavialis gangeticus | reverse complement strand
GGACCCCCCCCCCCCCACCCCTCCGGGGATCCTTTTGGTTTCAAGGCTTCAGTTACAGGGCAACTTGCACCCAATTAAGGATGAGTGGCCAATCTCTTGCTCCTCCCAGGCAGCTCAGATGACTGGCAATAGGCAGGGGAGGTCTTGTATTCCTAAAGCACAGGGTCATCTCCAGCTTGGGCTGGTAGTGTGCACAGAAATCCTGATCATCTGGGGCTGTACGCCAACTTGTGTTAAATGATGAGCCTATGGGATCATTCCAGTCCAACCTACAGGTGTCCTTGTCACTCCTTCCCCTACATAAACGTCTCCTGGAAAAGGGGTGGGGGAAGGAAATGCAGCAGATTCCTATACAGCCCAATGCTTTCTTTCCACTAAGATTCCAGTATCTTACTATCTAATGCTGGTTTCTGTTGTTTCAGAAGTAGGAGCATTGGCATATTAGTCATGCTTTATACCAAGTTGCATAATGCCAATTCTAAAAATTGCAGAGCGCAGCTACATGTCAGGTCTAATATGCATTAGAGGAAACATGAAGAGCTTTGCTGGTAAGAAGTGTCATGGTGCATGGAGGGTTTTCTGTGCCAGGCAGAGCAACAGGCTTTAGGGTTTGCTGGAATCGGTTTCCTGCCCTAACTAATTAGCAGCCTGGACGGAAAAGAACCGAATCTGTCCGGACCTGGAGAGGCATCCAGCATAGGGTCAAGTCACTGCCCTGGAGCTCCTCAAACCCAAGGTCCTCCTTCGAAGCGAGATCAAGAGACCTCTCTCCCTGGCTGCTCCACACACTTGCCATGTGACCTTGAGCAAAATCTTTGATCCAAAGATTTTAAGGCAAGGCCAATGAACTGCAGCCACTGACCCTTGCAGTAAGCCCACACCTGGTGGCTAGGCCAAAATAGCTGGTAGGAAGAGACATCTTATCCCACGTGAAGATACCAGGTGCTGGAAACTCCACCACAGAACCCTGTTCTAAGACATGCAACAGCTCTGGTGAGGCCCCTGGTATTCAAATCTTAATAAACTTTTGTCCTCCTTGCCTCAAAATCCCTATCTGCAATGCTGATCCTGACCTGTTTGCTAGAAGGAACCGAGAGGCTAAGATCATTAATGTCTGTGACAAGCTTGGCTCTCCAAGGATAACTAACAATAGAGAAGGGCAGGGGTATTATTATTGCTATGAGCTGTGGCCTTTTCTTTTTTTCCTCCACTAAATCAGTCGCACTTAACATGTTTGTTCTGTGACTCACAAACCTGTTGAATTACCAGAATCGTTAGGTAAATGAATACACTTAATTATAGAAATTAGATGAGTGCACAGTTATAGAATCAATACATGACAAACATGTTTGATGCAAATGGCAGATGAGTCACTGGCATGGCACAGAGGTCACGGCACCGATCGCTGAAACCAATGAATAATGCAGGGCTTTTCTGCACCCCCCGTGGACAATTTGGAAGCAGGAAAGGGTTAAAAAAAAAAAATCAGTCCTTGTCAGAAATGTTTATTCGGCACTTTGCAGCCCTGACATAAATCTGTCAGTGACCTGAAGCCTATGAGAAGGAGCCGAGCACTTCACAGAGCTGGCAGCACAAATCTCAGCTTTCTTTGCTTCTGCTTCTTTTCTTAATGATCTGCAGACAAGCTAGGGAGGGGGAAGGCTTGGAGCGGGGGGAGCCCAGACTTGTCTAGTCTCTGCCTTGCGCTAACTAGGGCTCCTAAAAAAAAACAAAAAACCAGCAAGTTTTCTTTCTCCTGAAATAAAAAGGGAGCGTTTTCTCTTTGCTCCTGTGATCTTGTTAAACTCGCTGGGGAAAATCAGGCCAGCCACTTAACACTTTGCTTTCACACACAGATCACAAAGCACTTTCCTGAGGAAGGTCGCTAGCCCTGTTCCTTTTCTATGGATGGGGAAACGAGGCAAAAGGAAGAGCAGCGAGCTGCCTGAGTGTACTACCCAGCTGCATAGCACAGCTAAGAATAGAAACCCCCTCTCTTCGCTTCCAGGCCAATCCCCCTTGGACTGAAATGTGTTAAAAAATACAGCGGCCCTTAAGAGCTGGACTGTGTCACTTTAACTGAAGCTGAGCATCCTCTTACCGCTCAAATAGTCCCCTTGGAGCAATATCCCATGCTGTGATTTGCTAGTGAGGCAGGCAATTGGCTTGCCTCCTGCAACACACCCAGCACTTTTCTTAAGACCGATAAAGGGACAAATTCTCCCCCACAGCTGATCTGATCTCCTTCAGGCTGACTGGCCCCTTACTCCACCAATATGCTTCTGAAGTTGGTGGGTCTTATGTAGAGTGTGTGCAAGGAGTCAGAATATGGCCCTGTTATGGAGCAACCGTAGGCAGGTGTACTCTTGGAGACACAGTGCCCTTGTGGTACCCGGCCCTGTGGCTGGCTGGAAAACAGCCATCTCACTTCAATTAAAACAGTTTTCTCTGGCTTTGGTGATGAATGAAAATGAAACCGATCCCAAATTTTCATGCAGAGTCACTCAAGAAATGAAGTACAAAGGAGGTAAAAGTGATTTCTTTTAGCTTTTCTAACCCTGTTGCAGCTGGAGTCATTTGATGCCAGCAGTCTTTCCTGCCCAAGTGCAGGGGGGCTGGACTTGAGCTGTAAGGTCCTTTCCAGCCCCTACCAACTATGAAACTATGAAAGCCAGAGGTCTCTCTCCCCACAACAGCTACTTGCTTGATGCTCAAGGCATTCCCTGTAGATGCAAAAAACTCAAGTTCAGCTTCCTCCTCTACTTCATTCAGAGGAGGGCTCGGACTGGGTTCTCCTTATACCCAACCTGAGTGACCACACTTGCTGGTCTGGAGACTATTCTGGGGTAAAGGTGCTCTCTCTTGCTTTGATCAGGAATCCCACCCTGGGCCTGTGAGACCTTCCTGGGGATAAATCCATCAACACTAAACCATCTCAGTTAAAAGTGCCACTTTCCCTGAATTGGCATTTTCCAGTGGAAAATGTTCCATCAAGGAACTCCCAAACCAGCAAGCAGAAAGGGCTGCCTCTATGGAGACGTACACTTCCACCTTACAACCAACAACCCTTAACCACCTTCATACTTGGGACTCTTCTGACCTCCTTCTTCCGCAGTACTAGTCTCCTTCCCCTACACTTTCTAAGGACACGCTCTTTTTACCCAAAGCTCCTGCTAAATCCTCCTGCCCGCTATGCTGCATACGTATTCCATTGGTCTGACTTTGCCCAAACCCCTGCAATGAGCCGTAAGATCTTTTTTTCACTTGGATGATGGCCCTGGTGTCAAAAAGGAGACATAGACAAAGAGATGAAGACTGGCTGAGTCAGACAGCTGCAGCCACCTGCATAGGGGGGGGAAGGGGAATTTATTCAACCATGCCCTCCATAAAGTCATGATAACTGAAAAAAACGAGAAGATTTTGAGTAAGATCCTGACCCAGAGATGTGTATACACTAGGGCTGTGCAAAACAGTACTGCTCCATTTTGACTTGGGTTTCAAGGTTTCAACGGAGAGCGTTTTGTTTCAAATTGCATTTCGATTTGAAACAGCTGTTCCATTTTGCTTCATCGAAACAGTGAGGCTGTTTCGACATTTTGCCCATTAGCTATAATGGGGAAGCTCAAAAAAGCCTCTCTCATCTGACAGGCAGATTGGGGCTGCGGGCCCCCGATCTGCCTGCTGGAAGAGGGAGGGAAGCCGGTGCTGCTGCCTGGGACTGGGGAAAGGAACTGGCCCCGATTGCTCAGTTCCCCTCCCCAGAACTAGATCGGGCTGGGGATGGAAAGTCAGCCCAGCTGGGCTGAGTTCCCCTCCCCACACTAAGATCGGGCTGGGGAGGGGAACTGAGCGATCGGGCTCAGTTCCTTTCCCCAGCCCAATTACAGCACTTGGGAGGGGAACTTAGCCCGGGCTCAGTTCCCTTCCCTGCGCTGTGATCGGCTTCCCAGAGCCGGGCGGCAGGAGACAGGGAGAGCCAGGGCTGCACGCCGGCTGGTGCTGGGAGTGCAGCCCTGGTTCTCCCCCACCTCCTACCACCTCGCTGCTGGCTGCTTCGAAACTCAAAATGTTTCAAAACTTTCGAAACTCTTCGACTAGCCTCGTTTTGTTTTGAGGCCATTTGTGAAGCTCTTCGTTTCAATTCGATTTTGCTGTTTCAAGCTCAAAATGAGGCGAAACAGTGTCGAATCAAAACAGCCAGTGAAATTTTGCACAGCCCTAATATACACTGGGTTGTGAAAAGGAGTGATCGCTGCCTAGAGACCTTAATGTGGGCAGTAAAATAGATGGCCAGCACTGGAAAAGGCACTCAAGGAGAGAAGATCAGATCCCACTTCTAACTGTTGGGGATGTTCTCCAATTCGATTCTCCTCTCCTGGGAATCACTAGTCAAATATTACTGCAGTTTTTCAGGGAAAGAGGCAGAGCTGAGAGAGATGTCATGGGATGGGATGGGAAAGAAACTAGCTCAGTAGAGCAGCCAATTAAATGACTGAGAGGAGGACATGTGCTCTCAGAGACTGGAGCATCTAAGAGATTGGGGGTGTCTCAGAGGATATGATGAGATGGAGAGTGATTTGAGTACAGAGAGACCAGGGTAGATCTTGCTATACCAGCTGTGTCATTCAGATCCCTGGATTTCTCATGGACTTTGTAAGAAAACTGGATGGAGGGGAGGTGAGAGGCAACTACACCTAGGAGAGTCAGGAGTCATGACACTGAGACCTAAAGAAACCTTCTAGCTGAGCATCATCAAGGTTTTACACCCTCCTGGATTTGGATGCCTGGAGATCACAGTCCACATCTACCTAGCAATATTTAGCTCTGAAAACAAGTCCATGTGCATGCATGACTCGCCAGATAATAATGATAATCACGTCAGGAAAATCTTTTCCCTGCTGGAAAGAGAGCAGTGGACGAGACTTCAATTAAAAAGCCAGCAAATTCTAAAGACAGCTTTGCTTCAACCATGTTCCCTCACCTTTTGTCTGGATTTCTCTATATGGGCCCTTCTACCACAGCATGAATGTGAAAGCTCTTTTTGAAGTCGAGCATTCACTAACAGAAAATGTAGACTGGAATATATTCAGTTGTGAATATGAGTTGCTTTGGTTATACACGCACATCACCCAGTCGGGGCATGGACACAATGCTATGCGACTCATGCAGCCAACCAACGTTTTCCTGATTCTTTGGAGTCTGAATAATGAATTGGTTTACTTTTAGGGGGAATTATGTTTTGTCTTACAAATTACTTTGAATAACAAATGAAGCTGGGGATTTTTTTGTGGACTGCAAACAAACAGAGAAAGAAGGAAGCCCAATTCAGCAAACAGATGTTTTGCACTGAATGATTCCCTTAGCTCTAGTTTTAAAGAACTGGCCTCTAGTGATAATACCTGCATGCATCAGGTAGAAACAGTCAAAAATGCCAAATGTTTTCTATGCGAAATTTAGAAAATGTCACCAAACCCTGCCAATACATTCCACATGAATGTTTCTTTTTCTGTTTTTTCCCAGTGAAACACCAAAATGTGACGTGGGGAAAAAAATCAGGTTTTGACAACTAATTTTTTTGTACTGAAAACTGAAACATATTGATCAAGCTGAAATGTTTGCATCAAAAAAATCCATAGTTCTTTAGGGAAGAAGGTTATCGGGACAAGATTCACTCAAAGAAACTTCCAGCTTCCCCTAAAGCCTCATCTCTGCTAGGGAACATTCAACACTGGTGCAGCACCCACAGCGGTAGCAATAGTGGAGGCTATAGCATGAGCCTGTCTACCCCGACATTAATGGTGAATTACAAGTCCAGGTTTGCTGTAGTAGAGACAATCCAAGATAAAGCAAGCTTCTCTGCTTAAAATAAATGCACTCTCATCTGCGATAAGGCAAAAATGTCCCTTGGTAAAGTGCAAGACTTTGAATCGCTCTGCATTCCCTTTCCAAAGACAATATGTCATTTTCAAGAGGACTGCACTGGGGTGATCCCTTGAAAATAGAAATGCTTTTGCTGTTTCCTGGAGAGCTTCCAGGAAAAAAAAAAGGCATATGTGGGGGAAGGGAGTCGGCTCTTTGACAGCAAAAAAACAAACTGATAGATGGTCAGTTTGATGGTGCCAAGTGCGCCATATGAAAGCGTCACTGCCTCTAGCTGAGGGTTAATGGTGCATCTCTAGGTCCCATTTAGGCTCAAAAAAACTTATTCTCATCTTACGCAAACCTGCTGTGACTTCAGTGGACTCCTGGTTTCCAGGGGAGGAGGTGAAAGCAGAATCAGGACTAGAGTAGAGAAAAGTGGCTTTTTTTTTTTTGGTTGAGTTTGCAATCTGAGTTTGCCAGGAGAGAGGTCCCTAA
The DNA here is from genome assembly GCF_001723915.1 of Gavialis gangeticus. Classification (NCBI taxonomy): domain Eukaryota; kingdom Metazoa; phylum Chordata; order Crocodylia; family Gavialidae; genus Gavialis; species Gavialis gangeticus. The sequence continues at coordinate 5,214,179 of NW_017729019.1, read as the reverse complement.
GGCAGGTTGAACTTTTGCAGCAAGTCATTTATTCAACAGATGTGGCCCTTTCCTCTGTAACGAATTGTCTGTGAACAGGTTGTCAATTTTATTGATTTAATCTTAAAATATTTGTGAAGGGGCCAACAATTTCAAAGATCAGGGGCTATGGGCAATCAGCTGCAGGAACATCACGCAGCACTTCAAACAAAAGCTACCTAAAATTAGCAGCTCTTTTTTGAAAATAGGGGCTGTAGACTTCTATCATGATGATTCAGCTAACAGTTTGTATGAACAGATTGCAACCTGTGGATGGCCTGCTACTTTGTACTCTCTATTTATTTCCAATGACTGATCACTTGGGTTACTGCGAAGAACCCCTTTCTGTTTGCAAATCACTCTAAAAAATATATTATTATTTATAGATTGATTGCATCAAAAATGAAATCTATCTGGCAATATTCATGATGTTTATAACATAATACATTCATAATTTTAGGGCTTTGTGTGACCATGAAATGATCACCTTTGGCCTTGTGCACAACGTAAGTTAGATATTTTCACCCAGTGTTTCCCAGCAATTTGTGGTTGAACACTGGAACAGTTTTTTAAGAAGGCATCCAGTCCTTATTTTAAGATACCTAAGTATTGTTATTTGAGACAGCAAGTACATACATGCTAAAGTTTAGTACATGCTTAAGTTCTTTCCTAAATAGGGGCCCATAAAGCATGGAAAATCCATAGCAAACAGTTCTAATGATTAACCCACCCAATCAAAAATGCACAAACTAAGTCCAGTTTGAATTACACCTTCCTCACTCGGGGTGCCTATACACATGCTCCAGGATAGGGGTGTGTTTTAATTAAGGTGGCTCTCGGGAGCCGCTTTAATTAAAATGCCGCACCATCTCATGTAGTCAGCACCCCATGTTTCAAAACGGCTGCTGGAGCGCTTTAACTAAAACCCCTTTGATGAGCTTTAGTTAAAGTACTCCCACCACCATTTTGAAACACAGGACACTGAATAGATGATGCTGGAGCGTTGTAGTTAGATGAATCGAGTCTGTTCTGATGCCTAATCAGGACGTGGCAGAGCATGTGTATAGACACACACCCTCGGTGTTTGTGACTAAAAGCCTATCAGGAGGCTTCATTACCAAGGAGCTGCATGAAGACATCTCAACTCTTTTCACTCAACTCTCGAGAGTATCTTTGCTTTCTGCTAAAGCCATTGAAGTCACCTGATCTCAAACTACGGCTTGGCCGTAACGTAGAAGTAAAGCTGCAAAAGCATTGGAGGAGTCTTTTATACTGATTGCCATCGGTGTTGTTAGTTAGTAAGAGTGGTTTCCCAGCAACCCATATAGGTGCTAACTGAGGTCACCCTAATTGGTTTAAAAATGGGTTTGTTGCCAAGGAGCTGTGTGGAGGCATTTTATAAACAGAGCGACTGGGGGCAGCATGCACCTCAGTGGTCTCTTCCCATGGGAATTAGCATCATAGCAACACAGAAGATCCACCTGCAAGTACTCATTGCATCCTGGTGTCCATGTATTGAACCATGATGATGGATGCGTCATCACACAGACATGCACTTGTATTGGACAACACAAGGATGGAGGGTTGCATTAGCTCATGCACTCCAGATCCCATTGGCCACTTACATCCATGCATATACACTCATGCAAAAAATGCATATATAATCACTACACCCACATGGCAACCGATATTAACTCATGCACGCAGACTGTACACATTTCAGGTAAACATGCAGAAATGTTTGCAGGCTTCTGATATGCTCCGTTAGCTCAAGCCTGCACACTCGCCAACACGTGTAATGTTCTCATCCACACGAGCATCTGTATATACACACCAACACACCCACTCCTGCATTCCCCACACGCACATTCACTCAGATGTACTTAGAGGAGAAAATTCTCTGCTGCTTGACTCACTGAGCTGAGGAAAAAGGACAACAGGACTAAACTGGAGTCTCTTCTTAGATATCAGGGCAGAGCTCCAAACTGACAGCTCAATGCTAGCCTCAAGGACCCAAGGAGACATGGTCTGCAGGGTCCATGACATTGCCAGACCCCCACAACCGACTGCCATGCATCTGGAGTTAATTTTACCCAATACATAGTAGGGGTGTAGAAGGGTAGGGGGTTAAATTCTACCCATAACCTAGTCACTGGAAAATGCCAACGGATCCATTTGAAAAATTACAGTGTATCCTACCATACCGTCCTCAATTTGATATTTGTGAATTCAGCAGAGGAGCCTTAGTCAGACTTTCAGGAAAAAGATAAACTTAATGATATTACAAACTAAAGGAGAGGGATATAATTGGGAGACAACTCTATTATATCACTGGTCAGAGCCCTTGCTTCTAACCAATTGCCCGTAGCTAGTTCTCTCCAACCAACGTGGTTACTTAAAAACCCTTACACCCAACGACCTGCCTGGAAGGACTTCTAGACTTTCCAAGATGACAGTCACTCCACAATTCTTAGCATTTAGCTCAACAAAAGACCAGGGATTTGAATCAGCAATGTACTCTCAGAGTACACAATAAGGTATACATGCATGCCAAAATTGATGTGCAGTCACAAGCAGATGCAGAGGTAGGCACATACTTTGGGGAGGGAGAAAAGCAAGTCCCCAATTCTGCAGATGAGATGGTTTCATACACCTCATCTATATGGGCAAGGAAGGCAGGTCATGCCACGAGACATGCAAAGAGTCCCTCCTTTACATTAGGGTGGACTCAGTGCAGATGAGCTTTGCATTGTAGAAAGGAGATTGCCGTGGAGGCTGGGAAGCTGGTTGGAGGGGTTCACGGGAAGAAGAACTACGTTCTTCTAGTTGCCGGAAATAAACCATACCGTGCCCGAATCAGTTCTCCTGGAATCTGAACCAAAACAGGTCTAATGCCAGTATGTGCATTATACTTCCAAGCAGAACCCAATCTCCCTGATTTCCTCCGCTTGTAACAACACAAGTACCTGCCCCAGAAGCTGACAGATGGCTGTCAGTGAACTGGGCTGAGAACCAAAGCAATCTCAGTCTGAAGCACTGCCAGCATGTCCAGTACCAGTACAGACAGCCTCAACAGGAGAGTAATACAGTCTGCTTTCCAAATAGCTGAGCTGCCATAGCTGATTGAGGGACTTCGCTCTGCACCTATGATCATCCAGAGTCAGAAGGTCCTTAGTTGTGATGGGACATACAAAGCATCCTGCTAGGCATATCTAGCCCTGTCTTTCTCTGCTCCCATCTAAAGGACCCACTTTAAATAACAATGCATGAAACAAAGGCTGCAGTTAATAGGAACAGTCACTAATCTCCAAGCTAAATGCATGTCACAAAGTATGACGAGAAACATCCATCTCGATCCCCTGAAGCTATTCCTTCACTGCAAGTGTAAGCCATGTGGTTACCTGGCTTTAGTTTTCCACTATCCCATCACCCACCAGCAATGCCTCTGACCTGGGTATGGAGGAGCTTTAAGTGAGTCTAGTTTATTGATCTTTGGATATGGGGCAAAGCCCCAGTTCTGCTTGAACTCATACCGAAACCGCCTTGCTTTGCAGTGAGGGTGCAAGACAAATCACCCAAGTGTGGACAGGGCTCCAATAACCTTCCCACAATCCCACTGCAAGGTCTCCCATAATTGATCCTAGACTGTCTGAACACAGGATATGCCCCAACACCCATGCGCATGTGCTGAAACAGGAAGGACACAAAAAAGCAAGTAGGACTTTTGCACTCCTTATGTGAGGCTGAGCTAGATGCTCAGATCCAAGCTTTACTTATTCAGGTTAACTGTGCAGTGAAGATATATTCTGAAATGTATCGGTTTAATACCTTGCAGAATGAAGAAAGCAGGTTTTTTTTTTCCCCAAATGGGTGTGTAAAGAGGTGCTTTGCCCTCCTTTACCCAGCTGCAAGTACTCAGCAGCTAATAGTCTGCCTGGCTGGGAGACTGGGAGCCAGCTGGGGCTGATACAAGCTAATGAAGGAAGAGCCATAAAGAGGGTTTAAAAACTCCAGGGGGAGGGGGAAGCCCAGAATCAAAGCAATTCCTCCTATACTGCCTGAAGGAAGGTGCTGGGTCTTGCCTTGGGTTGGTTTATTATGGTTGTGAAGCCTGTTCAAGAGGAATAAAAACTGTTTGGAAAGTCTGAACACAAAATGGACTGGCCTAGCTAAGGAAGCTGGGTGAGGCACGTGCTCGTAGGGTGTCTTTGACAGTTCCCAAGCCATCAGCTATCATGCTCCAGTTGAACTTCTGACCAGAAGGATTAGTTGTCTTGTTGGAGATTTGAGAAATGCAGGGTTTGAGGTTTGCATACAGCACTACACTGTGATAAAGACAAGCAGGGCCAGGCTAGGGCTGTACTTGGCTGGGGGGATCTCCAGGAAACAGTGATTCAGAAGGGTGGGTGCTCTTTGCATGGATTTGGTTGTGAATCAGTGTCCCAATATGGTGGATAGGAGAGGTGAACCTAATGAGGCTCTGCTTTTTTGATCAGCTGTTAAAAAGATGCCCTGACTGCCAATGACTTCATGTTATCTCACAGAGCTTTTCTCCAAAGGAGAGCGCTCAGCCCTTTGGGGCCCAGATAATGTGGATAATATTTACACTGGTTCTAACTCCATCTCCCTGTGGCTCCTGCTACATCTTGTAAATACCTTCTATGTTTTGGAGCAGTCTTGTAACATTGCTTAGACTGTAAGCATGCCAGGTCCTACCCTGGGGGTGTCTGCATTTCAGTTTAGGGTCAAGCCTGAGTCATTCATGTGTGCATCTAAACAATGCAGTGTGCAGACAGAACCATCCACATGAATTGATACTCAAAATAAGCATTTTTCATAAAAATGGGGCTGGAAGGGACTTCAGGTGGTCATCTGGCCTAGCCCCCCTGTTCAAGACAGAACCGGGACTAATCTGCAGCATCGCAGACAATTTCTATCTAACCTGTACTTAAAACCTTCTAATACCAGAGGTTTCATAACTGCTTGAGATAATCTGTTCTGGGGTTTAACCACTCTGAAAGGTAGAGCAGGCTTTGTAATATCTAACCCAAATCTCCAGATCTGCCTGCTTGGAATTTAAGCCCGTTACTTCTCGGTCTGCCTCTCGGGGACTCAGGAAACAACTGATCAGCACCCTCTTGAGAATAAACGTCTTTGTATTTGAAGATTGTCATCACAATCCCTCTTCTGTCTGGTCTTCCCCAGACTGACTAATCCTAGTTTTTCCAATGCATGCCAATTGTGGACATGGCTAAAACCAGCTTTTTAACTTCCTCTCCTGTAAACTTAAACTTCTTGCCTTCCCCAACTAGCCAGGAAGTCGAAGAGCTATAGTGCTTGGTGCAATTTGCTCACTGCAGTCTCATCCTTCACACCCTGTAGGATCTCAGCCTTGCTCCAGCTCCAGACCCCATTATCTTGTC
>NW_017729019.1:5187011-5203738 GCF_001723915.1 Gavialis gangeticus | reverse complement strand
AGCTATAGTGCTAGGTGCAATTTGCTCACTGCAGTCTCATCCTTCACACCCTGTAGGATCTCAGCCTTGCTCCAGCTCCAGACCCCATTATCTTGTCCCTGCTTATCCTGTTCTGCTCCTGACCTCAGGCCTGGACTATGAATACAGATATCATATTAGATTAGAAATGTCACTCTGACAGCTGGGTTTGTCACCTTTTGTCATAGCCTCAACCACTGATCCAGATCCCCTGCAATCTCAGGTACTTGGCTAGGCCCACACTCCACAAGAATACTGATGGCCTTCTTACAATTGTATTGTGCTTACAGTTTGAGCAGCAAGAGCTTAACTGAAGGGCCTGGGCTTATATACTCAGCCCAGCTGGCTCTACAGCCAGTCAGCTCAGTGCTTGCAGCTGGTGCTGCTCTGGGACCAGGTGGCCCTGCTTAGAGGGAAGATGGTCTTCCAACAGCAACCTCGCACTGAAAAAAGGTAAAAATTGGACCAAAGTAAAATTGGACCAAAGTAAAAATTTGGCAAAAATTGTTTATTTTGCTCCAAAAAAGCTGGAAAATTTTCTTTGTGGAAATATTTACTGCGCTCGTCCCCCTCAAAAGCTTAATTAAATGAAGACTTGTCACTTGTTTCTCAAGATGAATTGTTGGAATTTTTAAGTCTTTGGATTTGCCAAAAACAGTCTTGGAAAACTGAAAATATTTGGGGGGGGGGTGGTTAATCAGAAAAATGTTTTAAAAAAAAATAGCTGGAAGTTTTTTAGTAAGCAGTTTTGAAAATTACCTGCGAAACAAAGGTGACATTTTTCTACCAGTGCCAAAATCTACTAAAATTTTCCAATCAAGTGTCTCTGAGTTTCCCCTTATTGTTGCCCAGAAGTACCTCACATTATAAACCCGATCTCTCTTATCATCTGCCAGTGTCCTAACTGACCCAAGACCTGGCCCAAAGTCCAGTGAAACCAATGTAAAGGCTCATTGACTTCTGTGGTTTTTAGATCTGGTCCCTAATCTTCACATTAGGGAAGAACAATTGAAGGGTCTTTCATAGACCCTTTCCAATGCCAGTCTCTGCTGGAGGGATCTGGTTGCTACTATCACAATGATTGGCTGACAGCTTTGCCCAGTGTCTCTTATTAGCGTGGGTTTAGCAGGAGGGATGATGGTAAAGTAAATTCAAAGCAAGTCAGGGGTCCCTGTACTGCAAGGGACTGGCCTCACTACACTCGCACTGCATTTACCACCGGTTGGGCAGTGCTGTTCCCAAGCCCTCAGAGCTCAATCAGCCTCAGCGAGGACAGACGATTCTTCCTTGTCCTAAGACATGACAGGAACAAGACACTCGCTGCTGACTTAGCCCTTCAGACTACAAGAGAAACGGGCACTTGTGAAGCAGCTCACAGCTCCCCACCCCTGGACGCACCGCAGTGCCGGCTTGACCCCATCTTTACTGCCGCGAGAGATGCTCGTGTGACAGCCACCTTGTTAGCTGGCACCGAGGACTGAGCTGTGACCCTCTGGAGTTGAAAGCAGGAATCTTTTCTGCTTGAGCGAATGTGTCAGGACTCCTAGCTGAAAGCTATACCAAACTCATCTGCTCTCTGGATCTAGCACAGAGGTGGATGCACAATACACAAAGGCCCTGACAAGTGGGATACATGAGAATAAGCAGAGCTGTTAGGCCTTGAAATTACATGTTACTGAGAAGGCAGGAGCAGCCCAGCTCTCAGCTACAGCATTTTACTGTGCAAGATGGAGAGGGGAGATTAAACTATGGTGCCTCAGTTTGAGATTTAAAGACTTAAGCTGCTGTTTAGAGCTTCTGAGCTCATAACCCAGTGAAAGAAAACACAGCCAGAAGAGAAGTCTGTTTATGTGGCTCGTGAGATAGAGAAGAGAAACTTCCCCATTTCATTCATTTTCCCAGTTCTCAGTTAAGCTCTTTGCAGAATGCTCTTATAAAACAGCAGCATACCACATGCTACTCTAATGGACTAGAGGAGAAAGAGCCCCAGGTAAAACCAATGGACGTACAATAGCCAGACTGGTTCAGCTAACTGGACCTAACGCTCACTTTATTAGCTCCTTGGCCGGTGCAGTATGGGAAGACATAATTAGATTCAGCTGGAAAAGGCCTGGTGGGTTTTGGTGGAAATTTAAAACCTAGGATGTGAAGTATGGGAAGACTAAAAAGGAATTCCAGTAAGTATAGAAAGCCAAGTATAGAAAGAGGGGAACAGGGGACAAGAAAAGTGCAGTGTTGTCATAGGGATGGATAGAAGAAGTGAAAGAACAAAAGCCATATAGGACAATGAAAAGAAAGAGGTCTCAGACAGACGTAAGGCACATCTGGAGGCACTGGGCAAACACAGTGCCAGGACAGCACACATCTGTAGAGCAAGATTAAAAGATGAGGTGTAGAAGGCCAAAAGCTCATGGCCACATGACATCTTATGGACGGACTCTGGCATTCATTACTGAACAGCTGTACACATGTGATGGGTAGGTTGTTTCGCCCCAGCAGCACAGTGCGTGCATGATGCACTATAGCTACAGGCATAGGGTTTCAGGGAGGGCACTGGCAGGAGAAGGGCAGGGAACGCACCGTCCCCAGAAAAGACGCATTTTTCTTTTCTTCAAAAGGGGCCACAATGAGGAGAACCAATGGGAAAGCAGCTGGAAATGGCCCCCCCCATGGAAAACCAACCTCATGCATCTGTACTTGTTCCTCTATCCTCCCCCTTCCCTGCCTGGGCTCTCTCTCCAGTTACCAAGTGCCCCTAGGTCTCGCCCATACCTTTCCGGATGCCACCATCAGCTGCACAGGAGAAGTCCCCAGCAGTCAGCAGAAAGCACGTAGCCGCTTTCTTGTTCTTGTCTCTGGTGCTGGAGCGTCTCATGGGCTTTTTCTCCTCGTTGGATGGTGACAGGGGCTGCTCTTCATCTGACAGCACCACATTGGCATCGCCGTTCTGCTTGGAGTCTTCAGAGGCAGGGCCAAGGAGGAGAAAAATTAAGAAAAATATTAATTCTCTGAGGAAACTGCTGAGATCCAGGCTCTTGCCACTGGCTATAAGAAGGCCTTGCAGATGGCTGCCCACTAGCTACAGAAACGTTCCCCTGAACATTGCCCAAACTGGGATCCCCCAGCCCTGACCTGAAGGGACCAGTCTAAAGGGAGAGAGAGGAACTGAGCCACCTCTGAGGTCAATGGGACTGATGGCCTATTCCCCAGGCAATTCCATTCTCTGCTATCTCCAAGCTGATCAGAGCAGTTTTGTTCAGGCCCTCAGTAGGTTTTATTCAGGACTGATCAAAAGGGGAATCCTTGATCAGCTCCAAGGGCTGCTCTAAATTACACTGGGGATCAAACTGCCACCTGCCGAATTGGGAACAACAGCTGGCTCCTTTGCATATGGCCCAGGCTGTACCCAGCGGACTTTTACTGAGGGCTGGGTCTGAGACTCACAAAGCTTCAGTCCAAAAGTAAATGTTTGCGAGCATGTAGAAACAAGGGAGTTACAAAGGAAACACGTGGAGCTCAGCCGAGGTTCTCAAATATCACTGTAGTGCATGTAAACACGGGCAAGTACACGAGGCATCAAGCAGGCACTACTACGCACCCATCAGCAAACACAAGCAGGGCCAGATCCTGAGATGGCATCGCTCACTGAAGCTGAAAACCTGACAGGGATGACCCCTGAGAAGCTGTGTGAATTCAATGCTGGTGCAAGACAAGTGCACCGTAGATAGCTGCCACCAGACCAGTTTCCATCACGTTGCATGTCCAACCACAAACTGAATGGCATCAACACTTGGGCCAAAGGAAGCTCAGTCACTGTGGCCCATTCCATCTTTGGCTTCTCTGCTGAAACTGCCAGCACCGAGGCCACCTAGTGCCAATTAAATTTGCTGTTTAGCAGTGCAGACACATACCCACTCAGACGTGGGCAGAGACCTAGCAGGCTCATGTCATCTAGATCCCAGCAGCCTGCTCTTGTGCCCATTTGCTGCCTCTTTCACTCACTGCTGGGCGAGACAGATTGGAAGCAGTGGCCTTGGTGGAAGGGGTCTCACTGCCAAGGCTCCAATGTAAGCTGGAGGCTAAGCTCTTGATATGATCTGAATGCATTTGCTTTTGACATCCAGAACTGGAGACAACCATCCCAGCCTGGAGTCTCAGCTCCTGCAAATCAGCGACGCTCCTTCAGGGCCATTGTTGTTGCTTCTCTTGACACCAGCTGAGGATAGCTCCCCTCCTTTTGGCAGCTCTGTGAGAGCCACTATTGGGTGGGAAGGATGCTCTCTAGCAGGAACATTTGGTGGCTTTTTTTCCCCCTGGAGAAACAAAGGAATCTGAATTTCTTCTCTGCCCTGAGCAGCGTTTTCCCCTGGAGGGCCCAGAACACCTTTATCTGCAAGTCAGCACCTGCAGCAAGAAACCCCAGAGATGCACAAAGCCTTGGGAAGCAGCTACACATAGCTTCGCTGCTGAAAAGCACTGGCACCGAGAGGCCACACAGATCAGGAGCAAGCTGCATCTCATTCCCTTTGATGGCAGACTGTGCTCTGGAGACACCGCATGAGAAATTGCTTCTTCTGACTCTGTAAAACATGCCACCAGGCTGCCATGCTTTACATTGCCCCTGGCTCCTCAACAGTACAGCTTCCATGTGGCCCACTGAGGCTGGAGGACCCAGCAAGGAGACACAGCTGGCTCAGTAAAGTATAGACATGAGGTCAGTGGAACGAGCCCAAACTAGTCATGTAAACGGAGCGTGGTGGAACAATCAAGCTGGGATAGATTAGCTACCAGGAGACAGACTCAGGGCTTGAACTGGCCATTTACTCAGGCACCTTGCAGGCCGTGCCAGCTGCTAAGATGCCAGCATACCACATGGTAGCAGTTCAAATACTGGAACACAACGCACACTCAGAAGGGACCTCAGGAGATCATCTCGTCCAACCCCCTACGCTGGCCGAGCCTCAACAGATGTTTGCTTCCCTGATCGTTAACACCTCGAGTGAAGGAGATCCCACAACCTCCCTATGGCTGTTCCACTGTTTTACTCCCCTACATTAGGCAGGTTTTCCTAATACCAACATAAGCCTCTTGCTGCAGAATAAATTGCTTTAATTGCATCTTTTCTTCAGTAGTGATGGAGAAGACTTGACCAACATCCCCTTTATACCAGGCTGTTGGGTTCTGGGAGGCTGTTTTCATGGTGTCCCATCCCTCCCCCCGGTCTTCTCTTCTCTACAACCAGTAAAGTTACTCCTGATTTACAGCATAAGAAACAAAAGGAGACCATGATTTGATGCAGTCATTCGTGATTTACACAAGTGTGCATGAGAAGGGACTCTGACCCAGTGGAGTTACTCCTGACCTAGACCAGGTTGGGACAGGAATATGGCCTGACAGTTACTTCTCATTTACACATGGGGAAATAAAAGGACCCCTTATCCCACTGTGGTTACTCCCGATTTACAGCTATGACTGGATCCCACCTAATTCATGTGGAGGATAGAGAGGGAGGGGAAGATGTCCCAATAACAGTGCTCCTGATTGCTACCAGGTGAATAAGAGGGGAAGGTCAAATCCAGTAGACTTAGCCTTGATCTTTACCCCTGTCAGAGCAGAATTAGGCCCACTCAGCTCAGTCCCTACCTGCTTCTCATAACGCTGAAATCACCTGAGCCTCTGGCCACTTGGATACAGCACAGAGCAATCAGCCACCTGGCTGCCTCTGGCCCTTCTTGCAACAGGATCTCACTGAAGTGGTAGCATCAGGGCCATATTCTGCTCTTACACCTGGGCTGAATCTGCAGCAGCTGCCTTGGAACCATGGCAGACCATCAAATGTAGCATTGGGAGCAGAATCCATCCCAGAGCCATTGTAAGGCACTAGATGGTGCTTTCCCCTAGCTTGGAAGAGTTTAAAAGGAGATTAGGCGAGCACCTGGCTGGGGTCACTTGACCCCAGCGCTCTTTCCTGCCCCAGAGCAGGGGGTTGGACTCGATGAGCTAATAGGTCCCTTCTGACCCTAGAAATCTATGAAACCTAGATTGCATGTACGTACCTGTCACCTGTTCCCTCCCGCTTCAGGCTTTATGTACCTTGGGGTTTTGCATCTCACCTGCTCGTTTCCTCTCTGCCACCTCCTCTGTTGCCAGGGGGCAAGTGTCGCTCTGTGTGCTGCTGCGGGGCGAGTTATCCTCAGACTTGCAGTAGGCGGGGGAGTCCAGTGGGGCTGGGCGGGGTATATGCTTTTTCTTCTTCTTTGGGAGCTTTTGCTTGGCCATAGCCAGTGAGTAATACATTCCAAAGTTGTTAACGATGACGGGCACTGGCATGGCAATAGTGAGCACCCCAGCGAGCGCGCACAGTGCCCCCACCACCATGCCTGACCAGGTCTTGGGGTACATGTCACCGTATCCCAGTGTTGTCATGGTGACGACTGCCCACCAGAACCCAATGGGGATGTTCTTAAAGTGCGTATCACCTCCTCTGGGGTCCGATGACTTGGCCCCAATCCTCTCGGCATAGTAGATCATGGTAGCGAAGATCAAGACCCCTAGGGCCAGGAAGATGATGAGCAGCAGGAACTCGTTGGTACTAGCCCGGAGCGTGTGGCCTAGCACCCGAAGCCCCACAAAGTGTCGTGTCAACTTGAAGATCCTCAGGATCCGGACGAAACGGACCACCCTCAGGAAGCCCAGCACGTCCCTTGCAGCTTTGGAGGACAGGCCGCTGAGGCCTACCTCCAGATAGAAGGGCAAGATGGCCACAAAATCAATGATGTTGAGTAGGTTCTTGATGAAGACCAGCTTATCTGGGCAGCAAATAATGCGTACCAGGAACTCCAGGGTGAACCACAGGACACAGACTCCCTCAATGTAGGTCAAGATGGGCTCCGTCTCCACCTTGCGTGTCAGCAGGATTGTAGTGGTATTGCCAACCACCAGTGTTTCAGTCACGTTGACGTCTATGTTAAAGGCCTCGTGTGTCTCCAGGCAGAAGGTCGTAATGGAAACCAGGATGAAGAAAAGCGAGGCAAAGGCAACTACCTGCAGGAGGAAATGAATTCAGTGGTTAGGAGGACGTTGCAAGCGGGATGGAGAGGACTTGGGTGTAATGGTGGTAGGAACTTTGCAGTGGAAAACGAAGGTACGAGAGTATTATATGGGGGTGAGGGGGTCAGGAAAAGGCAATGCATGCACAGGTTAAGAAATTATGTAGGCAAGGATAACTACCTACGCATGCATATAGTTGAAGTTACATATTAAGAGATTAATGTGAATTAAAAGAGCTTAGCATTCTATCTAATGCATGTATTGCAGATATTAAAATGAGGTCAAGAAAGTGAAATTGGATTCCCTTCCCACTCGTATAAAGCTGAGGAAAGATGCCTGCTGTGTTCAGACCTGGGGGATCAGATGCAGCTCCTCAATGTTCTTTCTGCCCCACATGTTTTATAAACATGCACACACGGCTCTACCCCCCACCTCATCTTCTCCAGCTATCCCGTCGAAGTAGAAGAGAGATGCTTTCCTTGGAGAGGTCACTGGCAAAGAGAAGATTCCCAACATTTAGGGCAGTTTCTATTCCTCCTGTTGGGTGTATTAGTGATCTTAGGATCCTAAATATGATCCTGCTCCACCCTGCTCGAGTCCCTGAAATGCAGTTAATGCAACAGGTGGGGGTGGCCTCTTCCTCCTCCTCCTCGCTACTTTTTTGTGGTTCAGCATTAAAGGTAAGATGAGGGTTTATTATGAAAGCAAATGGTTTAATGATTTTTCAGGTACTAGAACAGGATAGGATAGACTCACACTTAGGTGCCTAAGTCCATTTCAGTCCTAATATGTGGAACAGATTCTGGTCCTTAGAGGACTAACTCTACCTGTCAGTGGTGTCCCACCTACTGGTCATGGTGCCTACTTTGATAAACGTTCTCAAAATAAAAATGACCACTGTCTGTGGGGGCAGATAGCTTGGCTCCGAGCTACACAAGGTACTAAACCATGGTGGCAAAGCTCAAGTCCTCCAAGGCCAAAAAGATATTACTACAGAGTCTGCCCCTGCAAACCAGACTGGGCACCTGTTGGGAGCTCTTAGTCCTTTTCCTGAGGAATAGGCTTCTGTATAGGACAGCCACCATTCCCCAGCCCTGCTAGCAGCTGAATTGGCCATACTCTACTCCCAGCCCCAAAGATGAAGGGACCGCTTAGGGTCAAGAGTAAGGCAGAGACACAGAGATGCCTGGGGGAAGCTTACAATGAGACTGGATGTGATATAATCTCTGCAAGGAGGCCTAGTTCTCCCTAGCTTTCCACCAGCTACTTCAAATAACAAGGAAGAACCTAGCCCCACACCTAGGACCCTGCACTGGAAGTACCCGGGGTTAGTTTGTGCCTCTGTTTTTCTCCTATGTGTTATTCATGTTAGTTCCAATGAGAAATTAATAGTCACGTTATCATTAATAGGTCAGCCAGCTAAATTGCAAAGGGTGATGGCATGGTGAGATAACTAGTCCTTACCCAAAGGCTGCCCAAGCACTTAGTGGTCACCCTGAGTTATAATTAGGAGAACCTTGGCTCGTCCTTTGCTAGGACAATGGGCAAGATCCTTAGCTGGTATCAACTGTGGCAGCTCCACTGAAGTCCGAGTCCAGGGGCCCAGCCCTCCAGTAAATTCAGAAGGACTCAGCTCCCACCGTGGAGGCTGACATTTCTGAAGAGCTCAGCTACCACCAGCTCTCATTTCACCCCTCTCAACAAACAAACAGACAGACCTTATGAAGAGAGGCTGAGAGCCATGGGGCTCTTCAGCCTGGAAAAGCGCAGGCTCAGGGGTGATCTGGTGGCCGCCTATAAGTTTATCGGGGTCACCACCAGGATCTGGGGGAACGTCTGTTCACCAGAGCGCCCCAAGGGATGACGAGGTCAAATGGTCACAAACTCCTCCATGGCCATTTCAGGCTGGAAATAAGGAAGAACTTCTTTACTGTCCGAGCCCCCAACATCTGGAATAGCCTGCCTTTGGAGGTGGTTCAAGCACCTACATTGGACGTCTTCAAGACACATTTGGATGCCTATCTTGCTGGGATCCTATGATCCCTGCTGACTTCCTGCCCCTGGGGCAGGCGGCTGGACTCGATGATCTTCTGAGGTCCCTCCCAGCCCGAATGTCTATGAAATCTCTGAAACACATGCAACCACCCCTCCATTGAGAGCAAAGAGGACTGCTAGATCTGGTTTCACTGGAAATTCTGGTCCTAGTCTCAAGGTGCTTGATCTGGAGCTGCTAGTATCTGAAAGTCCACACAAGCCTTACCCTCTTCTACCGGGCATTGGTTCAAATCCAGCCTCGGCACTGAAGCTTCAGTGGAGCCAATTGACCCCAGGCCAGTAGAGAATCAGGTACCTAAGATAACTGATGCTATCTAATAAAATCTAAATCTGAAGCTGTCTAATAAAAAATACCTGGCACTTGTCATCAGTTGATCTCAAAGCATGTCAGTATCATTAACCCCTTTTAGAGATGGGAAAACTGAGACACAAGTGAAGAGGACTGGAACACACCTCTCCTGCACCACCGTCTGGTGGGCCAGCCGGAAGGCCATGCGTGCAACAAACTTCCTAGGGAACATCTGTCCAGATCACACCTGGCAACCTCAGTAAAAAGAAGAGGTGCCGAATAGTTCTAGACAAGGTGAGAGAGAGCTTCAAGCATGTAAATGTGCATGGCCTCACTAAATCTAAAATAGCTCTATTGAGCTTTGCTGATTTTCACCCGCTGAGGCCTCTCCTCAGTCCTTGCCCTCTACCCAGCCCCAGAAAAGTTCAGTGGACTGTGTGCCAGGAAGCTTACCCTACTCACACCCCAGCTGCTCTGGGGAGAGATGATGGACTTTGGTTTCCCGGGCCATCGATACAGAATCTTTTACAAGCGCCACAATGCAGCGTGGCTGCAGGGTGTGTCAGATTGCAGCAGCTGCTGGAGTTACGATGGAGTTTATGAAAATGGCTGTAGCAACAGTTCTGTGCAAGTGTCCATTATGAATTCAGGCTGGCATAACAGCATCAATTAAAAAAGCCTTGCTTTGCAATTCATGCAAATGCTACGTCGCTTGCCAGAGCTGATAGCGGTGCCATTCGCTTCTTCAGATTTAAAGGTTTCTGATATAGAGAGATGCTTTTTTGCTTCCCCACAAGGTTTGTAATTCTAGTGGAAGGACTTGCTGAGATTTGTCAGACCCTCTCTCGAAAGGGAGACCACGCTGGGGAGTCTCAGGTGGTAGCAATCAGATTATACTGAGGATCAGTCTGGCCAGACCTTGTATCCAGGCGTGCACACAAAAGGTGCACGAAGAGGCTGCCCCCTCTTCACATCTGCACCACCGGCTCTGAGCAAGATGATGAGGTGGAAATGGACGAGAATAGCAGAGGCAATGCATCAATTAGCAGAGCGGAGCTGATGCTGGGACTAGGGCATTAATCCACTAATTGTATATGCCCACAGCAGATACCTTCCCTTAGATGCTCCTGGTTTATGAGTCATGGCTTCAGCTATCCTTTGGATAACAAGCCCTGTTCAACATCAGGTCCATAGGAGGAACTTGGCTTTCGTCTCTAATCCTTGCTCATTAGATACCAACATTTAACCCTTTAGTTGCTAGGTTCAAAGGCTTTCCACAGCACCCTAGCTAAGACAGCAGTTAAGGCCTGCTTCACCTTGGGTACAAGCAACTGAAAAGAGGCCCAATATAATATGGAAATCAAATGCTCTGTAGCAGAAACACTTTGTTTGGGGGCTTTTTTCTCTTAGTGAATCACACTCAGGCCTCATTCCTGCCAGGATGAGCTTGTGGAGAGTCCATTATGCAGAGAATCTGTTCCCAAGAGCACCAGTAAGAGCCCCCAACAGAAAAGCTGCTACCTGGAAAGCTTTCCTGTATCTTCTCCTGTCTCCTCTATAAAAAGCTCAGGCAAGCCTTTAGCTTTCCAGGATCTGATACTCTTAATATACCACAAGCAGGACTCTGTTCCCACTGGAGTTGATGGCAAAACTTCCGCCAATCACAGCAGAAACAAGATCAGACCCTGTGAGTGTTCCCTGTCTTCTGGTCAAGGGAATCGGTCCAGTTTTGTGGTTGGATCTTCTTTTGCTTTTCTGAACTATTTTTATTGCCTCAGACAGCAGCATTGCTAGACAGTCAAAAATTAGAGGCCAGATCCTCAGCTGGACTGAATCAGCCTTGATTACAATGGAGCCATCCTGAGTCACGCCGGCAGAAGGGTTGGCCATAAACATCAAGCGCTTAGTCCTGTGGATGGCTGAGAAGACCTGCAGCCAGACTCCAGGAACCCCATTCTGGGCTCATCAAGGCAAAGGCAGTGATTTCTTCTTGGCTGCCTTGTGTGGCACTGTGGATGCATCCCCACAAGCAGGAATATACCTGTGCCGCTGCTAGTTGGCACGTGGCAAGTTCCCCTAGGTGGGGTAGGGAAGACTGGGGCCAGCACCTGGGCTGTCCCCAGCAGCCTTACCTGGGGACTTTCTGGGGCTCTAGCAGCAGTGATCCAGGTATGCAGAGCCTGGCCAGCAGTTGGACTGTCCTCTGGCTAGCCAGGCTCCAGTGGTGGCAGCATGTGCTGCCCAAAGCATGCACCACCCTACTTTTTTCTGGTACAGGTGTTGTTTTTTTAATGCCAGGATCTCCTGGTGTCAAAAACCCCCCACTGCACTGCAAATTAGCAATGTGGCAAATGCTTGCATGTGCGGCACATGCAGTTTGTGGTGCCACAGATAGGTCTGCAGCACCGCAAACTGTAGGTGCGCACTCGTCTGGACGTGCCCTGCGTGGCCAGCGATCAGAACCATTGAAAGGGCAAGATCCTGTCCTACAGCGCACTGAAGAAGAGGATGGAGGCCGTGCGCCAGCTAAAGACAGGTAGCTCTCATTCTGACCTTACTCCCCTTCAACGCAATTATATTGAGCGACATCCTCAGTTGTGAAAATTCACATAGCACTTCTGAAGTAAATGGCCAACTCGTGTTGAGAGCCAACCCATAATTATTGACTTGGAAACGAATGACTCCCATAGTGTAGCAGTATAACTTAGATCAGAACCAGGCACTGAAGATTCAGGGGTCAAAAAGAAAGAATGAGAGGAAAGGAAGATTAAGAAAGAAACAGAGAAGACCATACGCTAAACCCCAATTTTGCACTCTCGCATCGGCGTATATTTGGAGTAACTGCTTACACAATGGCGCTAGGCTGGCTTAAGGACCAGTGCAGCTGAGATCTGAACCAGCTGCAGCAGATAACCATCATCTAAAGACAGAAGGGTTAGATCCCCAGCTGATGGGAATCAACATAGCTCTATTGAAGTCAACCCAGCTGCTCCAATTTTACATCAGCTCATGCTCTCATCTTAAAACTTTACCTTGCAGCTGACCTTTGTGCAGCAGCAAGCCAAAGCATTTTTGAAAGGGCTCCTTTTTTTAGCCTGGTGTTTAAAAGGAACTAGGCTGAGCAAAGAGAGGTCACTCCATGGGAGAATCCAGACAGCAAAATATCACATCAGAAGGTCAAGGTTCAAGGCTGAAACCCTTAAAAGCAGCTCTTGGAATTCAGCATTCAGTTCCCATCGACTACCATAGTACGAAGAAGCTCATTGTCTGCAAACAGCCTGAAATAGTGGCTCTGAGCGACATGCTCTGCCTTGTCCCCATTGCTGGGATGTTCTGTCAGATGCCCAGCCATGGCAATTGCCGCGTCAATGGTTTTAGCTACTTTACTGCTGACCGAAGTGGGAAAGGAAGGAGGCAGGGCAGCACATGGGAAGTTGTGTCCTGTCTGCTGCGAGTCACTCATGCTGGTGGCATGATTGCCTAGTACTTGGACTTGGGAGAGATTCCCACCACTTATGATCTCCAGGAGGAGCCTGGTGGAGCCCAGGAGGACTTCAAAGCCTCCCCCAGAGGGCCTGCCAGGGCGCACGGGGTTGCATTTCAAACATCTGCACAATCTTTGAAGAACAGCTTCCTGGCTTTGCAAAGCAGGTGGAGCTTATTTTGTGGGTGGAGATTGGAAACGTTCTCCTGCCATTTTACCTCTAACTTTGCCCCTATCTAGACTACAAAGCTAGAAACAGTGCCTGCTGTCCTCAAGTTACACCCAGCTCAGGGTCAAGACCTCTGCATAAAATAGTTCCCCCAGGGAAGCTGCAGAAGCCTCACTGGAGACTGGCTTCCAAATGCAATAGGGAACAATTTTGTATCAATGCCAGGGGAGCTGGACTCCACGGGTGAGCTCTTGGGTCTCTGATTCTGTGGGCACTGATGCTGCCAATACCCCACAGGGGAGAGAGGTTAAATACCTGGGGGAACCTTGTAGGCAGATGCTGATCCACATGCTATGCTCCAAGGGGGCACAGAGAATGAAATGTTCATAAAAATAACCCCAACCCACAAGCAGAGGGCAGAGCAACGCTGCAGCCACCGTGACAAGCGGAGCGGCTCTGAACTATGATTCAGCTGGACGGCACAAGTCTCCTTCCTCCAGAAGGGGTTTCTGCCAGGCCTCTCAAATCCCCAAGGTGGGGTAAAATTGCTGCATGCTGTTTGTGTACTCCAGCAATTTGGCCAGATTCATTTCCATCAGGCCGCCTCGCTGCTAGGCTAATGCAGAGATAATGCAGAGCATCTAACAGAAGGTTAAGTACCAAGGGGCTAGACTGCTGCCTTATCTCCATCTCGAGGGAAGCAGCCTGCTCTCACTCTCTCTCACTAGCATTTTGTCTTCCCTTTGCTTTGTCTGTGAAAAATATTAGACCTAGGTAAAGAAAATGGAAGAATCTGGAGACACGCGGTTTGGAGATGGGTGGAGTGGCATAAGCGTGTGAGATCGAGTCATACCGCAATGACAGAAATAAGGCTCTCAGTCTCTCCTTGGCATGTTTATAGACATGCTCCAGGAGTCGGGGGGTGGGGGAGTGCTTTAATAAAAGCGCACAGAGCATCATGTGTATCAGTGTCCCTGCACTGAAAAATGTTGGAGGGGGCACTTTAACTAAAGCTCGTCGACGAGCTCTAGTTAAAACGGCCCTGCTACCGTTTTTCAGTTTGGGGACACTGATACACATGACGCTGGAGTCTGCTGGTGCATGGTAATGACGGTACGTCGGAGCAGCCTCACTGCATGTCTATAGATGGGCAAGGACACTGCAAGGACTCTATCCCAGATAAAAGTGTGAGGGGATATTGGTAAACTATCCGGTCACAGCTATGTAGACACATGCAAAGGCTTAACCCCCCGGGGTGTTTTTTGTCATAGCACTGCACAGCTAATTGGTCTCCGCTAGGCCATTCAATTGCTGATCCATGATAGCAGCTTCTGTCCATGCCAGGCTGGTTTTGAATAGTGATTGAAATGGAGGGTAAGAAAGCTTGTAGCACCTGCTTGGAAACCCACCGTGGGTCTATTGTTTGTTGTGGTGTCCTCTGGATCAAACCCTTACAAATTCTTGCCAGTCCCCTGGCAATCCCTATGGAGAGTGCTTGTTGCTCCTAAACGTGTCTCTCTCCAAAAGGTCCTAGTAGAAAAGAGTTCATAGGATAATAGCTGGAGAAAGCTGTCTGGGTCTTCACATGCTGCAGAACAGCTGTGACTTTGCTCAGAAGATCTCCTCTTCCCTCCTTATCACACCACTGTGATCTGACGGGACTTTCCCTTCCACAGCTAGGTGCAAAAAGGTCTCTAGTGTGGATGGGCTTGAATTTCCTCCCAGTTGCACTGATTTTCCAGGATAGGAAGTGCAGTAACTTCTAACAGATACCAGGTAAGGGAAAGAACAAAGTAACCCAACAAGGTTATTTCTGGAGGGAGCGAAGAGAGAATCGGAAGCCTTCCTCTGTCTTCTCCTAACACTTAATATTTGCCTGACAGATTCCATAACAATGGCTTTATTTCAAATATCCTCATGTGCCTCTCTCCAGCCCTGGACCTGGGCAGTGCACCTATATAACTATGGGAAAACAATGGGCTCAGACTGCTTCTTTGGAAGTGGCCTGGAAAATTACCAAGCACTGTTTTATTTTGGCTCACTGAAAACATCCAGAAAGAAACAGCTGATGGAAAAGAAAGGGTCTGTCCTTCCCAACGAACTAAATTGAACTGACTCGAACACTGACATCAACAGAGGCAGCTGGTGGCAAGGCAGAGATGAATTCCATTTATTGGTGTGTTTTAACACAAATCTGAAGGCTCATTTTTTACCGCTGACCCTAAATTACTGGTCACATCTATGAATGAAGTCTGATCAACTTGACATGCAAGGCACGGGCTAGAGGGGCGGAAATAAGGCAGCCAACACATGTTCCCAGCCGTACAGCAGCACAAGACAATGCAGCGACTGTCCTAGTAACCCAAGCTACAGTCTAACAAGTGGGAAACTGTGCCACGCAAAGCGGAGACTGGCAAAACGACGGCACCCTATGGCAACAGGTCTATGCTTTGTAGCAACAGACTGACACGACGAAGCACGAGTACCACAGCCAGACAGGGAGATGGGAGGCAGCAGCCGGCTCTCAAGACAAGAAAATCAGCTTGGATGGTGCGACTGGCAAAACGGGTGTAGGCAACAGGCCTGTAGCTAAGCAACAGGCCCCTTTTAATCAGCTCCATTCTCCCCATCCCACCTCAACCTATTTAGTTTCATTTTGCTTCGGCCCATTTCTGAGACGCGGAGTGTCAGGATGCGGCAGCTGCCGTCAGAGGGCCCTAGGTCAAGGAGGATCCCTTATTCAAGCTATACTTGCTATTGCCCAAATTTTTGTCACTCATTCACCCCCTGGGCTCTCCCCCCCTGCACCAGAGTGCTGCAATGCAAGGCTATTCCCCAAGAAGGATGTTCATTTGTATTTTCACCAAGTGCACAAACATTTCTCTAGCCAGCAGCATCTCAGGCTATAAACACAGGGCTGGATTCTTAACAGGTGCAAGACATCACAGCATCACTGACTTCATAACACTGATTTACACTGCCCCATGGTCAGCTTCCTCATTGGAGAAGGACCTGTATGAGCTAAAGATGTGACAGCATCAAAACCCTGAGTTCAAATGCCCCCAAGTTCCCATGAAATTGCAGCTGTAGTAGTTTATACTGGGTGAAGATATAGTCTTTATCCCACCGACTGCCCTATGCCTAGGCTACCCCACCCACATCAGCCTTCTCCCAACAGACTGCGGGGTCTAGTAAGCAGGTCCCTGACCTAGGAATCTATAATAAATGTCCATGTTGTGTGACCCAAAGTAAAGGGCATCACACCTCTATGCCTCAGTTTCCCCAGCTGTAAAAGTGTCATGTGTTATCCTAAATTTTTGCAAAGCCCTTTGAGACCTCAGCCTGGAAAGTGTTAAGAGGCAAAGCTCATTAAAGCTGTAGTGCAATACAGCTAAACTTTTCTGTGCCAATGCTAACTAAAGCCTTAATGTTATAGGAGAGAAGAAGGAAGCATTTGCAAGCCACTTGCTCAATTCCAACTGCTCTTTAGCCTCTAAGCTGCAGCAGCTCCACTTCTGCTCCTCTAGAGACAGACCTGCAGTTCTTGCACTGGGGGAGGTATTTCCAAGAGACAGCAAGCACAGTGCCAAAAAAACCCCAGTTGGATTGTTTTCTGTCCTAATCTCTCTAGGATTTCTCAAGAGCAAAGATCCCTCAGAGAT
>NW_017729019.1:5153504-5182011 GCF_001723915.1 Gavialis gangeticus | reverse complement strand
CTTAATCTCTCTAGGATTTCTCAAGAGCAAAGATCCCTCAGAGATGAGAAAGTGGTTTGCTTACATCTTCAGAAGCTTTTCCAAGGAAACAGATTTTGCTCCCTAAGTATCTATGTTGTGTGTCTGTTGGGCTTCTCTTTAGTTGAAAGGAAACTTTCTAGGTGCAATCTCCTCCTCCTCCCACTCTCTGGGCTTGGGTGCAATTCCTGCCAAGAGCAGGATTGGCCTTGGAAGCTGTTTTAATGATTGTTCCCTTTTACACCTCAAAAACCTCAAAAGCCAGTTTTTTAGATCCCCAGTGGTTCTTCCAATATTTTTAAGCTGGATGTGAATGACTGCATGAAGGGGAAGGGATGAGCCTGCATGGGCAGAGGTGGATAAATGTGGTGGCATGTGCGTGTTTACGGGAATCAGTGAGTGGAGTTCTGTAGCTAAAAATGGAATAAGACTATATATAAAAAGATGAGTATGCAAAGGTGTGTAGGTGTAAAGGTGTACGAGTAGGATTGGGTCAGAACATATTGTGTCTACATCTGTGCTACTGGGGATGGCTTTGGATAGGTGGGAGTGTTTAATATGGACTCAGGAGGGGGTGTGTTGATATGTATGGATGGGAAGTGTACGTTGTGACAATGTGCGTTAATCCGTTTGCAAGGGGGGTGTATGTTATGTGTTAACCAATATGTATAAACTGGAAAGTAAGTTATCTGGATGTGTGCTAATGATGTAGGGTGTTAGAGGGTTAATGTATGCAGATAGACATTGCATATATGCCTATTTTAATACATGGATGAGCGGGTGTGTTGTATACATGTTGATGTGCATACATTGGGCGTGTGCTGTGAATACTGATATGTATGGACAGGTGTTTGTGTTGTGTGTGAATGTTTCTGACTGTGTGCACGTATGTTGGGAAGGACGAGTGTGTACAGACAAAAGAGTGCGTGTGTTGTCTCCGTGTTAATGCGCACAGATGAATTGCATAGGTTGTGTACGTGTTTATTGTGTTCTGGTGACTCACCAGATGCTTAATTGTGCGCGGCCATGGACGCGCGCAGCTTTGAGGGAACCTTGCTGGTGAGGTGTGCATGTTAGGTGCTTATGAATCTGTATGGATGGGTATGTGCAATGTGCGTTGGTGGGATGCTAATAGGTGTATAAAAAAGGGGATATGCTGGTGTGTATTCAAGTGCCTGGACGGGCATGTGCATTGCATGTGTGTGTTAACGGTACAGATGTAGACATGTGCATGTTGTGTGTTAATATGTACAGATGAGGAAGTTTATGTTGTGGATATTTGTGTATGGGTATATTCTGTGTTTTTTAATATGTGCAGATGGGAGTGGGTGTGTGTTTGTATGGGGATGATGTGTGTATATCTATAATATTCGTGTGCATGGAAGTGAGAGAGAGAGAGAGAGAGAAGTGGGGATGTGTGTGGTGGTTGTGCACGTCTTTGTCAGTGCGTGCTTGTGCATTTACATGAGCAGCACACACTCCAATCCTGTACTCCCTGCTATAAGACTGTGACGTTAAACATTGTCCTCAGGGTGTAGATACACAAAGAACAGCAAGAGGAACTAAATAATCCACCTGCCTCTGGAGCTTTTTGAAAGTCTGCCAGGACTTTGGGCAGACAAGGGCTGTCCCTGACAATGTCTTGTCTGGGATGTGTGCTGGCTGGGGTCGGGGAGAGGAAGAGAGGATGCTGACAGGGCAAGAGGTCTTGCAAGCTCTGAGGCTGAAGCCACCAATGCATACCCATGCCCCACAGAAACCCACCCTGGGTACAGGAGGCAGGGTGGAGCAGAGGAAGTTCGAGGGAGCAGGCTGGGGAGATCGAAACAAAACTTATTCTTCTCAAGGGGTAACTGTGCGCAAGGGACTCAAAACATCCTGATGGGGGAAATGAACAGGTAGAGTAAATTCTTCCCAAGCACAGGGGGAAATGAAGGAGGGGAACTGATGCAACCCAAGAGGGGAGATGAATGGGGAAGCAGCGCATCCCACAGAGAGGAGGTGCAAAGGGGTGGATCCAATGCATCCCATGGTGGGGAGCCAAGGAGGAACCAGTGGATCCATAGCAGAGCCAATGAATTGGTGGGGAGAGGGGGGGGGACCAGTGCATGCGCATGACCCTGCAGCTGCTCCAGTCCCTCCCCTTCCCCACCCAGGGGGGTCATTCGCAAACTCACCCTTGCCGCTCGGGATGAGTAGGGATCTTCGAAGAGTGCCCACATCTTGGGCTGCCAACTGCGACAGCATCCTCCCCCTCCTGCAGCTCCAGCAGCCCCTGGTGGCCTGTCATCCATGCCTAGGCGCTGGAGGGTCATGTCCCTGCCCCCTTCCTCCTCTGCCTCCTCTCCCCCTGCTCCTCCCCCAGGCTCAGGGCTCTCAAAGATGTCCAGCGCCTCCTCAGCATCCCGGTGCTGGCGGTAGGTCATCCAGCAGCAGGGCTCTACGTCGGTCTCGTCGATGCCCCAGTAGGTCAGCTCCTCCTCAAAGAGGGGCCCGCAGATGTCAGCAGGACAGTGCAGCTTGCCCGTGCGGTAATAGTTGAGCACGTAGGAGAAGATGCCAGGGTGGCGGTCAAAGAAGAACTCGTTGCTCTTGCCATCAAAGTCAAAGTTGCTCTGGGCATCGGGGTCAGCCAACCATGCCAGACGGGTACCGGGCAGGGTGCGCAGGGTGCTCTTGTAAGTCTCATGCCTGGTCCCCCCTACATTGATGGTGATTTTGTCCGACTCTTCCCCCTTGCCCATCTCCTCCTTCAGGCATGTTTTGGAGGGTGGTTTGTTCCCAGACTTACGCCCACGGTACGATGAAACACACACCGAGCTGATCATAGATTTAGGTGGACGGGAGATGCCCTCTAAACACCCTTCCTCTGGCAAGGAGCTGGGAGGGAAGAGAGGTGGGGGAGAGCCAGGGGGGAGCTCAGATTTCTCTCTCCCCAACCTCAGATGGCTCTGCCCGGCGCTTGCCTCATCGAGCCCTCTCGGGAAGAGGGGGCTGCTGTGCACAGGTGGTTGCTTCAGAGGGAGACGGCAGAGGAAGGAGATCAGATCTAAAGACCCAGGTCCCCTGCTCCAAATCCACCAAGCAGCAACAAGTAAATCCGCACTGGGAAGAGAGCAGAGCAGCGATGGAGGGTTGTGCCACTGCTCCACAGCCGGGAAACTAATAGCAAAGGCACTTTGATCTCTTCATTAAGGGAACAAAAATCTGTGTGTATCTCACCGAGGGAAGATGATTCACAAAACAAAATCTTGAGAACAAAAATGAAATACTTTTTCTCCTGCTGCTGCTGCTGCTGAAGTATCTGCCTCCCCCCTTGGCTTGTGTCAGCGGCGCACACACACAAAAATCCAAAACAGACTCTTTCCAAAGTAGACTTGAGAGCTTCACCCTGGTTCAAAATAAATTTGAAAGTTTGAAAGAACCCGAAGGGAAATGATTCAAATCTACACCGCAAGACAAGCCCTCTTTACTTGCACACACATGCACGCACACCACACACACACACACACACACACACACACACACAGTTATCGATACCTGGTCTTGTCTATATTTAGAGTGTTTCTTTCCTTGTGTTATATTTCCCTCCACAAAATAACGCGGACTAAACCGTTTTCATGCACTGGCTCCTGCCTGCAAGAGAGATCCCTGCTTATCGCGCTGCTCTGGGAAGTAGAGTAGAAAGCACATCACCAGTTGCTCCTGACCAAGGCAAAGGTGGCGTCCCCAAAATCAAGAGGGACTGGTTTTGGTCTCCTCTATGGCACCTTCATCTGCTTTCAGACACTCCATTGAATCCGCTTCCCATCCGAGACCACCAGACCCATGGGCACACTGGCTTTATTTTGAGAAAGAAACACCCAACTCAGAAAGGATGGATAGATTTTCCTCTCCAGGGGAGCTTCTGACCCAAGGTGGGCCCTTGGGACACTGCAGGGTCTCTGGGCGGTGTCAGTTTTAGGTCGAGGAGACGTATGCACACTTGTCAGCAGACTTGCCCCCTCTCTCTGCCTCTCCTCTCTGATCCAGGGTTGGGTTTCAGCACCAAGCCGATCTCAGTAGCATGAATGGGTGGGATCTACAGGCTGGCTGTGTATCAGTCGCTGGCGGCTCACGATCACTTTTTGCATCGGCAGCACGGAGCGGGGGTACAAACAGAGCAAGGTCGCAGCTCAGGGGCTGGTGCAGCTCTCTCCCACCCCAGGTATCTTCTTGCATCACCCGGCAGGTGCTGGCTCCTGGCTTCACAGGCTGGGGGCACAGAGATCTGTTGCTTCTTTGCTTCTCTCTTGCTCTCTCTCCACCTTCCCAGGCAGGGATCCAGCAAGGGAGGGGTTCTCCGAAGGCAAGTGTGCGTGTGTGTCTGTGCGCTTCGGGGAAGGGGGGCAGCTCAGAGAAGCAGAGGGCTGCTCCAGGGGGAGGGCAGAGGCACATCCATATTTTGGGGCTGCTTGGGAAGCGCCTCTTGCTGTTCGTTGCTTTTACACTCCGCTCCTGGCTTCCCAGTGAGTGGTAGCTCAGCCCCTCTCTTTTCTCCTCTCTGAACTGATTAACCCTTCCAGCGCTGCATTGCAGCACAGCTTGCTTTGTGCCTCGATGTTTATACGCATTTGACAATCCATCCGTTACCTGTCAACCTAGCCATCCCCACCTCACCCTCCTCTCTCCAGCCCCATCTGCCTATCCCCATAAGCATCTGGCTAGCTAGGCATCATCCATGAGCTGCACCCTAATGCCATCTGAGGCTCTCTAAACACTCATTCAAGAAAGGTTTGGATGCTTATCTTGCTGCGACCCTTTGTCCCTAGCTGCCTTCCTACCCCTGAGGTAGGGGGCTGGACTTGATGACCGTCAAGGTCCCTTCCAGCCCTAACTTCTATGAAATCTATGAAATCTTTACTAGCAGTGCTTCAAGCCTTAGTCCACAGAGATGTAGCAATAGAAGTCTCTTCATTTCACTGTTGGTGAATGCAGGCGAGAGATCTGGAGAGACCTGGCTGGGGATAGGGAGCCAGTTGCTTGCAGAGCCATGAATAGAGCCTGCACTATTGTATTTAGTCCTAAGCTCTACCCACAGCTCTGTCTCGCAGGCAGATCGAGAGCTAGTTACCATCTGGGGCTAGATCCTCAAGTGGGATGCACATCACTCCATGAGGGTCCGGGATAATATAGTCAGCTATCTCAGAGGACATATCCTCTCCACCTGTTCTCCCTGATGCACTAGCCTGCCCTGAAGAGCTAACGTGGAATGAGACTGCCTGAGTCTGTTCACTTCTGCACACCTCCTTCCCTTCCCGAGCACAGTATTTATGGGGTTTTATGGACCCGTCCCCCTTCCAGAGCATCTGTCAAGGGTCCATAATGTGCACAGCAAGTTCAAGGAGCTTTCCAATGGTGCCTGGGCTAAGCGTGTGCCAGAACCCAAGGACAGGATAACCGATGGTCCCATAAAGCAGGGTCCATCTAGTAGCAAGCTCTCACACCTGAAAATGCTCCTTCCCAGAGACAGCTGTGCTGCTTGATGTCACGTGCCTTGGATGAGCCCTCAAGCAAGCTCCCATTGGGTGGCTTGTAGTGACTGCCCAGGTAGAAGACTTCAGACATTTTGGGAAAGGGAATAGGGGACAAAAATAATTTCCAAGGCCAATGCCCTGTGTACTGGAGGTCAGCGTCAGCTGCATGGTGTGCCTAGGCTGGCCCACTCCACAGGACCTTGGGTGCTCGAGCCACACGCAACGCCGACATTCTGGACTGAGCAGGCCAGCGCAAGGATGTCACTCCTGCCTCATCCAAAACTCAGGGAAGAGAGTCAATGGGGGCCTTTCCCCAAGCTCAGTGGGGTTGGGATCTGGCCCACTGTCACAGCAGAAGTCCAGAGAAAGGCTCTCATGACTCTTCTCTCTTGGACTGGAGGCGGGATGGGGAGGTAGGGGTAGGGTGAAGGACCAGCTCAGGTAGTGGCTTCAGCCTCAGAGTTCCTTGCTGCAGTCCCTGCTGCCAGTCCAGCCAGGGCTTTGTCATGGGTGCTGAGATGGAAAGCAGCAAGTCCCTCCTGCTGCAGCCACTGCAGCTCCCTGGAGTCCATTCAGTGGCATCCACAGCAGTGACTTCGGCCCCAGGTCCACATCTCCACAAGTGCTTAGTGCTGCAGACAGACGCCACTAGTTCTGCTGCCCTGGGCATTCTCTCCACCCCATCATTAACTGCTTCTTGCATGGGGTGAATGGGCTTCTGCAGTCTCTCTTTGCATATCCAAGGAGGGATGGGTGTAATTGGATGCTTATCTTGCTGGGATCCTATGACCCCAGCTGACTTCCTGCCCTTTGGGCAGGGGGCTGGACTCAATGATTTTCTGAGGTCCCTACCAGCCCTAATGTCTATGAAATCTATGAAATTTGGCCCTTTGATGCGACAGAAATAAGTTCCATTACTTTTATGCTTGATCCACAGTTAAAGTAGTAAACCCAACACACTTCCCCTACAGTAGCTCGGGCACTGGACTTTAGGTGTCAGATCCACAGCGGGTATAAATCAGCACCGCTCTACCAAATGTAGGTAAGCCAGATGATTTAAGTTGGAGATTTGGCTCTTGGTTTCTTAGACTGGGGAAATTGTTGTTAAAAAAAAAGCAAACTCTACTGCTTCTCTGCATAATAAATCTATCATAATAGACCAAATCCTGCCTTCCTTAATGTGAGTCTGGCCAGAATTAAGTAGCAATAAAGGCTGTGGGGATGTGACCCAATGCTCAGATTTTACATTTATATAGTGCCTTTCATCCCCAGAGACCTCAATGTACTGAGCAAAGCATATCCTTCTAGCATCACTACAGTGCAGCCACCTCTGGGGTGGAAGGTGAAGTGCCCAGCCAGATAAATGACTCCCATGGGGAGAGAAGAGAAACTTTTAGCCAATGATACCAGTGCAGATCTGTACACTGTTCAAGAAGGCCATCAGACCCTTAAAGTGTCCATGCAGAAAGATGGGACCCTGGTGTACAAGGCCTCCTCAGAGAGAGACCCATGTCTGGAAAGAGCTCAGTTTGCCTCCAGCAGGAGGCTGAAGAAAAGCATTTTATTCCTTTTTCAGCTGAGAAGAAGTAAAGCTGAGGTCTGGGCCATTAAAGGTTTCATAGAGCAGAAGGCATATGGTCATCCCAGCATCCTTGCTAAAATGCCAAACACCGCATTTACGGTCTTCAGACCTCCACCTCTTGGGCAAGTTCAGCAAGATGTATTAGTGCTCCTCCCTGAACAGCGGGAGAGTGTTGCAGAGTGTATGGAAAGCCGCTACTTAGTACTTTTTCCATACACCCTTGCAAGTTCCTGCTCACAGCCTATGAGCAGCAGCGTATTGTCCATGAAGGCATGCTCTACCGCTAGTTTTGTGCTGCATCTTCTATTCAGGTGATCTGTTGCAAACCAGACTTGGTTCTGGGGGCAAAATCGTTGGGCTGAGACCCCCGAAGGATGAGCCTGAGTGCCACTTGCGACGGTCTCTGTACCAGGACTACCATATACACTGCGAAGGAACAAGTTGCACCAAGAAACTGCCCATGTTCCTGATCACAGACGTCTCCTTTAATAGGACTCTGACCTGCAGAGAAGCATGGATGGTGTTGTGGCTGTAACACCTGGTCCCTAGGCTGTTGTTGTTGTGGTGACAGTGCCATCTTGTGGATCCTTCCAGGATTTTAGGAGTAAGCTAGAGAGTGGTGAAAAAGGGCAGAGATCAGGGTTTTCCCCAAGCCAGACACCGAATCTGGTTCCATCCATTGCATTATCGAACATTTGCATCAGTAACATTTCTTCCACAAAAAGCAGAGATCCTTCCTTGAGAGCACCAACCTTAAACTTAAGAAGTCTGGATTTCCCAGGCTTGGGAAACCCTTTTCCACCAGCCTCCTGCGAACCTTCAGCTAGTCACCTTCCCCCCTGTGCCTCAGTTTCCTTGTGGGCAAAAATGGGGGTCTTAATGCCAGTCTCCTTTGCAAACCGCATGGAGATTTGCAGCTGAATGAGACTACTTGAGAGTTAGGGATTATTGCTGGTAGCAGCGTCTAGTACATGCTGGGTCCTTTCCAGACAGACTAGTCAGCGCAGGAGCATTTTGAACTACGGAGAACATTTCCTCTTCAGCCTTCCCTTCATTGCTTGAATTTGGCTTTCTGTAGGGCTTATGGGTGCCTTCCTGGAACTGCTCTGTCATTTCTTTCGATTCACCCATTCTGGCCGTGCATAAAAGTCGACTTCCAAAGAACCATGAAAGTGTTGGCATAGGCCTTTGCCTCAAAGGGTGCCCCCCGGCCCAGGATCACTTGTGTGCCTGCTATTTGAGGAGCAAAGAGAAACACAGGCTGCAGACAGAAAACCAAAACTCCCCTTCAGGGATGCTGATGATGACCTTTGTTTCCATGAGCTGAGAGATGGCTGCCGGGCTGCTCATGGCCAGATTTGGGATCAGGACAGAATTTCCTCTCCAGGTTAGACTGGTAAGGGCTGGTTTGGATTTTTTTCCCCCACTTCTTATCCTTTCCTCTGTAGCATGAGTTTGTTTCCTAGGTTCCTCTGGGCATATTTTACCCTTATACATCCCCTACTCTTGCAGTGGTCAGGCAGCATCAGTGCCTGCACCTCCTATGCAGTCTACCTGCAGCACATTGCTAGGGGACCTGCTGGCTATGCTATGTGACAGAGGCTAGAATGGACAATCCCACATAAAAGTTAGCAAAAAAAGTTTTGGGGGGTTTTTTTTGTTTCTTGGCAATGGGAGGCTTCTTTGATGCTCTGACCGGCTCTACTGTTGAACCGTGGGGGTTTGGCCTGGACTGATGAGAGTAATGCTCAGAGAATAAATGCTTTACTCTAAGCTAACAACCCCCAAGCCCTAAATACCCAGTGTCACTGCCCCGAGGAGCACAAAAGAGTCACAAGGCAGGCTGTAAAAAGCATGTGATTGACTTAAACATATAAATTGCAGACTTCTTGTGGTTCCTTCTGGGACTTGAGGCTTTGTTTTTTTTAATGAAAACAGAGAATCATGCGATTCCCCAGAGCTGACTCTCTCTCTACCAACAGGCCAGATCCTCAGCTGCTGGATCAAATAGCACCGGTCTTATGAGGTCTGTGGAGATCTGTCAATCAACCCCAGGTCAGGTGCTGTTATGACATCCAAACCTTTGGTGATGCTCAAACAGCACCGTACTTAGACTCTTGGCAGTCCCAGGCAAACTTTTAGTATTGAGCCCCCCTTCGCCAGAAATAATGATAATAATAATTGGACAAGTGGGGAAAAAAATTACCATTTTCAGGCCCTCTTTCTGACCAGGCCCCGGGTGACCACTCTGTTTGCCCATGCCTGTGTCTGGCCCTGGGCTCAAACCCTCAACTCTGACATCCACATTTTGCAAAGGGTTGAATGGAAAGTCCAGATCCAAACCCCATGAGGGCTCCAAAATCCAAGCATATGCCCCAAGCCAAGTGGCTCTTGTGACAGTAGTCACCGATCTGAATGGATACTGACTCCTGTCAGTCTTGTGTGGCCCCCAACCCACATCAATTGGCTGGGGCAGAGTCCATCCATAACAGCACCCCTTTATAACAGCCCAGTAAAGGACTGAAACAGGAGCATGGCTTTATTGTCTGCCTCACAGAGGTCCCACTTACATGAGACACTGTTGGACAAACCCAGAGGAAGAAGCTATGAAGAATTTCCCACCTAATTAGACAATGTGCAAAGAAAAGAAGGGCCACAGCACAAGGAATAGACCCCAGATCTCCATGCCAGGCCATGACTGGAAGAAGGAGAAGAAAAAAGATGGGGAGGTGAAGGACATGAAAGGGTGATGGGAAGGAGATGAGTGAAGTGTGAACTGTGGAGGGGGAGCCTGGATGAGAGGCGTAAAGGCAGAGGAGACTGGTGTGCCTGGAAGAGTCACCATAGCGAGGGCCCTTCTGCCCCAATTTGCTTGGGAGGTGCTGGGGACTGTGCTGTGAGGGTGTGTCACAGCATGGCATGGCTGGGAATGGTGGGCAGCCAGGCAGAGGGCTTGGCGTCAGCTGCAGAAGAAGGATTATACTTCCCCGATGCAGAGTTGGGTGGGGACGCATTGCTCTCCGGTGGGTTTGCAAGGGCCTGAAAGTCTTTTGCCTCGAAGAGCTTCTGCTGGGGAAAGCCTTGCCCTGTCATCTGGATGACACCTTGAGTCACCAGCCAGGGGACACTCCAGTGCAGCAGCCTCCGCTACCTCATCTAAGAGGTAAACCTACTGGTTAGTAGCAGCAGTAGGAGACATATCCTGCACATGGACCAGCCAATACAATAGCACTTTTCTTCTTTTCCTGGGAATCCCTAAGCCTTACAGCATACTTGGGTATTTGCTATTCACTCACCTACCAAAGTCCAAAGAGCAAAGATCCTGAGAGATGCTAAGTGCTGGCTGTTAGGGACAATGGCACAGGCAGTCAGGGACCCAGAAGCTAACTGAAGGAATCCAGAAGATCCAGGGGCCAACATGGGCAGTCAGGGATCCAGAAGTCAACAGAGCTTGAGCCAGGAACGAGCATCCAGAGCCAGAGCCAAGTCAGCGTGAGCAGAACTGAAGCCAGAGAGCCAACAGGAGAAGCAGGAAAACAGCAAGGACAGAAGCAAACATCTAAAACTGCCCAGACAAATGACTGCTGGCTGAGCCTAGCTTTTAAAGGCTGAAGCAGGTGCAGCCCTCAGGGTACTGGGTGCCCTTGTTGCCTCATTAGGACCATCTGGACCCTAGCACAGACCTGGGCTTGCTGCAGGTGGCATCTGTTTCCCTGAAGTCTCAGGGGAAGGACTGCCCTGATCCCCTGATTGGCACTGGCAGGGCCCAGGGCTCTGATCTGCCCTCATCACACTGGCTTCACCTGAGCCTGTCCCTACAGGGAATGACAGATGGGCAGCCCTTTGTGGATCCAGAGCTGCTGGTGGCACAGGGAAGGGTAAAGATCTGTGCAAAGGGCCCCTCTGGGTAAGGAACTGGGTGTGCACAAGCTCTCCGGCCTCAAAGCCAGGACAGATCCACGACAGGAAGATGTGCAAAAAGTCCAATAGCAAGTGGCATGCACAGGACCCACACAAACAGGGAGTTGGGTAAATACTTCAAGGTACTCTCCAGAGGCCCTGCAGTCCCCAGAACAGCAGTGAAGAAGCACAGCTTTATAGTTAAGCTGATGGACCAGGCCTAGACGATTTGTGCCGCAGCCTTCTTGTGTGACCATGGGCAAGGCACTTCATCGCCCTAGCCCCTTTCCCCCAGCTGTTTGGTAACAATATTAAGCCCTTCTGCCTGGCTGGATTGGCAGCTCTGTGGGGAAACAGCCGTCTCTCACCGCATCCCTGCCCATAGGGCTCCCTATCAGGCGTTGCTGTAATGCAGATAAGCCTCTGTGAAGCGTCTGTGTCGGCCGAACCCATGTAGGGTGCTGAGAGATTTTAAACCTTGCCACAACCAGAGCTCCTCTCCCTGCTCTGCTAATTTAATTTCTCCCCTTTATCAGTCCCTTTCAGATCCAGCCGCCACTAATGGAACCTCTCCCAGCCCTTTCCACTACACGCGCCTTTATCTCCTTGCTTAATTACAGCTCTCGAGGCCCTTGCTGCTGGAAGGACGAAACCAAAAGGGAGAGCGTGATGTCCTGGGCACAAGCAGAGATGGTTGTGAAAGCCTCGTTCTTGGCCTGAGGGATTTTGATTTTACAGGCCTTGTGCTAAAACGATTGCTTTAAGCTAGGTGGTAGCTCAGACAACACCCAATGCTGGAGACTGCCAACACCCCCAACCTTGGGTCAGAGGCTTACATTGGCCCTGATATCAGTGGGCAATAGCATGGGTGGTGTCACTGGGTGTGATGACCCATTAAAAGGGACAGGCTTAGGGATGGAAGAACCCTCCAGGGTCATCTTGTGCAACCCTCTGCAGAGAGGCAGGACTTGCCGTTCCTAAACCACCCAGTTATGGCTAATTAGCTGCCTCCCAGGAGATAAGTATGAAATGGGGACTAGGTTGACAATCACCAGGTCCTCAATAAAAAACCAACAAGCAGCTCAGTGTGGGAAGAGACCTGCAAGGGAGCAAATCAGTTCATTCAAGGGGTACATGGTAGACACCCCCAGGCATGACCACGGCAACAAGAAGTCAATGGACTGACATCCTGCTGGTAGTGTGATGTGATGCACCGGATAGCAAACTACCCCCTGGCTTACAGGTGAGGCTTTACCCCTTCCCTTCCAGTAGCCAAGCCAGGGACACCAGCACCGAGGGGGCTTTCAGTGTGCTCCTGGTGCCAGGCAGCAGTGGTTACCACTTCATGAAGGAAGCCAGGGAAGGTGTCTCTGTGTCACTCTGCCTCCTGGGGTGGTAACAGTCAGCGCAGCTCATTACATTTACGGAAGTATTGAACATTTGTACATCACTTTCCACTGAGAACTTGTTCAAAGTGTTTGCATGGTTGGAGGGCAAGTGCTCCCCTAGTAGCTGCAAATTATTTAAACTAATGTCACCTCCATCTGTCAGTGGTTCTCAACCTTTTCAGACTTGAGGCATCCTCTCATTAGATTCAAGGCACCCCTAGTTAGATTCGAGGCATGCCAGCTCTTAACTTCCATTTGTTTTTTGATTATGGAAAAATAATAGAGTACTTCTTGTGTAGCAAAGGACTCAGAAAGACCACAGCAATGCAGAATGTTTTTAATACCCTAGGTTTCCATTTGAAATCTTTGGGTTTAACTTGTGAATCCCAACTGCTATGTACCTAAAGGTGCTAATATTGTCAGGCAATCTGCAACACCCTTGGAAGGATCTCAGGGCATCCTATGATGCTTTGCTCCCCCAAATGAGAACTGGTGGCAACACGCCTGTCCCAGCCTTCTGCAGGAGGTCAGGGATAACCCTCAAGGGAAGCCCTGTAGCTGCAAGAGCCCTGTTGCCACCTCTTGCTGGCCTCCAAAGTCACCTGCCTGGGTTCAGAAGTTGGCAGAGGGCGCAGGGAAGGGCGAGATGAAGTGGAAACTTCACCAACTTCCCAGCTGAATTTGGGATAGGGGATGCCAGTCCCTCACCTGCCACCTCCCCTGTGCAGATCCCAGTCCCCCCTTCCACAGCAGCTGAGGTGCCAGGAGGTATGCATGCCTGGGAGTCTTCCTGCTGCCCCTTTAGCTCTTAATGCAATGAGATCTGTGTTGCGCCTGCCGACACTCACTCCTGGGCTCCTTGCAGCTCTGGTGTAACTCCAAATGCAGCAGTTATGGTCACACCCTCTGTCTGAATACACTGAGGCCCTCTGGGCTTTAATAACATAGGAGCGAGCTCAAAAGCTGCAGCTTTGTTTTCCTCTTTACATGGATTATTGGATCGGCACATTTCTACAGCAACGGCACTGCTAGGGTGGAGACGTGGATGCAGGCTGGAGGGAACGGGATCCCAGCTCCAGCATCAGGACCCCAACCGCAACCCTCCCCACCCCCATGGGGGGCAGGCATGACAGCATCTTTCAGCAGCAAACATTGCACCCCGTGGGCTCTGACCCCATCATAGGCAGCAACAGGAGCAAGGATTCTTCCTGTCCTTGTGTTGGAGACATTGTCCCCACTTGGAGCAAGTGAGCAGGGCCTAGGTGAGCCCTGGCTCCGTCTGCCCTACATATCAGCCAGCCACACTGGACACACAAGGGGAATGACGCTGTACCCCACATTCAAGGTGCCAT
Organism: Gavialis gangeticus; assembly: GCF_001723915.1. Lineage (NCBI taxonomy): Eukaryota > Metazoa > Chordata > Crocodylia > Gavialidae > Gavialis > Gavialis gangeticus. The sequence goes on along the minus strand of NW_017729019.1, from coordinate 5,168,255 downwards.
GTATGATTCTCCCTCTGAACACAGGGGCACAGAAGAGGAAGCTCCAAGGGGCACCCCCTATTGCTCCCCTTTGGGGAACGGCAGTAGACCCAGGGTCAGGGCCGTGCCTAAGGCACAAAATATGTGGAGATCTTTCACATGAGACCATGCTGTAGACCCAGGTCCCGATTAGCATAATCCCAGCGTGAAGTCAGGGTGGTCTCGTTCTTACCCCTACTCCGTCTTGGCACCCAAATAGTGCTTGGAAACCGTGGCAACATAGGCAGTGTGAACACTTCTGAGAGAGAGGAACATATGGCGACAAAGACAGTAGAAGGGATGCAGCCAACAGTACAAAGATGGGAACATGTGGTGACACTGAGGAGGATCCAGGGGACATATGGCGAGAGCTTGCTGGAGAGAGGGAATGTGACAGACCCCACAAGAGCATCAGGGCACATCAGCTACTTGATATTTTTATTAAAAGCAGTTATGGTGCTGCAGCCATGCCTGAAGGCACTGGCCCTGTAGTGCTAAGTGCTGCACAAAAGTACAGTAGAAAGAAGGGCAAGCCAGCTGGAAAGAAGAAAGATACCCAGGTGGAAGGATATACCCAGATTTTGGCCGTACTCTCTATTCAGCAGCTCCCAGGCCCATCCCTGCATGCCAGGTCCTCCCATCCGCCATGAGTGTACATGTTTCTTGCGTGCGCTGCCCTGGGTTTGGCTTCACCTTCATGTCTCCAGAAGCCTCGAGCAACTTGGATGCAGGTCACAAGAAAGGAAACTGGGGAAGCGATGCTTGGTAAGAAGAAACTTTTAATTGGACGTTGTTACAGTAGTTCTTTCACACTGCCGAACTGTCCTGCCGGCACAGGGTGCACATCATAAATACACTGGCTATGTGATACACAGACAAGCTACTACAAGTGCTGTGCTTTGACCTGTACAGGAGGGTTTCATCAGATATGTGCTTCCCCGATCATTGCGTTCTAGTGGGGCTGCTCCCACCACATACCACACCCACAGCGGGTATTAGTTTTCTGCTCCCGCTCATGCCACGAGCCCTGGCACAAAGGCCTTGCTCCTCAGGGTTTGCCCTCAGAGCCCTGGCACCCGAGGCAAAGATGGAGTCTGCTTCCTTCCCTAGTCCTGGTCCTTGTTTCTGCTCCTTTGTGGCCTGATCTAAAGTCCTCAGAAGTCAATGGGAGTCTTTGTCTTGACTTTCCCAGGTCCCCAAATGTGGCTCAGAGAAGGATGAGCATTAATCACCATTCAAACCTCTGTGGGCATCACCCCACAGTACCGCAGCATCTCCTCTCCTTTAGGGAGGTGCTGCGCTTAGAAATGAGCCACAGCAGCTTGTGGTCGTCAATGGAAAGACTCCCAAAGACACCCCTCGTCTTCAGATCAGGCCTTTGCATCAGGTGCCCGGCGCAGTGACTGCTGGCTGTGCAACAGCACCCATGGCACGTTGTTCCAATGGCCTCTCCCTGAATCTCACCGAACTGAACAAGGAGCAGAGCAGGAAGTCTCCAACCAGAGAAGTAGCTCAGACTGCCAGGGTGGCAGATATCTCACCTCTGCACGGGTGAGCTAGACAGCCCCAGTGGTCCTTCCCGAGGACTCTCCTGGGCTGTCCATCTCACCACGTCTGCTGAGGGCATCTCTGCTGATGCTGACAATGCTCCCCCAGGCAGTATAAAATGCAGGGGGGTGCAGAGATAACATCCAAAGAGCAAACTCCACCGGACAGCGCGATTCAGCACCAGGATAAATGACCCAAGCAAAACAGGAGCCTGCAGGCTCAGCCAAGAGCCAAGCTGACTCACCAGATACCCGCCAGGTCCTTTCCTGCTAATGGACCAGAGGCTGACTCTACTTAGTAATACTGCACGAGGCCGTTAAGGGGCGACGTGGAGGCTGGCTCTTCCCATCCTCAGCCAGGGATGGCATCCAGGTTGCGCCATCTCCAGAGGACTCCACACCACATATTAAGTCATTTACAGGCATCGACAAAAACAGTGTTTATCTATAGCATGTTACTAAAAGCATTGTCCAAGGGAATGTATTGCTGGAAGCCATTACCCACCGCACAGCGAGCCAACTGCATAATGAGATTACTATGGAACCATGTCCTGCCAACAGTTTATGCAGTGAAACGAGGAGGAAAAGCCAAGCCTCTTTCCAATGCAAGTTGCCAAAACTCCCTGATCTGGATTGGCCCCCACTGAAACCTGAGGCTTGGATTTGAGCTTCCCCTTCCTCCAGTCTGCGATGGCTTGGATCAGATCTGTCCAACTCACAGCCCACAGGCTGCAGGAGAGGGGTTCACTTGAGGCCCAGGGGGTCCTGGTCCAGGTGCTGGTCCCCACACCGCTCTGCTGCTGCTGGAGTCTCCAGGCTCCCTCTCCCCCTCAAGCTTCTGCTCCCTGCCCCCCGGGCAGCATGGCCCAGGAAGCAGGCAAGCCCCCAAGGGGCTTGGTGGGGGGGGCAATGGCAGGGACTCCTAGGGGACCTATACAGCGTGCAGCCCTCCGCCACCCAAAAGTCAAACAGCCCTGGCTTAGATCAAGGTGGGCATGGAGCATTACCTCCATGCCCCATAAAAATGGGGGGGGGGGAGATCTTTAGGGGGTATAAGCCAGTGTACTCAGTGCAGCCACACTGCTTCCCACCAGCTGCAGGTGTGGTCCAGGGATCTGGATTCAGATCCTGAGCATACCTCAAGACAGTTAAACTCACCCTATGAGCCCCTGCTCACAGTTCTGCTTCTACTGGCCTTCTACCTTATGCAGTACAGATGGATGCTTTTAGGCCAGAGACCTCTGATTCCACCCCTATAGATGAGCTGTGCAAAGCATCCAGTCCTGAGCAACAGCAAAACCATAGGGTGTCTGCATCTGTGGGCCGGGACCTTGTGTACTATGGCAGAAGCAACCTGCTACAGCTGCCCCTTCCCCTGCACCCAGGTTGATCTAAGGGCTCGTGTGTGATGAATAAAACTGTCCAAGCCCGCTGCAGTGCACAAGGAGAAGGCCGAGTTAAGCTTGCAGTGCTTGCTAAGCAAGGCCTCTGTGGTCTTCACTGAAGCCTTTCCCTAACACTGCCTCCTGGCTTGGGCTGCCGTTCCAGGTCCCTGAGCATGATCTGTCTGCACTGGGGCAGGGACGTGTGCTGTCCTTTTGTTTTTTCAGTCTTAAGGCAGACTGATGGCCCGGGACCTATGAAATGCACTCATTCATCTGGCTTTGCTCCCAGGGCTGGGCGGAGACTTCATGCAGCACCCAGGGGATGTGAGTGCAAGCAGGGACACTGCTGTGTGGCCCCAAGCTGGGCCATGTCTCTGGACAGGACTTGGAAAGGCAGCGCTTCCTTCTGGCTGTTGTGCTTGCTTAGTTTGCATCCTGTGCTATAATAAACCAGCCTCACTGAAGCAGGCTGGTGAAGTAGCAGCTAAGGGCTCCCACAAAGAGAGATGGGGGAATCTTTTGAGAATAACCCATATTGGTCCTTGATCCTCAATAATGGCTCCATCCCACAGTGCTAATTCTAGAGCGTTTCAGCCTAGCTAACAACAGTGGTTAATGTGTCACATTGCTGTCTCTCCTACTGGTCTATTCAGCAGCTGCTTGCGATAAAAATCAAGGACACCGAAGCTTCCCAACAATGCAAGTCAGGGTGGGGATGAACCAGGAGCCCCAAGGGTGGCAGGTACAGTGACATCGTTATTTTGTAATTACAAAGAAAGAAGGTGCGTGTGACTGTAACATTGGCTCCTCCTCATGTCTATGAGAGATCAACAGAAGTGACTGGCAGCATAAAACCCTGCAGTGGATTAGCATTAACCCTCTCCCTGCCCGACAGAGGGAACAGCTATCAGACAAGTTTTGTGAATCCTCCCCCAGCCACATTCACTGCTATATAATTGAATGCATTGGTGGCCAACAGAAACTAAAGAGAGACCCTGAAGTGACTGAAGAACAGCAAAAGTCAGTCCTAACAAAACACATACAAACACACGTAGCATGTACTAACCCTAATGCACGCACGCACGTACACACAGACTGCAAACAGCACCTAACACTTAAATCCCACCCTGGAACCTAATACCTAGCAAATGTCACAAAGCAATACTGAACTTCCACAGATTAAATGAAGGCAGCGGCCCCCTTGTAGCCCCACTCCTGGGAGCGGCTTGGCAGGGGGGCAGTCACCAATCACACACTAAAAAAAATAAAGTAAAATTATAAATATATCAAATATACAATGAAAATAGATCTGTACAGCACTGAGAATGAAAATAGTTCACGGGTCACTTTTGAATATGTTTGTCATTTAACAGAATTTACACCAATATTTACAGAGTAAATATACAATAGAAATAGAATCTATAGATTATTATTCTATATATATATAATATAGCTTTTCTTCACTTGTCTATCACCGTTGCTTCCAAACTATCAAGAGAAGGAGGGGGAAATGAAAAGACTCACTGCTGGCTCAAAAACATGGTTCAAGAGATTATGGGCTAGATCCCCAACTGGAATAAATGAGTATAACCCCCATCAAAGCATCTAGAATTATGTGATTTTACATCAACTGGGGACCTGCCCTAGCAGATATGCAGACCCACACTGGGACATCTATGTTGGACTTCAAGTTTGTGCTTCTGTGATAACTCCTGGCTTGCTTGGCCTGGAACCCCATGATGGGGTCCACAGAGAGAGAAAGGCCCACTAGGGGAAAAGAGAGACAGATGGACAGAATTAGAAATAAGGGAAAGCCTTGCTAATTCCTGATATGGGCAGGTTATTTCATGATTGACCATGAGGAGATACCTTACATCCCTCCTTCCCCCTTGGAAACAGCTGGTGCGGGCCACTCTGGAAGAGGGGAGACTGGTCCAGGTGGACACATGGTGTAATGGTGTGGAGTGACTCCTCTGCTCTTGTGTAGAGAGGGGAAGAAAAGCACAAGCAGATGGAAACAGAAGGAGAAGATGGGCAGGGAGATGGGGGGAGACTAGAGAAAAAGAAGAACAGATTTGACCCTGGCTGCACGTGCCTCACTCTCCCCCCAGAAGCTGTCTGCACAGCTCCCAAGGTGGCCGGAGGCAGACAGGCCTCCACTGCACAACCAGCGACACTGCCCTGCTCTCTCCAACCCTCTCAGACATTCCGTGGCTCTGCTTCCTTCCACAACACTTCCTCTTGCCCAAAGTATTGGGATCAGAAAAGTCATTTACAAATCAATCAAGGCCCAGGATCCATTCAGGTTTCTTTGTGTGATTGGCCCAGTTCTACCCCTGCCTCTCCTTTGCATCACGCGGGGATAACAGGGTAAGGCCATGGGATGTTCCCAGTATAAACAATAGCAGAATAGGGAACAGAGCCCAGCTGGTGCAAAGCACTGATGCTCCCATGAAACCACAAAGCAGTCTGCTCCACCTGGAGTTCAAATGCTGCTTTGCTAGATAACACTTCATTATATAAGCACTTTTCAGCAGAAAGCCTCAAAATGCCTTACAGAGGAGGAGTGAATCATTAGCTCAGTTTTACAGATCAGATCACGGACCCCGATTTCCTTTGACCACACCAGACCAGGGTAGTGATTATAGCAGAGTTGCTCCTCACTGACACTTGGATGAGTGAGGGAAAAATCATCACCAGAGTGATGAAGAACCAACTTAGGCTATACCTGGCAAAACTGGGCAACTAGCACCAACTTGGCCATCCGCATATGCAAAGTGAACATGGCTCAGGCTCCTGGGGTCAGCTCCTCAGCTGGCATCAACTGGAATAACTCAGTTGAAGTCAACAGAGAAACATGGCAGGGGCCCAGGCTCACTGAATCCAGTGCAGAACTTGTCTATACCCATGCTGAGCAGGAGCATCTCCCTGGCATCTGTGAAGTGTAGCCAGGATTGAATCAGTCTCAGATCAGAATTGGTCCACATGCCACACCGGGCAGCCTACATTCAGCTCTGCTGTAAGCAGCTGCCCACTGCAGCCAACTGGCTAGACTTCCACTAAAAATGGGATTGAAAAGGCTATCACAAATGGTGGGCACAGGTAAGAGTGGAAGAAGAGAGGCTATTGGGTTTGTCACCACTCATTCTTGCAGAAGTATTGCATTCCAAATTGAGGCAAAGACATTAAAGCATGACATCACTGAATTTAACTCAGAAACATTTTAAGAGTGGGACCCTTCCTTCTGGATGCTGTGACCTCACATGAAAGGCCTTCAATGGCTGAGGCATGGAGACCTGCTGTTCACAGACAATGGTTGGGACCCAGATGCCACAGTTCTCTTCCCAGTGGTTCACATGGCACCCTTTGCCAAGTCTGTGCCTCATTTTGCCTATCTGTGAAATGGCTACTGAGGGCCTGAGTTAAAGTACTTACAGAAATCTCAGTTAGCAGATGCAGCAGAAGGAGAAAAGAGGGGTTACTGTATTTTCTTACATATCACATGCCCCCAAATAAAGACATACATCTTTTTTGGTCGGGAGGCAGAAGGAAGGGAAAAAATGCTAGAGTTATGGCCACACAGAGCAGATGAGAAGCCTAATCTTCAGCTCACTCACCTTCCCTTTCCTACTCAGCGGGAAGATGAAACAGTAGCTGCTGCTAAAGACTGGTCTCAATGGGCAGATCTACAAATTTGAAAGGAGGTAAAACAGTCTGTAGGGCTGTGAAATAGGACACGAGAGACCAGGAGCAGCTAGCAGACAGCAAAATTGCCAGAACAAAAGTTAGCTTGATTAGTAGAAAATCAAGTCTATTGCAAAGAAGAGGCAGTCATTAGCACCTGTGGAGTAAAGAGCAGGGAACCATTAAGTCAACAGCCTCCCTTGGCTGCCTCAATAGAAATGGCACTGCTGCTGCTGGGAAGTTGCTTTTAAACTTTGGGTGGACACAGAATCAAAGCAAGGTGCTTCTATGTGGGGCAGAAAATCAGCTTCCCCACTCAAGACATGCACCCCAATTTTGGAAGGCTAATTTTTTGGGGAAAGGTGCATGTGATATGCCAGTAAAATATGGTATGTAAAACTTTGCTGGCTGCATAAGGGAAGCTGCAGAGATGGAGACAGAAAGAGAAAAGGCTGCTCATGGAAACCAATAGCACAACAAAAGGCTCAAGAGATTTTTACCAGTCTTTAGCCTGCCTGTATTTAACCAAGAGAGATGGGACAGGGGAAAGGAGAAGCAGAGAGAGGATACAGCCTCTCAGCCTCTGCAAGGTCAAAATAAGATCAGTGGCCTGGACCCCGGGATGAGAGTCTATGGCATTGGCTTTAAGTGCAAGAGCAAGGTCTCAGCGAGTTGCTCAGATTGTAGCAATATGTGAGATGACAACTTCTTCCCCTGCCCCAGAGGGACATAAGAAGCAGGATCTGTCACACTCACGGCTCCTCTAGACACTCACAAATGGATGTGGGGTAGTGATGCTCCCTCCCTCTACCTGGACCAGGTCCTAACCTCTTAGATGGAGCTGGGAGTACCCAGCATAACTCTCTCATACAGCTCCCAAAACCCATGGATGGTTGTGACAGGACTGGGTCAAACAAGAGACCCACTGGTCAGGCACAGAAGCCAATTAGAGCTGTGAAAATCTAGTGTTAACTGAAAGGAGACTCCACAACATGTGATGCCAAGCTCCATCTTCCTGAAACAAGGCATGGCCCCCAGAACCAAATACACCCCTGGCATAAGGGCACTGATGTCTATGGGAACATACCAGGGAGGAATTTGGACCCTTGGCTGAGGATACCTGGGCCTTGTAAATAGATGCTGGGTGCACATGGTCACCTTCAGCCCTCAGTTATATCCAGCTAACACCAAGGACGAGGGCAAATGATAAGATCTAGTTCCTGACAGCTAAACCAGGAGTCCAATAGCCCCAGTTTTGCTACCTGTCCCTGCAGAGCATCCGGCCAGTCTGGCAAGGGGAAGCTATTCACCACTCTCCCAGTGCTCTCTTTCACACAGTGCATTGAAAATAAAAATCTTGGGGCTGGAACCTGCACACAGTTATATGCTGCATATCAGGAGCGAATCCAATGTGAACCCTGCAATTTCCCAGGAGATCACTCTAGATCTACTCTGTGGTAACTCTGTTCAGATTCTGGCCTGCACACATGGCACATGCTCTCACAACACCTGAATCCATCTGAGGTCTTGTGCTGCTTTTGCCATTTGGAAGAGTAACACTGCATTGTAAATGGGCATGCTAACTTAAAGCTTCATCCAGAAGGGGATCTCCTCATCTCAAAGTTATTCATTGACACAATCCCATTATGTTGTACTGGCATCAAAGAAGAAGACACCCAAAGATTAGCCAGGCTCTGCCACTGGCTACAAAGCATTTTTGCCCACTTGAGATACACCTTAGTCCTGCATGGTAAGAAATGTCCACAGATGCTAGGCTTTGGGCATCTCCAAAGCTATTAAAGCACAGGAGACACAACAGCAACACAAACCTGGAGGGAACTGGCTCTTCATCGTGGTATGAACATTGATGGCTAGGTGTGCTCACTGGAATAAGGCTGTCACGTCTCCTACCTAAAGGAAAATAAACAGAGGGGAAACAGATCCAGGCTAGAAGAGGAAACTTCTTTGGCTGTCACCTTATTGTGTGTCCCTTTTCCAACTGTCAGGTGCTTGGAAATAAAGAGATTCTTGACTTGTTCCAGGAGGCATCTCTGTAGGAACATCCCTATAAAATGTTCTTTATTGCAGTGTCTTGTTTCATTTTCTTTTCTATTCACAAGGGCAGCTGGGAAGGCATCCTGCTGTTTGACTGGAGGTTGCCAGGAGGGAAGTCCCGCTCCCTCCCACAATCCCTTTATGATGTCATCCCTGGAAATGGCTGCTTACTGGTTAAAATTCTAAGATGGGTTTCTTTTATCGGTGCCCTCGGGGTCAGGATCAGGTCCTGGGGACCTCCTCTCCAGGGCTCTGTTTGGGAGGGTGGTGGGTGGTCATTACAGTTCAGATTCAGGAGTGCTGGCCAAGTGGTACCCGCTTCCATAGCGTCCGTTAGGTGTACTGTTCATCTCCATCGGGGAAGAGCTCCCTGGGCCCAGGTAGGACCGGTGTGTGGGCATTGGGGAGGGGGTCTCACTGGGCACTTTGCTCAAAATGAAGCGGGTCTCATCGTTGTCTTCCAAGTTGGAAATGTCCTTCATCATCCGGCCCTTTTTGTAGGTGACAGAAAGGGTATTCGAGCCATCCGACACGAGGTGGAACTGGCGAAGGATGAAGACCACTGGCAGCGGGAGAGTAGCCAGGATGATCAGAGAGACAAGGATGGCCATAGCCCATGTTGGGTAATAGAGGAACTTCTCTGAAGCCTGTAAGAGAAGGGGGCAGTGTCATATAAGGAGGGGACATAAGCATCTACCTCCCATATCTTGTACCCCTGAGAAGGGGCAAGACTTTTCTTCCAAAAGGGAGAGCAGGGAGATTTCACACCCTCCAGGTTAGCATTACCACAGGAAGAACTTAAGACATGAGATTCCAGCAATGAGAAACCTTCCAGCAAGAGGAGAGAGCAAGCTCCAAAACAAGAAATAAGTATTTAAAGAAGATACTTAAATCCTGTGGTCATGTGCTGACCGTAGCTACACCAGTGTACCTCTGGAGCAAATCCAGGGCAGGTCTAATGACTGATGTCAGATACACACTACAAAATTCACTGATGTAACCAAAATCAGAATCTGGACCCCACCTCCAACTGTAGGACTGATCTGAAGGCTAGGATTGACACTTCTGGGTACACTTGGATTGCATAGTGGGCCAGTGGTGCTAGGGCCCGCAGTCTGAATGTAGATTTATGCAACCACACACAAGTTTGAGGATTTACCAGAGTTTACCAGCAGTCTTTCTGATTTGGTATTTGAGTTTTTAATTTTCATTCGTATTGCATTTACAGTGGCATCATTTACTATTGCAAAATATGTGGTCTAGAGAGGGATAGGATGGAAGGCAGAAGAACAATCCACCTATGGTAGTCTGCTTATTTGCTGCATTTGCCGAGGAAGATCTTCCCAGACTCTGGTTGCCTCTTACCTGTCACCTGCCACCAACTGGTAAGCACACCAAGAGAAAAGTGATTCCAAGATGGAGCCAGCTGGTCAACTGCCCATCACCAAGGAGGCTGAGAAAACTCAGCTGGGAACTAAACCTTGAAGTCCCTCACTCAGTTTTTACCTACTCCTTACTGAGGTAGACAAGTCATTGGGGAAGGTAAGCAAAAGCTTAAATAAAGGGGTCTCAAAAAGAGGACAGAGGGGAGGTTCCTGTACTTACCTCTTCTTTGATCCAAGCACTGTATCCTGGAGGGTTGACTCCCAGCTGGATGATGCTGGCAGTCATGAGCACAGCCATGCAGATAGGAGAGATGTATTTCCAGGTGTAGTAGTAGAACTGGGATGGGCGGAAGCCCAGCATCTCCGTCAGCTCCTGCATGAACCTGGATAGGAAAGCAAGGGAACCCCAATGGGTGAAACACAAGAATCCTGCCCTCTTTCTTCCCCTGTGTCAGGTGGAAAGCTCCTAAAGAAGTCACCTCAACCCATCTACACATACATTAAATGCACTTTAGTTAATGTGCATTAAATCTAGTACCTCCAGGCATTTGTACACATGCTTGTGCCACAGTGCAGGCATTTGTATAAACAGCAAAATGAGCGTCAGCACTGAGAAAATGGTGGCAGTGCACTTCTGAACGAAAACATATTGAAGGCGTTTTAGTTCAAAAGCGTGCTGCCGCCATATTCTGCATGCTGATGTACATTTTGCTGCTTATACAACTGCACATGATGCAGCACAGTGCACGTCAGCTCGTGTGCGGAGCAGACTCGATTAATCAAGTCTACTCAAATGTACTGGATCTCCGGCACATCACAGCATGAAAATGTATGTGTATAAATGCCCTCCATTGTGAGGTATTAAGAAAATGTGCATTAACCTGTCTTAATGCACATTAATTAAAGAGCACAGTTTTTAAGTGATGCTTAATACACATTAGCCTATTTTAATGTGCATTAACTAAATAGCACAATTTTTTTAGTGATGCTTTAATGCACATTTAAAATAAGCTAATATGCATTAAAGTGCACGTGTAGACGTGGTCTGGGGGATGACCCTAAGAAAGGCCAGAGTTCAGCTTAGGTTCAGAGAAATAGGCCAATGGTTGTCTACACTCTGAACCTCTGGAGGCTGTAGAGCTGGCTCTGGGATTTCATGCAAGGAAGTAACAGCTAAGCAACTACTGGGCCTCATTTTGTTCCATGCAGCCTGCAAAAACAACCATCTTGGGATGGTGACGCTCCTGGCTCTAGACCCTCCTCACATCCTCAAGTGAAGTGAAACAAGAACCATTGGAGACCAGCTTAACTGGACATTTCAGACTCTTCAGTCAGGTTTGAGTCCAGGTGAGCTGTTTTCCACAGAAGTGGGCAGTGTTGCTTTCTGGGACTGAACCTGAATCCAGAGCTGGAGTAAGACAGTAAGAGAGGTCTGAGCCGTTATCTCCCATGCCCACATTCTTACTTTTTGGTGCCGTAAATCCAAGCCACAGCAATATTCTCCAGGATTACCACAACAGTGAGTGGGAGTGTGGCAGAGTAGTCATCAAACATGGTGACAAAGTAGTTCCCTGAGCGCTGCACGAAGATGAGGCCCACCAGGAAGGCAAAGATGCAACAGCCAACTGCAAAGAGCACAAGATCTTGATCAGCACTGAACCCAGAAAGGAGTGGCGTACTCAGGGAGGGTTAACTTGGTGGGAAAAAGGGCCACCACTGAAGCCACCATTATAATTTATTATTCTGATTTATTATTACTATTATACGAATGAGCACAACTGAGCATTGATTAGCCTGGTAATGTCTAGGGATAACAGACCACTGGCACTATGAACTTGTGGGGATGCACCCGTCTCTGCTGTGGCCTGGTCCTCCCCTCTTCCAGCTCTCTGTCACTTTATTCACCTGAGCCTGATCCTGCAAAGATGTACAAACATGTTTAGTATGAAGTGCTCCAAATAGTCCCATTGAAAGAAATTGAAGGGGGCAGAAGAATGGGCTTGTGGAGTGGAGCTCAGTCTTCTGGCCCTGTGGCCCAGACGAGTGGCATGGGGCAGGTCCGTGGTCTGAATCTTGTGAGCAGGGTTGATCTACAGGCCAGATCCAGCATGAAGTCACCATGCAGGGTCAGTTCAAGAGTGCAATCTGGTGTGCTAGCCTGAACTTGTGCATGCCTATGGTGTTTTTTCCCCCTATAGAAAATTGTTTTAAGTCCTGGCCAGGCACCTGGTCAAATCCCAGTGCGCCCCAGTGCATGAACCCCAGTGCATCCCTATGGCAGGAGAGGCCCAGACAGGCACCAGGTCAACCCAATGTATTTCTATGGTGGATTGAAGTGTCCTAGTTATTCCTGCCATTTACTTGTGCTGCTTTGATTTTCTTCCCTTGTCATTCACTTCACTTCAATCCCAGGTATTTCCCTGGGGATTCCTCCAAGTTGAATGTTTCTCTTCGTCCCAGGGAAGCCAGGACCCAGTGCAGCTCATTCATTTCAGTAAGAGGCTGGCCTGTTGTCTTGAACAGAGGCTTTTTCCAGGGGATGGCAGCAGGTATGAATGGCAATGGGTGCAGGTGGGAGAGAAGCAGGGGGTGCTGCAGGTTCATGAGACTGGGCAGGCAAGCAGGCAGGGCTCAGGAGAAGGCAAGCAGGAGTGGGTACATGGGGGAGAGCTTGGGTGTTATGGAGGATGAAGCTGGAGTGGGGGGAAGTTTGTGGGCTAATACCCATGAAGGAATCAGCTAGAATAAGAGACATACCAGAGCCAGGTAACATTAGGGGCATCATGTCAACCCAATACAGTCCTATGGCAGGCTGACCTGTAGTCTGGGGAGCTGCAGTCAACCTAATGCATGCCTGTGGCAGGCTAACTTGTAATTCAGGAAGCTGTGCAGGTACCAAGTCAACTCCATGCATTTCTGTGTGTGGTTGATCTGTTCTCCAGGGAGTCCCAGCCGGGCACCAAGTCAACCCAGGTGGAACAATGGGAGAAGGAGAGAATGACTGAACCCTTGCAGTGCCAGGGTTACTTTATTTGTTATTCTCTCCCCTGCCTGCCTGCAACCCTCCCAGGGCCCAGAAATTCACTCCGAGTCTGCCACCGCTCCCATATTTCCAGACTCATGTAGAGCCCTGTGGGCTAGATGACGTGGCACGGATTCATCTCACAAGCCAGATGTTGAGCACCACTGGCCTTGTGGTTAGGGCACTGCTGTAGCATGGGAGCTCTGGGCCTAATCTCTGCTCTGCCGCAGACTGCAAGGTATTTCAGTGCACAGCATGACTGTACTGTACAGCAGTGCTGCTAGCCCCCTGGACAGGGAGCTTATGCCTAGTCACTCACTCAAGGTCACAGAAGCGAATCTGTGACCACGCAAGGAATTGTACCTAACTGCTGGGCCTTCCTGTCCACAATATTGTTCTACCACAATAATTAATAGTAAAGGAAATAATGAAAAGTCTACATAGAGCAGCTTTGCTTATCTGAGTAGGACGGGGGATAAATCATTTATCCAACGAACTAAGGGAGGGTTTCAGTGCAACTTTAAACAGCAAATGATCTCCATCTGGTACCAGGATATTCAGAGTGTGTTGAGGTCTGGATAAGAGGTTTTCAGACAGTGTATTTAATGTATCAGTATTTGTATTACCATGTCTCTAGAGGCCCAGTCCTGCCTGCCATTGGATACCATGAGGTAAACAACCAGCTCCAGCATTTGTTTGAGCCTAATTTGCATATCCGTTTTTACAGATGAACTTTACCACCCAGAAGAACCATCCCAACTTTTAATTCTCTTGTGCAACATGAGCAACTTAACGAGAAAGAAGCAAAATTCAACAGCCTGCATGCCATCGAACACCTGAAGTAAACAGCCTGCTCCAACCTTTATTTGAGCCCAATTTGCATACTTGCAGAGCAGCTTTTTTACAAATTAACTTTCCTACCCAGGAGAACCATACCATTTCTTAATTCTCCTGTGCAATATGAAGTTTCGTTTCTACCTGGGAGAAATCTTTGAATTCTCCTTTGCCTGATGCAGGGTGTTTGGGCCTGAAACCTTGCAAATAAAGACTTTTTTTGCAACTATGTAGTTGGTCTAGTAAAAGATTTCATAGACATTAGGGCTGGAAGGGACCTCGGAAGATCGTCGAGTCCAGCCCCCCGCCCAAAAGGGCAGGAAGTCAGCTAAGGTCATAGGATCCCAGCAAGATAAGCATCCAGTTTGCTCCTGAAGGTGTTCAATGTAGGTGCTTGAACCACCTCTGATGGCAGGCTCTTCCAGACCTTGGGGGCTCGGACAAGAAAGAAATTCTTCTTTATGTCCAGCTTGAAACAGTCTTACAGTAGTTTATGACCATTCGACCTTGTCATCCCTTTGGGTGCTCTGGTGAACAAACGTTACCCCAGATCCTGGTGGTCACCCCGATAAATTTATAGGTGGCCATCAGATCACCCCTGAGCCTGCGCTTTTCCAGGCTAAAGAGCCCCATGGCTCTCAGGCTGTCGTCGTAGGTCTGTTTTCCTGACCTCTGATCATGTGTGTGGCTCTTCTCTGGACTCTCTCAAGCTTCTCCACATCCTTCTTGAATTGTGGAGCCCAAAACTGCACACAGTACTCCAGCTGCAGCCTCACCAAGGCTGAGTACAAGGGGAGAATGACGTCCCAGGATTTGCTTGA
>NW_017729019.1:5138411-5148504 GCF_001723915.1 Gavialis gangeticus | reverse complement strand
CAGGCATGGGAATCCCATGGGACTGATGAAAGACTGATGCAAAGTACCCATTTAATAGGTTGGCTTTTTCCTGGGCATCAGTTGCCCCATCTGGTTCAGCAGGGGTGGTCCAATGTTGCCCTTGCTTTTCCTCCGGCTCCCCACAAATATTGCCTCTAGCCCAAGAGTTGTCTGCCCCTGCCCCCACCATACACACATTGTGCTAGGTGCTGTACATACGGTGCTTGTACATAAGATGGCAGTTTAGTTCTCCCTAAATTGAAACAGTAGGTTTTTAAAAACCTGCTGTTTCAATTTAGGGAGAATTAAACCAGACTAAACCACTGTCATGTATACGCTGTCGTGTAATCCTTAGAGCTTACATGCCTCTCCTGCAGTCGGGGGGGGGGAGGGGGGAAGGGGGTGCATGGTGGTGGGCAAAGTGGTCCCTGAGCTGTGGGGGACCCCGGTGCTTCCCTCTGCAGTGGTGGCACCCCCCAGGCGGCACCTGGCCCAGGTGATTGCAGGGTGTGCTGCCGCTGTGGAGGGAGGCACCGGGCCCCTGTGCAGCTCAGATAGGCAGGCAGGGTCCAGAAGGAAAAAGAAGAAGATCAGGCTCCTTGCCGCTTTTTCTTTTCTTCAGTTGAGCCTGCCTGCACTAGCTGCTGCTGGGTCACACAGCCCCTGAGCCGCAGGAGAAGCAGGTAAGCTCCAACACCTGGGACTGCCCAGGAATGGCTAGCTTGCCCTTGGGGCAGAGTGGCAAGGTGGCAGGAGGGTAGCTCGGTGTGCTGGCAGTGGGAGAAGGAGGCGGAGATGGTGCATGGGGCCCTGGAAGCCTGCCAAGCCCGAGCTTCCCTGAGCATGTCGGCGTCCAGCACCCTGTGCACCATTGCACTTTGTTAGGTAGCAAACTAAAACACCTCAGAGGGGTTTAATCTTGCTACATTACAAAGTCATTTAAAGCAGAATACACTGCCGATCATGCAAAAAGCAACACCATTAAAGGAGTGCAAAAGGGCATTTAAGCCGCTTCAAAGGCCAATTTTGTTGCACGTGCGAAGGCCCATACATAAGAAATGGTGCTCTCCCCAAAGGGTTTATTAGAAGGCAAGGTATAAGAGGGGAAACAAAGGCACAGAGAGGGAAGGTGACTTGACCGAGGTCATCTAGCAGGTTATTAGAGTCCTGGGTGCTACTCCAGGCTCTGCTATCTCCAGTCCAGTTTTCTGGGCATTGCATTTTCCTGCCTCTGCTTTGCTTCAGCAGCATCAAAGATGGCCAGCAGCATGTTACCAATTAAGAATTGTTCAGTACTGGGAAGGAGTGCATATGCCAGTGACAAAGTACCACCTATAAAAAACTCCTAAATCCAGGGACCACTAGCTTCCTTCTCTACAGTAAATTCATTCTCCATGTAATCCTGGGCCTATAGACCTTGTGCTCCGTTCTCTCTAAGCCATCCCAAAATTTAGTCTCACCCAGGTGTCACACAAGTTCCCTCAGATAGTCTATTCAGATCCATCTTCCATAATCTCGTGGTCTTACTTCTCTTACTGCTTTCTTCTAGTCCTCCTTATTGTATAGGTAGAAAGCCAAGGTATCCTCCTGCTAAAGTTTAGCCTTGCAGCTGGAGACCCTGGGTACAACCTCTGGCCTGTCATCTCTAATATCTCTTCTCAAGTCACCCTGCCCACCCTGACATGGAGACGGGGAAATGGAGACCCCAGAGAGCACAGGAGAAAAGACTCACCTGTAAAAGCTTCCTTCCGCACCTTGAAGGTGTCAATGATAGGGGTGCTGATGCCTGCCATGGTCCCAATCATGCTGCCCAGCCCCAGGTTGATCAGCATCAAGAAGAACATCACGGACCAGAAAGGAGATGCAGGGAAGCGAGTCATTGCTTCAGTGAAGGCGATAAAGGCCAAACCTGTTCCTTGCACTGACTGTACACAGACAGAAAAGGCAGAGTAATGTCAAATTGGGAGTAAAAACTACATCGGGAACTTGTGCGTAGTACTTTAAAAGAAGCCTGTGTGCACACACTTGAGGCAAGTTGGGTGTTTTTTTTAATATGTCAGGCATTGTGCCTGGTAGTTGTATGAGATGGTTGTTCCTCAGGTTCTCAAAACAGATTAAACAGACACTTGCCTAGGATGGCTCAGATAATGGTGATCCTGCCCTAAGCAGGCAGTTGCATTAGCTAACCGCTGGAGGTCCCTTTATGAGTCTATGAAAGGACATGTGTCAGAGTGGTTAAGGTAGTTTTTGGCATCCCTAAAGGCTTGAATTCAAACCTTACTCTAGTTATCCTCAGTAATCCTCACTGTGGACTTGTACAGAAAGCTCCCCCAGGAAGTAACCCAACAGTGAGCAGCCTGGGGAACCAAAAGCAACTGGAGGAGATATCATAACTCCCTCATGTGCCACTGGCCTCAGACATTAGCCTCATGAGCCACCAAAGCTTCAGACAGAACTTGGGACTTGGATAAACAAGCCTGTGCTCAAAAACAGATAATCCTGCTCCCCAGCTCCCAAACCTGTGTACATATTCCCTTCTTAAAACACCCATGCTCATGCCTTCCCAGGCATGTACACAAGACAACACTGGTTAGACTCTAAATATGCTTGGAAATGCATGAATGAGTCTAAAAAGGATAGAGATACCCTCGGTTACCCCGTTAACCTTAATGAGGATGGAATTTGCCCTGCTGCCTTGTTGTGTACTGCACACAGGATCGCTCCAAACACATGCCGCATGCAGTGCACACGTGTCTGATGAGCGTATATGTCAAGGCAGCCGCTGGAGAATTGCATACATTATGCTGGACTCTGCAGGCTCCAATAACTTCCTCTACAGAGAAGGGGGATCACAATGCAGAGCCCCTGCAGGACCCCACAGCAGCATCTCCATCTGCCTCACCCACTCAATTCCCTGTCACTGTAGGAGTCTGGCAGTGCTGGCACCTTGATCCAGCCTGTTGCCTGCCTGTAGCATACAACACTTCAGCTCTTTAAGGACTGAAATGCTATAACCGGTGCCTGGGCTCAGTATAAGAGGTAACTGGGTGGAATGGGTCTTGGTCTACAGGGGTCGGAGTCACTGACTTAATGATCCCCTTGGCTTTCATCTCCATGAAATTAAGAAATGGATCCTGCAGCATAACCTATAGCCTCCCAGCCTGCACTGGCTGGGTGGAGGGGCAGCGCCATTAATTTGCTCTACAGCCACAGACGAGCAGCGTTATTGTTTGACAGACTACATTATGCTAATGCCAAAGACACAAGTATGCACACACATACATACCCACACTGTCCAAACACCCTCCCTTGAGTCATAGGGACTGCACTGTTATGTACTTACCTGCCCAGGTGTTCTGTGTGCACACAGAAACAGACACGTGCATATAGTACAAAGATACCTGGTAGAGCAAGAAACCTGTGTGATTTGATCATAGAATCACAGGGTTGGAAGGGACTGACCCATCTAAACTGACCCCCTGCAGGATTCACTATTCCTATGCTACCCAAGACAAATACCTATGCAGCTTCTTGAAAACTTCCAGTGAAGGAGATACCAATCTTCCCTAGGCCACTTATTCCACTGTCTTGCTGTTCCTGTTGAACTGTTCTCCCTCTTCTCTATAGCATATTTTCAAATATTAGAAAACTGCAATCATGCCCCCCACCCTCGAAACCTTTTCTCCAAACTAAACACTCCAAAGTTCTGTCAGCCTTTCCTTCTACAGCTTGCATTCAATCCCTTTATCCTCTTTGTTGCCCACTTTCAGATCCTCTCCAGTTTCCATAGCCATCTTAAATTGCAGGCAGGACTCTTAACTCCAGCCCACCTAGGGCCAAGCTGAGTAGTACTGTCACCTCCCTTGTGTCACCTGATGCCATACTTCCATTGATGCAACTCCAAATTGCATCTGCATTTTTGTGACTGCATCACAAGGCTGATTCATGTGGATTCTGTGATTCACCAAAACTGCCAGATCCCTCTCAGCAGCTTTACTAGATGGCCTGCATTTGCCATTCTGTACTGGTGTGACTGGCTTCTCTTTCCTACTTGTAGCACCTTCACTTGTTCTAGCCGAATTGCGAGCTGTTGCCTTTAGCCCAGCTCTCCAATCTCTCAAGAAGATCTTTTTGAATTCCACTTCTATCCCCCGCCCCCAAGTGTGTGCAGCCACTCCCAGTTTCCTGTTATCTGCATATTGAACCAGGAAGCTCTCTAGTCCAGCATCCAAATTGTTAATAAAAGGTTTAAACAAGACCAGGTATAGAAGAGACCCCTTTATTACACCGTTTGAATCTTCCTGCCATCACTTCATTTATAGCTACTCTTTTCTTCCACAGATGCATGTTCTTCTACTCAGATGTCCAAGCAACATTGTTGCATTGGCTCACCAGACAGCCCGCACCAGCCTACAGATGCATTCACAGGCATTGTATATACAGTATACAATGCTCTGATAGACCGGGGGGCCAGGGCACCAACATGCCCAGGCTTTCATGCACTGGCATATGTGCTGCTCCTATATAAACAGCACTGGGTGGACAGCATGAGCAGACCTGCTAGAGCTACCCAAAGTATTGTGGCTTTAGCATCCCCAGCCTCTCAGAGGCACTTCTGGTTCTAAAATTAGTGACAGTCATTTGCATTGAGCACCTTGTTGAGCTCATCTTCCAGCAAGCAGGCATCCAAGCTCAGCTCCTTGAAGTGATTCTCCTTCACCGTCATGATCACCTTGTACATCTCGCTGTAGTCCTTGGCTGTGAGATGGGAGAAGTTCACATGGGGCGGGATGAGGTCATGGCTCAGGACCTTGGTGTTTAGGTAGCCCAGGATCTTTTCAGCATTCCTAAGGGAGCAAGGCCAGAGTCATGCATGAAACCCTTGATCACCACACCCTGCAATGAGATGAGCAATGAGCACATGGTCCCGTGCAGTAGGGCAGACATGGGATGCAATCACTAATCAGCCCATCGTCTTGGCCTGGCATGACACTGTGTGGGGGTGGAGGGATGCAAAATGGAAGCAAAGCAGGGCATAAGCTGAAACAGAGATGATGCACAGTAACACCTGGAACGTAGGATGCAATTTCCCATCCCATGGGCCAGGCAAGGTGCTGTGTGCATTGGGCATGGGGTCTTCCCTCTCCTCCCACAGCTGAGGCAAGGGTCCACTTCTGCATGGCAGAGATAAGCTGCCTTGGCTACCAATTATAGAGACTATTCCCCCCCCACACACACACACACAGCCCCCCAACAGGGGCTGAAGCCCCACTTATCTCCTGAACTCTAGCTCAGGCTGCAAGAAGAGTCAGAACTGGCTTGTGCAGCAATCCCACAACTCTAGAACCTGGCATTGCCCCCAGCTTGCTCCCCTGGTTTTAGATGCATGTAGCTTCCTCTCCTCCACAGACCTAAAAGTGCTGTGCACATCTTAGCAATCACAAATAGACATCAAACCACTCAGATGTGAAAAGCAGCTGTTTCTGGGGTGAAGCACAGCAGCTCTTCAGCTTTCCATAGCTAAGTACCACTTTAGGACTGGAAATGAAAGGGAAAACCTTCTCCAGCTGAAACTGGAGGGAGAATTTACAGTCAAGTTGGCCCACCTGGGTTCCCCTAGGCAACTTGGACCAAGACCCTACCCTTTAGGTTCAGGTCAGAGACCTAAGGAAGGTAGGCACTCAGTTCCTATCAGGAGTCACTAGGAGTTGGGCTCCTAACTCCTTTAAAATCTAGGCTTTAAGATTCAGGTCTGTGGTCCTGTGCCTTATCTGAACCACAATGACTTCAGCTGGGCACCAATTGAGGTGAAATTTCCCATCCAGGAACTGATCAGTCTCAACACAGATGGAGACCTCTCACCACTGCAGTGTCACCTTCAGGGGTTGAACTAGGAGATTCTGGGTCTTAACCATAAGCTGCTATTGCATGCGTTAAAGGAGTTACAAGAGTCTGGGTAGGTGTCCCCGTCCTACTGAGAGGACCAGGGCTAAGAAAAGGGTCCTGGGGAAAGAGAGAGAGGGAGAAGGATACACATACTCCACCACACATTTCTCATTCATGAGGTTAGCCTTGAACCCCAGGACAGCAAAGACCACCAGGGTGGCCAGCACAGAGGTGAAGAAGTTGATGAAGGAGACAAGCACAGCATCGAAGTGGCAGTTATTGTCCTGCTTGTTGTAGCTGGAAAACGCGATGACTCCTCCAAAGCCCAAGCCTAAGGCGAAGAAGACCTGTGTGGCTGCCTCTCGCCATACCTGGGGATCCAGCATCTTGTCAAGCTGGGAATGGAGATAAACCAGTGAGTCACCTGCTTTCCCCACTGACTCAGCCTAGCAGGCCCATATCTAAAAACATCACACCTGTCACTGCACCAAAGCAATGATCCCCTCACTAGAACAGATGGGTGGAGGTCCTACATGCTACCCAGAGCTTGGGACTCTTACACATTGTACATGAACGGACCATTTTGCTGTGAACTAGCAGAGTGAAGGACAGAGTTTCTTTCCTTGAAGACAGAATGACCCTTCACACCGATGCTTCAGAGTCCCTCTATAGGTCTCCCAGAGCTGAGTGTTATTGTATCTGTTTCACACATGGGGAAACTGAGGCATCAAGCAGGGAAGCAGCATCACAACCGAGCAAGTTAGGGGCAGTCCTGAGGATGAGAAGCCCCAAAACCTGTGGTCCACCTGCCGCATCCTTCACAGAGCCAAAGCACTTCCTGATGGTGAACAAGTATAGTTAGCTCCTTTCAGAGCTGAGGGCAGCAACTCACCTAAAGTTGTTCACCAGGAGTCACTTGCAGAGACACCCTGCCCACTAGGCCACACCTCCACCAAGATCCTTATCTTACAACACGTCCCTCCAGTCTCCCTCCCCTCCATTACATGGGCACCAGCTGGCACTGCACATCCACTCAAGTGAGTGCCAATCTTCCTTGGAGGACCGCTGGCTGCTGAGTGCTCCCTTCAGGATCCTTGAATGCCCGTCTCCCTACAGTGCAAGTGCTTTAAAAGTGCCCTCAGCATCACTACTGCTTTGAGGTACCCATCAGCTTGTGTAACTCGCACCCCCTGGGCACCATGTTCTACTGCTCCTAAAAGCTGGCATGCTAGGATGCAAGCCTCTGGGTGCCTTTCATTAAGAGATCATAATTCATATCTTGTAAGAGCTTCACAGGCTGAGCTGATTCATCGACCTCTCAGCTTCATTAATGAATTAGCCAGTTCATTAGCTGATACACAGTGCCAACAGAGTGTTATGCACCAGCCGGTTTCCAGCCTCCTGGCATCTTAGAATGAAGCCCATAGCTAGCTACCAACACCAGCAGAACTGACAAGTGCTGTAGGTCCTGGGCAGCAGTGCCACCTTGATCCAAGCAGTCAGCCCCCAAAGTATCCCATGCTTGAACCTGGCAGCTCCTCTAGCTGCATCCCCCCACCCCACTGAAGGTACAGTCAGGTCCAACTGCATCAGGTAGGGGTGGTCTATGGGTTCCTGATGAGCTTCAGTGTGGGCCTTATTTCGATACCAATCTTCAGTAGGAGTGTATGTATGTGTAGGGGGTTATCTAAGCAAGGCTGCACTACTGCTGCTTTTTAGTATGAAGTGTGTGCATGTGCGTGCACATGCATGCACTTACACCAGTTGGGAGGGAGGGGGGACACAACAATGACTGCCGGTGTGTAGGCGTGACTGGCAGCTGCTCTGCCTGTGTCTGGCATGACTGCACATGTACATGTGTGCATCACTGTGTGCCTGCCAATGATTTTCTCCAGCAGCAACCAGCTTCCTCCTGCAAAATAAAGCAGGAGGCCGAAAGGAAAGGGTCCGAAATCTGCTGAGATCAGATCTGCCTCCTCCCCCATTGGCAATATGAAGGACACTGGGCAACGTCTATGTCTGATCAGGGCAATGGGGGATGGGAATTTACCTTTGGAGTGAACATATGCAGGATGCCATCTATGGCTCCCCTCAGCAGCAGTCCCCGCACCAGGAAGCAAACCAGCACCACGTAAGGGAAGAGGGAGCTAAAGTACATCACCTAGGAGAGAAAAGAACCAGCATAACCAGGGCCTGTACACAACTCCGGTGCCCCACACTGGTGCTCAGACAGCCCCTACCCTCCACTCCCCTCTGCAGAGGCACTACATGAGAAAGAAAAAAAAAGGAGAAGGGGAGCCAATGCTGCCCCAAAGAGGAACTATTTGCCCTTCTAAGCCTCCATTGAACATGACTTACCACTAGCAGCTGCTGTGCTGCTAGGGGCATGTCTCCATCCCTTGGTACTCTCTATCACTAGCAGGGAGGAACAGAACCCTTCCACCACAGGAGATTTGAACTCAGCATCTTCAGCTATCACAGGAGCTATGGGAGAACCTTCACTAGCATTTAGCAGTAGCAGGTGGTTATATTCTACCTGGGCCAGATGCTACATGTTGGTCACTATTGCCTTCTATTCTCTTCCTGTGCTACAGTGCCACAGTACATGCCATGCAGCTCAGGCTGACTTCCTGGGAATCCAGGGTGCCTTTCTATTGCTTGCATGCAGGGCCAGATTAATGCATGGGCAAACTAGGCACATGCCTAGGGCCCTAAGTGAAGAAGAGGCCCAGTTGTGCTTATTTTACATATTATTATTTTGTTTTTACTCAATAATTATAATATGCACATTTCCTCTTCAGCTAGGAGCCCAAGAGTTTGTTTGCCTAGGGCCCAAAGGGTTAAGCCAGCCCTGCTCACATAAATGTGTATTAACGGAGCCCAGGGGGCATACTTAATCTGAGCACGGACTTGTCTCTGCTGCTGCTCTGCTTTCCAACCCCACTCTCTGCAGATCACCTGCTGCCTCTCGGTAGTGCACGGGTAGCAGCCTGGGGTGTCACTGCCCGATGGCACCTGTGCACATACCAAATGCTGCATGGCAGAGTGACAGACAGAACAAGTTTCAACTTCCCAGGGGGCACTTTCCCCTTTGGAACTGGCTCCTGTATTTCACTCACCCTCTGTGTGCTGAAGGCCTATTATGCAAATGTTAATGGCATCTAAATGTTGTTCATATCTTTCTCCCCAAACCTCTTGGCCATCTCTGCCTTGTGGCTGGCACCCACTAAGTCCCTCTGCTACCACATAACGCTCTAGGATACTGCTGCAGCTTCCTCAGAATGGCGGTTCCTTAGCAAAACCAAGGGCAACAAGCTGAAAAGGTCAAATTTCTGTCTCTGGCCTAACAAAACTCAGCTGCCAACATCAAGCCTGTCAGTTGTCCAGATGCTTGGCCTGACTTTCTAAGGTGCAGAGTCTCCCCAGTGCCTCCAGGAGTCAGCAGGAGCTCTCCATGCTCAGTACCTCCAAATACTTGCGTGCCTCTCTTAAGGCACTCAGAGCCTGACTTCTCAACATGGCTGCAGAAGACAGCCTCCTCATCACACCTCAGGGATCAGCAGCAGGCACTAAGTCCAGCTGTAATGGTTACATCAACAATGTGGCATGCCCAGTAGTGATGGAGAAACCTCCTACCTCCAGGCAGAATGCAAAAGCCTAGGCTGCCACATCCTCACTGCTCTCATTACCTGAGCCAGGTAAATTATAGCTAGCTCAGGGACTACACCTGTAACACTTCCATTTTTCTGTGTAGGCATGTCCCATGCTATTTTAGCTAGGCTTCTCTTGGCCAGACACTCCCAACTATAATGGAAAGGTCTCCTGATATCCTTGATGTTTGTGACCTCACCTCAGCTAGTGGCAGCAGGAGTCTTCTTTTGTGGCACTAGTGCCAACACTCACCTTCCCTGAAGACTGGATTCCTTTAATCATGGCCAAGCACACGATACTCCAGGCTGCCAACAGGCACAGAGTCATCTTCCAGTTAAGCCCCCCACTTTCTGAGATGGAGTTGGAAATGTCCAGGGCCTCCCGGTACCAGAAGTAAGTGGTAGCTGAGCTCTTTTCACATTCTGCCTCTACAACTGAAACAAATAAGAGTCACAGGAGCTTGGGTTGGGTTTGTTGGAGACTTACCCAGAATCTTATGAGGCAGCACATCATAAATAGTTTCTAGGTTTCATAGTTTCTAGGGTTGGAAGGGACC
>NW_017729019.1:5129027-5133411 GCF_001723915.1 Gavialis gangeticus | reverse complement strand
CTTATGAGGCAGCATATCATTAATAGTTTCTAGGTTTCATAGTTTCTAGGATCGGAAGGGACCTAATCGTCAAGTCCGACACCCAGGTCTGTCTAAGTTACAGTGCAAGATCCATGGACTGCAGAAAAGGCAAATGTCACTTCAGAGCCCAGGGAATTGATCTTTAGCAGGGAATATGGAGATGTTGTCAACTGAAAAGAAGACGTTAAATAAATGGTGCAATTTACGCTTCCCATAAAATAGTCACAGATGTACCGAAGAAGCGTAGAGACGGTATTAAATGCTCTATTAGCTTAGCCAGAATCTTTATTGAGCTCTTAGGAACTAGTCGAACAAATGCTTTAAATATACTTCCCAGCTGTTGAATCCATATGCAATCCTGACAGCACAGATCCAGCACCAGGCGCTGCTTTAGTGCAATCAGGTGACACTGGCACCTGGAAACAAGGAGCCCCCAGAGAAAGCCAAGTCCCAAGAGCAATATGGCAAGCATCTCACACAAGGGCACGTGGCAGTGGATGGAAAACAGCCCTAACCTTGTGCATCCCCACTGCAGGACAGCTATCAGCTATGAAACCTACCCACAATCCTGGAAACACTTTCCCACATGCGGTGCCACCTCCCAGCAACTGCGACCATCTACAAACCTAGATGCTATTGTCCCAGTAATGGTCAAGCTGGAGCAACAAAGGAATTACTTACTGGCCATTGTGCCATTGTTAATGATGGGGCACTCACTCCAGGGCAGGGGATACTGAAAGGATTTAAAGAAGTAGAAGATGCTCCATCCAATGATCACGTTGTAATAGAGACCAACAAAAAGACAGACCTGGGAAAGGGAGAACAACATGATGTTTAGATCCCACATGATGCACCCACCAGACAGACTTCACACTGTGCAGGAAACCCTTGAGCTAAGAAAGGAGCTTGCATCACAGGTCATGGTAATCAGGGTCACAGCCACAGTTCCTTGACTGTAGAAGGCTTCCATGGCTTTGTCCAGGCTCTTGTCCTCAATTTTTATGGAAAGCAAATGTGCAGCTCGAGTTGCCAGCTCTTCAGTCAGAGCAGACCCCAATGGTTGGAGCTGAAAACTAGAGAAATCTATATTAAGGAAAAAGGTGCAAATAGTCAACTGTAAGGGTAAGGAATTATGAAAGCAACTTAGCATCATTGGCCATGTTTAAATAAGACCAGATGTTATTTTCTTGAGGGAGAGATTCTAGTTCATCAAGAATTAATTCAGGGAAGTCTTATAGCTTGTGTTCTGGAGGAGTCCAGACCAGATGCTCACTGTTGTCCTTTCTGGCATTATAATCTATGAATTGCACTTTCCTTGGGAGCGTCTGCAGCTTGTGCTGCACAGACGCATTATGTATGTGTTGTATCATTTACTTTTACACAGCCACGTGGGCATAGCTGGGTTCCAAATTACTGTATTTGCTAAGTGTGTACATATATGCAAAGCCTGGCTACATGCACATTAGTGCTCCAACACAATTTGGGTGGTTTCTAATGTATGAGACACACTAAGTGTGACCAGAGGGCTCACAACTCAGTTAAAGACTCATCCTTTTTTTTTTCCCCCTATATGCTACAATATACTATCCAGCTTGAGAACAGAAGCCTCCCCACTTGACCCATGTAACTAAGAGGCACAGCACTACTTGGAGGGATTCCTAGAGTAACTTCTTAAATTTCTCATGTACTTAAAAAAGAAAGAAGCAATGAATTTCATCTAACTGGCTGGGTGACTGTGCTGTTGTCTCACCAACTGAGAGCAAAAGGTGGGTTTGTTAAGCGGCGAGATCCTTCTGAGGAATTTGCTCAGCTGGTCACTTATAATCATATTGCTGAATCACATGTAAAACCCACTGAGCAGCACGAGGCATGTGCATCCCATCCTGTTCCTGATGCACAGAGGATGGGGAACCTGTTAGGAAGCCTGACCTTTTGGGTGGAGTTTCAGAGGCTCAAACCTTTAACTTTGGGACAGAGCTAGGCAAATAACAGCTTTTTTGAACCAGAGCATTTGGTTTTTTACAAGTTCCAATTCCTTCCCCTTTAGAAATGTTAGCAAATAGAAACAAAGAGAGGATTAAAAAAAAATAAGCAACAAAAAAAAAAAACAAAACAAAATCAAAACCAACCATCATTTGATCACACCAGTATTCCTGCCCAGAGCAGGGGGGTGGACTCGAAGATCTTTCAAGGTCCTTTCCAGCCCTTACCTTCTATGAGATTTCAATTAGCAAAACAAGGCATTTCACTTGTCCCCAGGTTTTTTTTTTTCTTCAAGTGGATTTAGGGCGTTGTTTAGTTTGCTAAAAATTGTAAAGATTTTGACATTTCTAAGGGAAAGGAAAACCATGTCCCTTTAACCTTCCATTTCAACTGAAGATTGGCCTGTTGTTTGTCCAGTTACACTATAGGTGGAAAACAATCTTTGCAGCTGGCACAGCCCCTAGAAAAGACCTCGCCCTGCACGTGTCTGAGGGGACACTCCTATAAGCAAAACTCACTAGACAGCTGGCAAATCCAATGCCCCCCAGGTTGGGGCAGACGTAGTTCCACACTCCAATGCTGCCCCGGCGGATTCTCTGACCCACGGCCAGCTCCAGGAAGAAGAGAGGGAGCCCAATGGTGATAAGCAGCACTAGGTACGGGACCAGATAGGCACCTGAGAGGAGAGAGAAGGTCAGTTAGAGAGGTGGGATCTCTGCCACTGCTCTGAAAAGGCAGAGGTCCTTCCTACAGGGGAGAAGAAACAAACCAGTCTAAGCCATAATGTCTCAGCAGCTGCTTATTCATTATAACCCCAAACCACAGGAGTCTCCCACACATGTGCAGAGAAAGCACCATAGACACACACAACTATACAGGAACACAGCACAGTACCTGAGTAAATGCATAAGTTGCAGTCCTACATAACTACATTCATACAGAAAGGAGGAGGGGGAGATATGGCAACACACACAGATATCTATAAGTACAACATGGAGAGGCCTCCATAGGCACACATACACAGATGCCTGCATGATACACACACATTCACTTCAATCTCCTGGATACAAAAAAAAAAATCATGGACTAAAGAGAGACATTGGATTTATGACACATTATAACCTGCCTGACAACTGACTCCCCAGGTACCTCTCCACCATTTAACTGCTACATTCATCCCTCTTCTCCCCCACCACCCAACCTGTCTCTCACCCACTGACTCCTCTATTTTCAACTGACCCACTGACTCCTTAATCTTCATCAGCTGCCTTCAATCTTGCATGCATACCAGCCCAGCCTCTGGCTTCTTTACTATTCCTTCCATCCAGGAAAAGCACACATCAACTGCGTAGGCTTCCTCAGCCTGACAGAGGGTTTTTAAACCTGAAAGCTTGCTTAAAAAAAATTTCCCCAACTATCTAACAAAAGGTAACAGATTCACCCAAAGAACCTGGCCAATAGCCAACACAAAACATGCACAGGTGTCTGTAGAGATACATATACATAATGATGCACATACAGATACACACATGCTCACTCCGAGTTTCCTTTCTAGCTACAAGGACACACGCACAACCACACTCTGCAGCAACTACATAGATTCATACACATGGAAGATGCAAATGCATAATGAAATGCTTTCAGATGTATATCACATTTTCAGGTTCCTTCCTAGCTCCATGCTTGTACAAACACACATCTGTACACACAAATACTTATAGACAAACATACCTTCAAAAACACATAGGTTACAAGCAGACATCACATTTGTCCCAGGATAAACTGTTTTATCCCGGGACAAATTGCAATCATTCAGATGTCCATGTCTATTGTCCTGGGATAAATCCTAAAAAGATTTATGAGATAAAAAGTACTAACAATTTACCCAAGGACATCAGAAAGTGCATCTGATTGGTTACCCATTGCATCACCAAATCAGTGACAGAAAAGCAGCCGTGCATTCAGCCACTCACTAAACACCGACTGGAAAAGCAATTTGCGTATGCGCCAATCCTGGGATATTTCTGTTCTGGGACAAACCCAGGTAAAATTTCTCCAGGGAAAAAATGCAACATCTGTTCCCAGCCACAGGCAAATGCATTATCTTGCAGCACATGCAGATACACAAGACTGGCATGCACCTACCTGCATGGGATGGACTGACATAATAGCACACTAGTGCTATTTCAACTCCTGCAGTAGTAGCCACTTTACTTTTGCAGCTGCCTTCAAAATTGTGCTTGACAGCCTGCCAGCTGTCTCACTAGAGTGAGCAGCTCCTACCAGAGCTAGAATGTGACAAAAAGTGCAGAGAATTGGCCTATCAGCATGTTAGACTTGCACTGTCAGGAGATGAAAGGCATCATGGATTACTGCATTT
>NW_017729019.1:5123620-5124027 GCF_001723915.1 Gavialis gangeticus | reverse complement strand
CCTACCAGAGCTAAATGGGAACTCTCCATGGAGGAAGGGCTTTAAATAGAAGCACCATTAATCTCTGTCTAATTGGGGAGACAGGAGAGAAATTAGTAGTTCAAGAAGCATAACCAGATGACCACAAAAGGACAAAATGATGCATGTTGGAGCTACCTGCTGATAAATTACTCCAGGACTCAGTGAAGCTCAGAACAAAAGAAGCAGAATTAGTCACAACCCATATTTTTACGGACTGGAAGGCTGCAGGCATTTACATGGAGATTTCAAATCCTGTTCTGGACATCCACCAAGGACCTGCAACACCTGGCAAGTGGGACATGCTTGTTAGAAATGAGCATACTATGATCCAACCCAAACCAGCTCACATAGCTGGCAGAACTTCAGGGTTTTCCCCCCACACATTT
>NW_017729019.1:5117148-5118620 GCF_001723915.1 Gavialis gangeticus | reverse complement strand
ACAAAATGATGCATGTTGGAGCTACCTGCTGATAAATTACTCCAGGACTCAGTGAAGCTCAGAACAAAAGAAGCAGAATTAGTCACAACCCATATTTTTACGGACTGGAAGGCTGTAGGCATTTACATGGAGATTTCAAATCCTGTTCTGGACATCCACCAAGGACCTGCAACACCTGGCAAGTGGGACATGCTTGTTAGAAATGAGCATACTATGATCCAACCCAAACCAGCTCACATAGCTGGCAGAACTTCAGGGTTTTCCCCCCACACATTTTTACCCTTGCACAGCCCAACTCACCAGGCTGGGCTCGACACAGCCACCACCTCTGCCAGAACAATACACAGGCAGCTGCTAAGTGTTAGTCTCACACAGATACCAATGCAACTTCCTGCACAGCAGGCATGCATGTAAAGCACAGCAGCATAACCACAAACCAGTACCTTCCACTTGTCACCAGGCTTGTCCAGTCACCCATTGCAACATGTCCTCAGGTTAGTTCTGCACCTAAAACAACTTTGCTGTCATGCCAGCACAAAATCACTGATGACACCCATCACCCTGTGTCGTGGCCTGCACAGAACAACTCTATTTGGCAAGGCAACATCACTCAGGGCTAGGTACACTGTCACTCTGCTCCTATGACAAGCTCCCTGACAACGTTCTCAGATATTAGTGTGATCTACAGCACTGGAAGTTTTAGAAATTCAGACAAAGAGAGAGATAAAGCCATCACACTGGCAGGAGAGCGAGCAAGAGGCAAAGCACAATCCAAGATGATAGATAGATAAATAGATACATAAAGTTACCTCATTAACAACAAACAGGTTCAGTACTTGTACCCAAGAGGGCAAATTCACCTCATCAATAATAATAATAATAAGGCTTTCTACTTGCACACTGCTTTTCATCTAAGGATCTCAAAGCACTTTATAGGATGGGTGACTTATCCTATCCAGATAGCATCTATCAAAGAGAACAGCTGGTTTGCATTATCAGTGCTAAACAGGCTTAGTTCATCCATCATAACCTCCTTGGGCCAAGTCCTCAGCTGTTATAAATTGACATCACTCCACTGAAGTCACTAATTTATACCAGCTGATGATCTGGGCTATTGTTTCTAATGAAAACCTAAGCTTTACTTCTGCTACTACAATCTCCCCCTGCTTTACAGATAAATCTCTCACTTAATGTCACCCTTTTAGCTGCTCAGAACTGTGCACGCTAGATGACCACATCCCAGCATACCAGACCTCACAGCTCCTTGTGTTGTAAAGCAGCCTGTTGTACCTGGAAGTATAACAGTCCAAGCTGCCAGACCTATGCACGTAAGCACGGACAAATATGCACCTGCCTCCATGCCAAACGGGCATGTGATAGCGCCATGCCCATATTTCTAACTGTGGTGTGCAAATCAGGAAGAAAAATTACATCATTGTGAGGGATCTTGAGCACAGCGCGTTCTGAAGATC
>NW_017729019.1:5100472-5112148 GCF_001723915.1 Gavialis gangeticus | reverse complement strand
ACCTATGCACATAAGCAGGGACAAATATGCACCTGCCTCCATGCCAAACGGGCATGTGATAGCGCCATGCCCATATTTCTAACTGTGGTGTGCAAATCAGGAAGAAAAATTACATCATTGTGAGGGATCTTGAGCACAGCGCGTTCTGAAGATCTGGCCCAGTCTCCCTCTGCTACCAGCACACAACTGTTCTCTCCAACATATGTAGAGTTTGTTGCCAGGAACAAACACAACTTGCCACCCCTGCGCATTGCGGTGTTTCATCTAACACATATAAGCTCAGTGTGCTTAGAGGGAGTGCACAATTCAGTCTACTGCAGCCGTTTCACTACATCACCCAACCAACGTCAGCCTGCACGTTGGCCCCCAAAGACCAGGTACTTAAACTTGTGCCTGCCTTTAAGCATATAGTAGTGATGATGGTTAATAATATGAATGTTATTGTATTAATACACTTTGCAGTAGCAGCTAGAAGCCCCAGGCCTGGATCAGGCACTATACAAACAATAAAGACTGCCTGTCTAAATAACTTGATTAAATTACATGACTCAAAGCAGGAGGCAACATAATTCAGTGGACAGAGCACTAGGGCTGGGACTGAGGACATTTCAGTTCAATCCCTGGCTGTGTCTCTGCCCTGGACCTTCTCTGGAAGGAGCTTCAAGATCTATTAATGAAAAAGTGACGCAACAACAGCAGACTTTTTGTTTGTTTGTTTTCTTTTTTTAAAGCCAGGCACTTGCTCCATTTTCAAACAGCAAGCTCCTTCCAAACTGAAAGCACATGCATTAATTCCACATTAACGTGTCAGTGCCTGACACCCAACACATGTATCAGGACCTTGCATGTCTGCTGCAGCCAACACAAATTAATGAAGGCAGTGGATTAGATTCTCCCATCCCCTGCATGGGCAGTGTGGGTCAAATGCCATCCCCGTGTGAAGAAAGAATTTGGATTGAAATTTCCCACCATCTAACACTCATCTCACACTGGTGGAAAGGAAACAAAAGGGGCCTACATGTAGTGTGAGTGGGGAGAGAGACATGAAGACATATCAAGCATTGCAGTCCAGTTCGCCTGCAGCTTTCTGAGCTTAAGCACTGTCCCCCTAGCACAGCCTTCCAGGCCTCTCTAATGGGTGTGGATGACCAGGACTCTATGACCCCTCCTCACCGCATTTCAGGAGCACTTTTCAGCCTTTAATCTAATGTCTTTCTTCATTTGAAATGCTGAAAAATGTGGAAGGTGTTACTGAATTTTGAAATGGTCCCAGCCTCCCTAGAATGGCTCAAAACAGAACGGGAGGGCTTGCGTCTGTGAGTTTGGACTGTTGTCACAACTGCAAAATCCACAACGTTCTACGGCAAGTCATAGGAATGTCCCCACAGCCTCCTCTGATTATGAGAAACCACTGGGAATGTTTGTGGTGTCTCACAAAGAAAGGATGGGGCACCTCTGAAGTTGTGGGCCCTGATCCTGTTCCACCTACTGATGCACCTAAATGTGATTCTGGTCCACCCTGAAAAAACATTTAGTGCCAAAGGTAGGCAAGTCCTTCTTTGGCTTGCTCCTTTATTGGACAATCTTAAAGCTAAGGAGATAGCATGATAAAAAGTAGGTTCATTAATACTTTTACAGCAGACGTCAGCAACTTTTTCAAGTGGTGGGCTGGAACAACTCCACCCCGTCAGAGGAAAGCTGACACTTCTGAGCTGGCCCCTGCCACATCTCCCCTGCCCCATAACACCTGAGCTCTTCAGTCTATACATACCCATGGCACTGGCTGTGTAACAGGAAAGCATTACCATTATCTCCATTTCACAGATGGAAAACTAGGGCACGGAGCTGTAAAATATTTAGTTGCCTAGAGACCATCTCCAAAGGTGCCTAAACTTCTATGGACTTCAGTGGGCATTTAGGCCCCTAAATATCTCTGAGATGCTGGGCAAAGTGACTTGCCCAAGATCACACAAGACACCTATGGCAGAGCCAGGACTTGAACTCACATCTCCCTAGTCATAACCTCATGCCCTAAGCTGGATGGTCAGCCGTCCTCTCCAGAGGGCAGCAAGAAGGCAAGAGTTGGAAGAAGTAAGGGAAACATTGCAGTGATTGATTGGACCATAGACAGTAAACGTGGGAGAAAGGTGAGACAAGATCAAAAGCTGTCAGTGGGGACCCAGTGATAGGGAGAATGGATAGGGGATTTGAATGGACACAAGGCCAGTTCTTCAACTTCATTAAATTGAAAACCATTAACTGAACAGGCCTCCCACAAGCACAGATGAGGTGGGCCAAGGGAGAAACCAAGAGGCAGACTTGTTAGGCAGCTTGTCTGAGATCCCATAGTAAGAAATAGCAACACATGGAAATAAAACCAGGAAACACAACTGCTAGTCCACTCACTAAACCTCATGCTCTCATCCTGGTTCTGATCTGGTTTACCATGGTGTAAATGAGGACCACAGAAGCCATAGAGCCAGGTCTTCAGCTGACCTAATCAACATAGCCCTAATGGAATCAACAGACTACATTGATTTACACCAGTGGAGAATCTGACCCAGTAATTGCATTCAACCTCCTCCTGGTAACTTTATAAACTCACTCAGTGCAACCAATCCATGCACACAATCAGATACGTAATACAACCAATGCACGCACAGCTACATATAGACAACGTACGATCAACCATACAGATGTGTTTATGTACGTGCAGAGCAGTACAACGACATGTGCATAACTGTGTATCTGCAATCCCTTTTAACCAAGGCATGCAAATTCAAATACGTGCAATGCAATGGAACTCCTCATGCCTGCACTATGAGCTTATCCTCCCTTTGAACCAAACAGGGTCACAGTCAGTGTGTAGTCAGATCACAAGGGGAATCAGATGATGGGAAAGTGCAGGCACCCTGGAGCTGGCAAATGGTGTACTCCATCCTATTTGGAAGGAAAGGTGAGGGAGGCATGAGCAGCCCTTAAGTAGCAAGTGCTGACTGTACAGGTTCATTCAGGAGAATGATTCACCGCTGAGGTGAGGCTAGAGTCATGTTAATTATTGAGGACACTGCAACTCTGGATCTGGGCAGCTGCTGAATTATGCAGCACTGCAATTAAGGTCAAGGAGGAGGGAAAGGGCCAGAAAAGGCTCCATGTGGGTGATCGGGGGGGGACAACAAATAGGAATCAGGGTCTAGCTGCCTAAATTTTACCCCAGGGAACTGAGTTCCCCGAGATGATGGGAGTGTGAGCCATGGAGGTAGATGTAGTTTCCAGTGGGAATGGTAGTACTGTGCTGCGGAGGTGCTGAAGGCCAGATTTTCAAATCCACTCAGCAACTGTAGCTCTCATTAGGAGCCAGGGTTACTTGGCATAGCTGTACACCAGGCCCTACAGGCTAACACAGCAGGCCTGACCCTGTGCTTTGAAGTCAGTGGGGACTATGTGTGGTTATCAGAAAGCAGAGCCTGGGCTAGCCGATGGTGGAGGAAACACAAGGGGAAGCAAGGAAGAAGAGTGTCCTTTCTGAATCCTGTACTGGTAAGTAAGTTCATTCTAGTAATTGCCAAGAGAAGCAGTAGATAACTGAGCAGCTTAGTCACCAGTCATGGCACCGAGGCATGGAGTGGTTAGCTGATTAACCCAAGATTATATTACAAGGCCATAGGAGAGCTGGGAAAGCCACTAGAAATTCAGGATCCTGGGCACTTCTCCATTTCCTATACCACACTCACTACACGTGATCCTGCTCTCACACGTGCTGGGGAAAAATCAAGAGTCACTACACTAATGTAAATAGAGTCATGCTGGTGTGAAACCAGTTTGAGATGAGCGTCAATTATCTCATGGGCACATGAAGAAAACTCAGAAGTTTCTATCCTTGTACAAGTCACCAGTAAAATGCCAGTGTCTACTTCCATTGTAATATATGACATCACCACAGTGATGTCGTATTCAGTTTCCCACAAAGGAAGCCTAATGCAAGCACAGGATTGTGTCTGGGCTACAACTGTATAAATATGAATGTTCTTTAATGAGGATCAGGATGGATGAATGAATGAACTGACATGCAGACATGCAAACAGGATGTCCATATCAATGGGCAGCTGGACCTTCAGCTATTGTTGTTTTCAGTGGAACTACCTATGTTGGTAGGGTGGCCACCATACAGGACAACCCGGTTGTCCTCTATCAATACTAAACCTGAATGCCTTTATGCCCTCTATTTTTCTCTTGGAGAGAAAAATAAAGGACATAAAGTTTCCGGATTTCCTATCAACAGAGGACAGAGTAGCAGAAAACCAAAGTGTCCTCTATGATGGCCACCCTATAAGTTGGTCAAAGATAAGCCAAGTTCAAAGATCATGGGCAAATTCCCTTCCAGCAATACAGAGTGGCACAATTTCAACTCCTAAATACCTGTCAGGTGTTTTTCCTACATTCCAAGAGTGCTAATAATACACACGGTTTATTTTTGCCCTTAGACATGCACTGACACCTATAGATGTCAGTGGGAGCTGCATGCAGGCAACTAGGGTAGGATTTGACCCTGGATGTTCCCCCTAGGTTTGCATTGGTCGAAGCCCTCTCATGCCAACTCCCGCAGTCTCTTACCTCCGCCATTTTTTTGACACAGGTATGGAAACCGCCAGACATTCCCCAGCCCCACAGAGTAGCCAATCTGTGCAAGGATGTATTGCAGCTTGCTGTTCCAAGCTGGCCGATTCTCAGAGTCCAGGTCCTCCTCAGCATCCTTCTGCTTGTCCCAGGTCTCTCCAGCCACATTTAAGACACTGTGCTTGTAGTCCACAGGCTCCTCATGGGCCAACAGGTCAGCCACAGACTCAGTGACATGCTCATTACTGTGTTCCCGCTGCGTCACTTTGCTGTTCTTAGGCATTGGGAACTCTCTGGCTTGGCGCCAAGCGTCCAGATGGGATGAGAAGGGACAGATGTGAAGTGGGGATGTCCTTGAGAGCAGCAAGTGCTGGCTTTGGAAATCAGCCCCTCAGTTCCTGTTCATCAATGGGACCTGCAACACAGGAACACCAGAGGCAATTAAAGCATAAAACCTGCTCCATTTGGCTCAGCTGTGAAGGGAGGCTCAGGCTGTACATAGACATTGCAACTGGGTTAGACTGAGCTGCTGGAGGCCTCAGTTCTGATGGGGCCTTCATGCTGTCCAGATGGTGTCTGGCATCTCACTGCATTGAGGACCTTTCCTTGGTCCAGATGGGAGAGATGATGGCTTCAGACATCCCAATGGGAATTTTTTTCCCCTGGAACAGGAAGCTTAATTTGCAGCTTCTAGCAAACCATTGCTAGTGGGGCCTTGCCTTGATCCAGATGGGAGGGCAGGGTGAATCAAAGCTGGAGAGGACCCTCACCTGCCCCAGGTAGGATGGATATGATATCACCCAACCCTGCCAGCAAGCTGTCTCCCATGCCCCCTGCTTCATCTGATTCAATGGCTTTTGGTCTGCAGGCAGGAGGAACACCAGCTGCCCCCTGCAAAGCCTGGCCTGCCTGTCCAAGAACAGCATGATCTTTGCCCACTTCTCCCCTCCTTGGGGCTAACACCAGGCCCATCCTGTTGGGTCAGAGTTGAGGACTAGCTCTGCAACAACTCAAAATATGGTTTGAGCCAAGAACAGGCTTTGCTTGTGTTTATATGACAGCAGCAAATACCAGGTTATCTTCCACCACTGATGTTATCAGAGCAACTGAATGGCCAGGGAGCACATAGCTAAATCTTTCAGGACAGTTTTACAACAGATGATGTCTGCAGAACATTGGCACTGTGTGCAAAGCCATTGATCGTACCTGCCTCCCTGTGTCCCAGGGTTGTTGCTACTTAGCATAGAGCCAGATCCATTCTTTGGTGAAAACCACTCGAGTCCCACAGACTTTGATGAATCTACACCCATTTTAGACCAGCTAGGGATCCAGCCCATATTGTTTAAAAGAATTACGGTGTCTGTTTCGTCTGAAAGTGTTCTCTAATTAGAACCATGATGGGGAAGCATTTTCACCAGTGTATTTTGAGGGAAGCAATTACTCTACGGTGTAATTATGCTATTAACAGGAACTCTGCCTTTTCAGCAAAAGTGCATTCATCAGTGCTATGCATTATGGAGCAAGTCTACGCAGGTGATCCATGCACAGTAGAAAAACTCTGAATAAGATTCCTTACTGCTTGTTGTTGCTATTGCATGGCAGCATCTAACAGGCCTACCCAAGATCAGGTGCCATTCTGTTAGGGCTTCTATGTGACCATGGGGAGAGATGATTTCTAACTAAATCCCTTGTAGCCTAAACAGACAAGATGGATAAAGGGGACATAGAGGCACAGAGAGATGAAATGACTTGCCCAAGTTCTCACAGTAAGTCAGTGGCTGAGCCCAAGACTATAGCCCCCACCAGCTGCCTAGCCACTATCATACCCTACATGCAACACCCTACTGACGTACTAACTCTGGGCCAGATTCTCAGCTGCTATAGGTGAATGTAACTGCACTGAAGTCAACAGAGCTAACTGGATGTACACTAGTGGAGGATCTTGCACACCAAAACAGTAACCTAGGACTTGCTCTTGCTCTTGTTGAAGCCAGTAGCAAAACTCCCATTGAAGTCACTGGCCTTGGATCTTCTCTGGAAGTTTCCCCAGTGAAAAAAATATGACTGCTTGTTTAGTCATAATGAGCAAGTGCAGCAGAATTTGTTCATGAACAGCTTTCCAGGTTCATCTCCTGAGATCATGTTTTATGTAGCGTGAGTTTTCAGTGTGGATCAATGCAAGATATAGCATGTTGTGGGCTAATTTTTCAAGCTGAAAATCTAATCTCAGCTCCTTTGATTTCACCTCAGTCAACACAATTTGCATGTGTGTTTCTGTAAACTGGCCTAGGGGCAGGTGTAAATGTGCATAAGTATGTGTATGTGATATATAGATATAGGGGTGTGGTGGGTGAATAAGTGCATGTGTGTAAATGTAAGTAGACAGGGTTATGACCAACCCTGGCAGGGGCTGAATCTGTGCGAGTGTATAAGAATGAGTGCATATTTGTGTAGGGGTGTGCTTGTATACAGGCCTGTGTGCACAGGAGGGGTTGTGTGCATGCTGCAGAAATAAAACTGCCTCAGCCAAGGTCTCTCCTCCCTGTGTTCATAACTCCATGAAGAGGCTCTCACACAGGACTTGGCAACTGGACTCAGAACTGAGGTCATGGGAATAAAACTGTCAACACTATGATCCAGTGGCCTGTCCTTAAATGCTTTCGGTCATTGAGCGAGCTTGCTCTACTGACCCTGATCTCCCAGAATCTCTGGGTGAGCAGGTCCACGGCTATGCCAGGTCTCAGAGACTCCTCAGGCCAAGATCAGGCAGTGCTGGGGTGTGTGCACTCCTGTCTAGTCATGGGCTCTGGCCTCCTATGCCGCCTGCAGTTTGCAGCCCAGCCATAAATTAGCTAGAGATCTGGCAAGCCAAATGAATCCACTGGATATTGTGGCCCTTCCACCAGCTTGAAGTGAAGGTGCTGAATGGGTACTACCCTCAGTGATGGTGTGCAGTTTGCAAAACCACTCACTCCTAGGGGGGAAGAATAATGCGACTCGAGTCCCAGCAGCAGCAAACATCTGACATCCCCTCCCCGCCTCTCCATCCAGGCAGCGTAGTGAGCCAACTGCCAGACAGATACAGTCATGCATGGGAGTGTGTGTGTGTATATATATATATATATATATATATATATATAGCACAAATGTCACTGACTGAAGGGCTAAGGACCTACCCTGCTCTCACAGAAATCAGTGGGATTTTTTTCTAACAGGAGTTGGATCCATCCTATCAATGTATCTGGGATTTCTCAGTGTTTCACTCTTCCTTATTTTTTCAATTCCTTGTCATGACCAAGAAAGAGAGAGTATTCATTGAAAACACTACACCCCCACCCCTCCACAGCCACCATCCTTCTTTGTTACGATTTCTTGCCCCTCCTTCTGAACCAGCTGATAAGCCATGATCCAGGACTATGCAGAGCCCTTGTCTGATTACAGATGGCAATTTTGAGGGTGGGGAGGCTCCTTGCCCTGCTCTCCCCTCTCCTCTCTGTGCTTGCTTCCCTAACTCTTTCTAGAATACTGCCAAACCTGAGGCCTGAACCACAGCAGGGCTGAGCATCTTGCAGACTCAAGATGACAAATTGGAAAGATCCCAGGGCACCAGTACAAGACAAGAGATTTGCTCTTATAGAAGTTTTCTGATTTTCTCCAATAAAAATTATTAGAGTTCCAGAAAGTCAGATGTATGGGGAATGCTTGGAAGCACTGGGGTTGGGATTTAAGAGTAATTTTCAAATACAAGATGGTCAACAAAAGTTCCCCATCTAGAGTGGGCAGAACAAGAAATAATTGCAGCAAGGGAGCTTTACATAGTGATAACTTGCTTTTATTTCTCTACTTCTTCTGATTTCATCCTTCCACCTTTATTCACTCTCTCTTTCCTTACATTGAAAAATTTACTTATGGGAGGTGGGCAGAGTGAGGGATGAAGCAAGAGCTGCAAAATGGCAAGGAGGCCATGCCAGACTGCATGGACCAGATTCCTACAGCTTTTAGAAACTAAGTAGCCCTGGGCCTGTCTAATACATGTATGGGAGATCACTGTTGAATCCCAGGCACTGTAGATATAAGCCAAGGTATGTTCAGACACTTGGGGTGACATTCTGCTCCCTTCCCAATTAGCTATGTGCACAGCGTTGGTCACCAAATGGCATTTTGGTGGTCTAAAATGCCACTTATATACAGGAAGGTAAGCTACAGCCCTTTGCATTTAATAATCATTGAACAGAGGGCAGTGCTTCCACCTTCTCTCTCTGCCGTTGGACTGATAGACAGGGCTAGCAGAAAGGAAGGCTGCCAGTGGGGGGAAATAGAGACAAACTGATCATGCATCCGTCACAGTGGAGGACCCCCAGGTGTGCAGCATGCCTTGTCTGCAGCCTGCTCCCTTGCAGCCACTCCAGTGCCCAAGCAGATTGCTGTACAGTGAGATAATGTCTCTGCATCCTTGCTGGGTTGCTCATTCTCCCCACTTCTCAGAGAAGGGAAGGCCACAGAGGAGAAGTCCATATGCTCCACTCCCTTTCTTCTCTCCTCTTTGGTGCTTTGTCAGAGCCCTGTCAATATAACTGAACCAGGGACTTCACAGGGCAGGCATGCTTCTAAACCCCTGCCTTGGCTCAAATAATGAGTTAAGTGTCCAGCCTGGAGTGTAAACTGTGCTTTTCCTGAGAAAAAAATGCACTGTATAATGTGCTGGTCCTTTTAAAAAAGGGCCCTAAAAAAAGGGTCTGTGGCTCATGAAATATCAATCACCAGGGACCCATAGCAACCTCTGTAGTACTAACTCTGCAGAAAGATTCAATCAGAGCAATCAGCAATGCATTAGGCACAATTTACAATTCATTACTCAACGACTGGAGGAAATCAGGGAGGAGGATGGACTGGGGGCCTGCTGCATTTGCCTAAGTTTATTCTGGGCTGTGAGAATTGAGATAACAAATGACAGCTAAGACAAGCCAAGCGTGTAGGCCACCAAACTGGAGTGGCAAGTTGTAACCTTGGCTCTGCTATGGGCTCCCTGCATGACCTTAGTCAAGTCACAGCCTCGGTCTGCCCTATGCTGTAAACTCTTCACAGCTGGGTCCCTTACTATGTCTATGTACAGTGCATAGCGCAAAGGGGTCTGATCTCAGTTCTGGCCTTTGTGTTACTGTAATATGAAGCATCAGTAGCCATAAAGATGGGGCTGCTGCCTTGTGCAAGTACAGGATGGAAAATAAAAGGCAAAGTAGCGGGGACTGCTCTCCTGTGCAGAGCCCCTTGCTGGAGTGTCTTACAAATCTTTGCAATCTCCAGGTCCTTATATTATGATAGCAATTGTTCCAATTCACTTGCCATCATCTCAGCTCATCTCTATGGTGATTTTTCCCTCTTTAGGGAATCAAGGCAGGAGTTCCTCAGAACCTCCCACCCCATGCTCTTCCCAACTGCTTCACTGATGCACAAACTGAACATCCCATAATTGTACAGATTTCCGCAGGCTT
Organism: Gavialis gangeticus; assembly: GCF_001723915.1. Lineage (NCBI taxonomy): Eukaryota > Metazoa > Chordata > Crocodylia > Gavialidae > Gavialis > Gavialis gangeticus. The sequence goes on along the minus strand of NW_017729019.1, from coordinate 5,102,039 downwards.
ATCTCTTCCATGCTGGTGCTGTCTGGCTGTGCTCAACAGCTAGCACTCTCTCACGCTGCTGGGTTTGGGAGAATAACATGAAGAGCTCTATCAGGTCACATGCAGATGTAAAACAAATGCTTCCATCAATTTTAGGTACCAAGGAGCAACACCAGTAAACAAAGAATGGCAAATTCATTCTTAGGGCAGCCCTGCTGACTTGAAAAGGAAGATACCAGGGACATCTCTGAACTGGAGTTTTCAGATTTCCCTAGGGATGCCTTTGAAGAGCTGTCACTGGAGGGAGCCCAGTTTAGATGCCAAAGTTGGGCTCCTTGGTGGGTGCCAGTGAGAAAAGATGGGCTCCCAAAGCTTACAAACTTATGCTTAAAATCTAAGCACCAGCCTTGGCTAGGTGAAATCTACTCCGTCCTTTGCCATTGCTGCAACCTCAAATCCAGCTGAAAGGGCTTCCCAGGAGGACATCCACAGTGTGAGAAAATCTCTCCCCTGAGGTAGGGGCCACCAACGAGGCTCTTAGGTTACCTGCACCTTGACACAGAGGATGTAGCTAGCAGTAAGGGAGTATGGCAGGACTGCCCCTATGCTCGGATAATACCAAAATAGTCCCCCTTCAGGCTGTCAGGAGCTAATGGAAGTTAGAATAACCTTTAGGTCGCTCTATCATACATAGGGAGTTGGCTTGGCAGTCAAAAGCCTCAAGACTGAATGAGATAGGATCCTGCCAGCTGGGTTTTTTAAGCTCTTGCAGGTGCAGAAAGGCAGGACTCCAGGAGTAGGCTTGAGGCCTGTCATCTCAACAATGCCTTGAGCAGAACTTGCGTCAGTCCCTTTCCAAGGACTTCACCTCATCTGTGCGATGGTCAGGGATCTCCCCACACTACTGCTTGCTACAGTTTTTATCCCCTTTTTAGATTTCTTTCCCAACTACTATCACATATGGAGATCCAGCTGGAGCACACCAATGGTCCAGCAAGCCCATTATCCTACCCTTGTTGTAAGGGCCCCATCAGCTTTAGCACCTTACCTGCAGCACCGTGGCTTCAAAGCAAGATAACTATGAAGTACAAATAAATTATCTTATGTTTTGAGCAGGGAGATCTATTCCTGATGTAGCCACAGATATAATACACTTAAGGACTGATCCAACATCCATTAAAATCAGTGGAAAGGCACCCAATGCTTTCACTGGGCTTTGGATTAAGCCCTTGGCTATTCCTTAAATGCTGTAGGTAGGAAAAAAAATAATATTTCTACCCAACCTTGTGACAATCATGCCTGAGATTTTATGGCACTTGTAGTAAAGGATGCTGTTGCTACTGGTAACTCTTTTCCTGTAGTAACTGCCATCAAGTTGTGAGACATTTGCATGAATGGGTCATTGTTATACAATTAAAATTTATTGCATCAGTCAGGGAAGAATAGTTAGACTACTCCATTGTATCATTTTAGGAACATTCTGATCCAGAAAAGCCAAAGGATCTGATACCGTAGCCTAGCAACAGATGTAGGATACAGCTTAAAATAGCCTTTTTTTTTTTTTTTTTTTTTTTTTTTTTAAAAAAAA
>NW_017729019.1:5090817-5100335 GCF_001723915.1 Gavialis gangeticus | reverse complement strand
TTTTTTTTTTTTTTTTTTTTTAATACAAGCAGGAACTGAGCTGGTGAATTGTGAGCTTAAAGGGTAAAAAATAATGAGGTGAGGAAGTAAGAGAATCAAAGAATCTCTCCCTACCAAGTACCTAGTTCCCCACCACATTGCTCTTTAGTCCCTTTAGGCAACTGGCTGACATTTGCTGAGTCCTGCAACTCCAACTAAGCTGTAGTCTTTTACTTAGACATTGTTGTGGGCCCAATATTGCTCAGTCATATTCAGGATGAATTTGCCCTCCTCAGTGGAAACCTGCCTGCATGAACAGTGCAGAAACCATGTCTTGGCATCATACAAAGTCATAACATAGTTCTAAATAAAAGGGGGCGCATCTGTGTGTTCATTAATGTGCATTAAACTTGGTGCCTCCATTGTGAGGTACTAGAAGAAGGCACATTTGTCTATCTCAATCCACATTAGCAAAAGCAAATGTGTTTCTCTGACACTTTCTTGTAAATTAAAATAGGCTAATTCACATTAAAGTGCACATGCAGATGCACCCAGAAGGAGAAAATCCTTGGGACCTGATTCTCCTAGGACTAAAATCAGCGTAAACTGGGAGTAACCCCTTGGGGCCCAATGTTTGCATCGCTCAAATCGCTGAGAATTTAGGATAACTCTATTGGGCCAATTCTCTTCATTGAATCAGTGTTAATTAGATGCAACTGCATTGAAATTCATCAAGTTACAAAAGAAAGAGGAAAACCAGGCCCTGGCAGCAGCAAGCGCTAATAGAGCAGGGCCTGGGTGCTGTCCTTGGTGCTTAATCCTGCTCAAGGCTTCACTGTTCACAGGAGCTGTGGGGAAAGTCTGGAAGGTGAAGTCCTTTCACATTTACTCTTTTGAGTGGAAAGAACCACCCTGATCCATGTGTATATGCACATTACACACACATGGTTCAGCCATCCTCCTCTTTGGCACGGATCCCCTCTTCTGTTAAAGTCTTCTTGTATTCTCTCCCCATATTAGACAATAAACCCCATGGGGTAGAACTGGTTTCTAATTGTAAAAACACAGATGTGTACAAACCACAAGCCCGGTCCTGAATTAATTCATCCCAGAATAAGTGTATTGAGGCCAAAATAATTACCAGGACTACAGTCACCTCTTTTATACTGCTGCAAGCTCATTGACTTCAACGGCGCAAAAAAGAAGAGAACCTGACTCACACCAACCTGAGATCTGAATCAAGCCATCCCACCAGCTCCCAGCATGCTGCCTCATCTCACAAAGTGCCTGCTCCTAAGACCACTGGAGTCAACTAGATATTTTCCATGGACGTTACTGAGGCTTTGGATAAGACCCAAAGCCTGTGATTTCCCTGCCCAGAAAGAACATTTCAATTCCAGCAAGGGAGGGCAGTTCTACCATTTCGGATTGAGAGGGAATGCAATAAAAAATTCATTTCACAAAATAAATAAATAAGGCAAAGATGAGTCCGATCAGCTGACAAGAGCTGATGAGAGCTTTTCTCTGCTGATTTGATGGACAAGGCCCTTGCTGGCAGATGGGAATTCAGTCTGTTTATAGCCCCATGACCTCAATTTTCTTAAATTTTCTTTCCATTTTATCTCCTTTTAGAAGAAAGATTAGATTCTTTCTGAGCTCTGAACCAGCAGTAACCTTATTTGAGTTATTCAGTGGGTAGCTACCTAGTGCCTATTTACTGTAAGAGTTCTCAGGTAAAGCATGCGCTGATTTTTCTATCCTGTGGGCAGGGAAATGAGCCTGTGGCCTGGACAAGAAGGATGCAGAAATCCCCATGGCCAGGCTAAGAGAACTCACCACTGAAAGGTGTTTCCAGTGCCATGGACAGAATCCATATAGGACTCACAGAGCATCTCCTCTCTGTGTACACATGCTGTAAAATTAAGGATTGCTGGTCAGTGGAGTCACAAAGGGAAGAATATGGGTCTCTGTGTCACTTGGCCCCAAATTTGCCATTTCCTAGCTTTACCCTTTGGGTCCATTTTACCCCTGGATGGAGTTTCATTTGTTAATTATTGCTTAGTATCATTAGACATCTTCCTCTGTCAAACAGCACTTATCCCACAGTTGTCTACCTTCATAATCACAATTTAACTCTCTTACATCATACATGATGTTTTTTCCACCAACCAACCCAGGTTAGTGTGTATATAATGGAGCAATGCCCTTAGCCCTGTGAAGTTGGGGAAAGGAAACCCTAAAAGGCAGAAAAGGAGCTCAAGAGCCTAACTCCCATTGAAAATTAACAGGAATTTCTCACATAGCTCCTGTTCCTGCCTATCAAACCTTTCCCCAGAACTGTTAATAAAATACAATTATGCAAAAATTATCTGTAATACATACATGTTCCTATAGAAGTGTAGAAATTACCCTGGGGAATCAGACCTGGACTCCACCTAACCTAGGTCCCCATCTCCAGCAATCGCCAATACCTGGTGCTTCCAAGAAAGGTGCGTGGAATCCATTAGGAGGCAGGTAGGGGACCAAGGGGAAGTATGGCCTGAATGTAGCCTCCAAGCAAAGAAATTCAGGAGGAAAAAAAGTGCAATTATAATTGAAGAAGTCATTAAGGAAACACATCTTCACACCCACTAAGCCACTACTCCCTGCTGGGTTCACTGTAGGACAGTAATTCTCAGTTAAGACCCTTTCTCTACTGAGCACCCCCACCAAGAATCACCACTCATTTAGCAACATGGGAGGGGTGGCTCAGAAACTCCTCTGACAGCTGTCTGGGACCCCAAAGCTGGCCATATCTGGTAGTGGGAAGCAACAAATCATACTTTCTATTGCTTGTCACTCCACTAATCCTGCAGAGCCAGTACAGGAGAGTGAGTGAGAGTCTGTTCTGGCTCATGTATCATTAATAGCCTTGTTAACTGCTTTCTTATTGCAGAAGCTGTATTGCTAGTGATGACAGGCACTGGAAAGAAACCCAGCTTGAATATCAGTCCATTAGACAAGCTGCCCCAATTCTTCAAATAATATAATGATCACAGGATGCATTGGCTATATGCTGGCCTCTGGGCGAGGGTCGACCCCACTCATCAGTAAGTTTGCTGTGGAGTTAACTCAAGTCCCCAAAGCTTGGGCAGGGGCGATTCACTACATACTTTTTGGAGCAGCATTACAGGCCTGGAACTGTTCTCGAGGGAGCGCACTGAGGCTGCAGGCCCATTTAACAAGCCCCATTAGGCTGCTCAGTTATGAATTGTTAAGTAAAGGAGGGAGTCGTTGTGCTCTGTATCATTGGGCTCCTCTGGTTTCTCCGGAGAGTGGCCAGAAAGCTATAACAAGCTGAAATATATATCAGCTGAACCTTCCACTAATGGCAGCAGGCTCTGTGAATGTCAGGTCCTGATGGGCTGTTTTGACTAATGCCATGGCCCCTGCAATCTGTAAGGCAGCGTGGAATTTGAGCAGGTCTCCCTGGCCTCTGCATGGGGCAGTTATCAGGGACAAATAAAAACCACAGGCTGGAAAGCTTCTGTTGAAACCCTGTGAAATACACTGGTATTCTGCAAAAGCTTCTCTAAACCAGATCTGCTTCCAAGCATAAATAAAGCCAATTCCTTGTTGACTCAGGATCTCAGAGCATGTTCCCCACCCCATCTCCATTTTGTATATGGGGAAACTGAGGCACAGAACAGGGAGGAGATGTCCTCAAAGCCTCACCGCTTATTTGTGCCATATCTGGGTAACACAGCTAAACTGAATGAACCCCAGCTATGACCTTTGTACCAGAATCACCCCTGCCACCCCAATCCACATCCTAGCATACCCTAGTGAACACCTCCTTCTTCCCAGCTTCCAGATACAGCCATGATTCCAGAAGCCATGGATGTGACCTAGAAAAGAAGAGCAGCCCTTGTCCTGGCCTTGACAGGAGATGATTAACTAGGCACCAAAACACTTCAACACACTCGACATGACCAAGTATATTCCTAGGCAGAGGGTTCTTACAGCTGGTATCTGGTTGAAAGGCCTTTTTCTATCACTAGAATAAGCACAGGATGTTTTTGAGCAGCACTGTACAGTATAGGGACTCCTTCGTGATGTCAGCCTGGCACATGCAACTCAGAGTGGGAGAAGCTCAATAACCTAAATGCCCTACCGTCTATCCAAGGCCTCAGCTGGCCCCCATTACCTTAATATTTGAGCACCTCATGATCATTACCATATCTGCCCTACCAGCTGCTGTGAGGCATTGACTAGTTACAAGGAGAGAACTGATGCAAGCAGAGGCAACATGATTCACCCAAGGAGTCTCTGGCAGCACAGGAAGATAAAATATGAATGGTTGCAGCCCAGGTGAATGCCCTCCCCTCTTCACACCTTGCCATGGCTCATGTGCAGAGCTCTGTGTGACCCTGGCTGGCTTCATCCTCTTGTGAATGAGGTTAGCAAGTCCTACCACCTGTTTTACAGACAGAGGAAAACAAAGCACAAAGACCAGGGCTGGTGCCAGAGCAGGAACCACATGCAGCAGCAAGGGGAATTATCCTCAGTACAAAATGGCTGAGATCTCAGGAATATGCTGCAGGTATTTGATTCCCTGCTCTCACCCCCTTCCCAGCAGTCTTTGTCCTTTGTGCACTCGGTTCAGACTTAGGCAAAACTCCCCTCGGTTAACAATGGGCACTTGCCTGCAGGAGAGAGTGATCCCCCTGGAAGGAGGAAAGGGGGGAAGGAGCTTTAATGACTTTGCAAGGTGTCTCATTCCCCCCTCCACTCCCACTCCTGCCACCCCATCTGTGGAAGGACAGCACAGGCCACAGGCCTTCCCCATAACACCTGCATGCCTTTGCAGATTGCAGAGTGGAGCAGGGCACCTCTGCTGAAAGCCCCATGCCCCTTGCTTTGTCTTTATCCTCCAATGCCCCTCTCTGCCCTGTTGCTTCATTTTGCATCTTATAAGTCCTATACCTCAAATCTTATACAAGAATGCCTCCAGCCACAATCTGAAAGGAAAAAAGGACATTTTCCAGAGTAGCAAAATGTCAAGGCTTGATTTTTTTTTTATTTTATTTTATTTATTTATTTTTTTTTAATTAGGTTCCACTTGGCCTCTCTGCACTTTGGCATGATCTCTGTAAGTCTGTCATCATCTCTGCTGCGACGTGTCCGAGCAGGTGAGTGTTCCCAGACTCCTGTCCCAGGGAAGAGGCTCTGCTAAAAATCTCTCTGAGGCAGGCTGATCAAAGCAATGTTCTTGTACAAAGGTATTCAGGCCTGATCCTTGGGTGCTTTGCCCTTGAGCACAGCTTGTGCAGGATCAGGCTCATGGTGCTGATTTCATGGGCTTATCAAGGTTTAAAGAGGAGACCATGTATACAAGAGGCTATTTGAATGACCTTGGTTTGTGCTGGGGATGTTTGGGGCCAAGCCACCTGTACAGGTGCTTGCCCTTTAGCACCTGCCAAATATACTGCTGTACTTCAGGCACTCGGGCCCAGAACCATCAAGGTCTTTTAGGTACCTAAATCCTTATGGTTCCAGTGGAAGTCAGGCACTTAAAGAGAAGTTAAGCACCAAAATACCTTTGTGTAGCAGGCTTTCAGATACTGTTGAGGTGAGGGGCAATATAGCTTTTTGTATCGCACTTAAATGGTGGGTACAAGCATGAGTGCTTCCCCCCACCAACTACATTGGAACAGTGCTGATTTATTCCTGGAATATTTTGATGTACTAAGCAGACAGCTCATTTATTATTTCCTTCTTTTTTTTTTTTCCCACAGCAATACTGCTGACTGCCTCATCCTAGGATTTAAAGGACCTTTTATGCGTTACTGCTATTGGGCTGAATGTCAAAGTCCCTCTCCTTCACCCCCTACCAACATTTTGGCTAAGCTAGTATCTTGTTAATGGTCCCATTTTCCATAGGGAACACTGAGACGACCAGTCAAAAGGTCATACTGTGAATCAGTGGCAGGATAGGGGAAGGAAGCCAGGAGTGCCAAGTCTAGTGCCTCCATGCACTAAACTATGCATCTCTGTAGTGTGGTATTTTGGGTTTTCCGAAGAACAGAACACAGCAAAATCAAATGGCCAAAAGGTCAGCAGACAGTACATGAGCAACCAAGAGTCACCTTGTGAGAGGAGGAAGGAAGGGGAGATTAAAGAGCCCAAGAGCAAGTGACAATGTGCAACAGGTAAAGCTCATCTTCTTGGTGGTAGATGTGGGCCCCATTCACGTGTTGCTGCCCACTTCCCAGGGCTCCTTTGTGTTAGTAGGTTACAAAAAACACATAAGGCACCAAAGATCTGGGGCCTGCTGTGCCAGGTGCTGTACAGCTGCCTAGTAAGACACTATCCCCTGAAAAGCTTACAAGCAAACTAGAGGAAGCAAAGGGCTACATTTCCCACTCGCAGAAGGGAAACTGAGATGCAGAGAGAATAAGCCTTGCCCAAGGTCATATAAGCAGACCATTGTAGGGCAGAGCCCTAGATCCCACTTCCAGAAATACCACCCTATGGCCTTCATATCCAGCTCACCTTCCCTTTTTAAGAGAAAAATCTAGTTGTCAGGGCTTGGACCTCAGTGCCCTGGGTTCAGCTCCCAGCTCAGCCAAAGTGTCTCTGCTTGACTTCAGACAAATCACTTAATCTGCCCTGTGCTGCAGTTCCCTGTCTGCCATCTGGAAATAACACTTCCTACACTCAGATATAAGAGGCACTCCGATATTACAGTACCCAGATAGCAAATCCCTAGAAGTACAGACCTTCTGATGGGGTCAGGTGAGGGGGAGACCTGTGCTTGCAAGCACAGAAGAACAGTGCATCCAAATTTCTCCACCCACCCACTATGTGACCCTCAGAGGAGAATCTTACCCTGGCTGTGGCAGGCTTTCATTTCTGAAGCTCCTTTTCCACCCTCCCTCTGTGACATCCCCATCTCAGCTCCTTTTGCAGGGGGACTGACAGTAAGCCAAGATGCATCCATTTTAAAACTGCTTGCTGAGAACTGCTGCTCTCAAGGATGCCAAGTTCCCAGTTTGATCTTCCTTCCTATTTGGCCCCAGCTGGAAAGGTTTTGCCATCTGGACTCATTAGGGGTCTTTTCCCCTTCAAATGGCCTATACTAATTAGCTCCATTTCACAAACGCAATAACAACAAGGAGTGACACATGGGCTTCTAGCATGACTCAATCTAAACAGATCAAGAAGCACGCTATCTCCAACCCCAGAGTGCGTAAGCTGGTTAATTTGCACTGACTCACAAGGAAAAACGTGTCTCAGGCAGGATAGTGCAGCACCTAGAGAGGCTAGTTTATCTGTCTAACAGTCAGGAGCTCATCACCAACTTCACTGAAATTGCGGGCTCCTATCACAAGAAAGGAACAAATGATCTTTTGGAGACAGATCAGCTGGGTGTGCAAGCAGGTTAGTCCATGGGCTCCTTCGTAAGGGATTTAGGCACTCAGAGCCTCATTCTTTCCTGCACAATAATTTACAACAGCGTGAAATGGGAGTAAAAAGCTATCATTCTGGCTGGGTGTCAACTTACATTCATGAGGTACTGATGCACTGAGATAACAGCCAACTCAGTATCTGACTCTCTTTCAACAAAGAAATCCCATCTGCTCTGTACAAACGTTGCTAATGATCCTGTGGCACTTTAAATATAGGTTTGGCCATCAGGAGCTTACCTGCATACCTGCAGTTCCTGCTCCAGCCCAGAAGTGGCTGCATCTCATGGGTATTCTTTAACCATGCAATCGGTTCCAAGTTGCTAGCTGGTCAACTAATATTACTAGCTATTCATCAGGCATCCATTTAATAAAATCTTCAAGAGCCCAGGAAGGGCAATCATACCAATAGGTCATTAAAAAAAAACCCTGTCTGAATGGTTACAGACCCACAATGTTGGAGGATGGGGAATTCTGGCACTTCATTAGCTGGGAAGCACATGAACATATTTATTCAGTCAATTTACCTTCCTTTTATGTTGCATTTGAGATCAAGAAGGCATACAGCAGCTGCAACGATGTGACACTATAGTCAAAGGCAGTGAAAATCAACGATCACATGGTTTCTTGAGCACTGCAAGTTATAAGGCACTCACAAGATACGCCTCCAGCTGCAACTAAATCCAGGCCAGTGACCAAACTCAAAAGCCACAGAACTTTAATCTCCCCTGCCAGCTCCCCCGGCCCCAGGGTGCTAGCCAAGTCCTAAGGGACCCCATGCCTCTCAAACCATAGCTTTCCCACTTCTAATCACCTTCGCTGACAGCAACAGAAGGAGTCTCTTCACATGGAAACAGTAAAGGCCTGATTCTGATGCAACTTGGGAAGGTAAATTCAGATCATCTCCACTCATACCAAGGCATTAGTCTGGATCTGACAGAATTTAATCCTAATGGAACAGATACTGACATCACACCGGTTTGGATTACTGTCATAGCACCAAAGAAAATTGTCCGCTCCCCTTAGTTTAAATAGCACTTTAGAGACTCCAGATTTAGAAAAGGGCAAATTAAATCCACCTCGATCCCACTGACTTTAGGGGAGTTGTACCTGATTTTCCCCTGAAGCATGTGAGAGCAACCCTAGGCCGGTAAGCACACTCTCCTTTCAATTGATGATATAACAGTTAAACCAGAGTCTAGTTTTCCTGACCTCTTCGCAACCTCTCCCATGTTTCAGAAGAAACTCCAGCCTCACATCAGAACAGTGAAGCCAATTGTGGGGCTTTTTGCTTTTGCTTCTTTCCCCCTAATAAAGCCAGCTGCAGTTACATGGCTCATCGCAGGTCTCAGACGGACCTGCTACAAAATCTGGAAGCCAGCAACCAGCACTACTTCATCTTTTAAGCCTCCTAAAAAGGAGTCGGGGCAGATTTTCTGGCTGATGGAAACAGTCCTGGCTCCCCTGGGAGCTGTGCTGCACTATAGCAGCTGAGCAGCTGCCCAGAGCCAGGGCGGTGGAGGAACATCTCTCTTTAGGGGTAGCCGGTGATTTACTCAATGGCACAAATATTGGTGGGGACATCAGACCCTGAACACAGGAATATTCCTCCCCCCCCCTTTCAGCCCACAAAGACCCCTGGCTCTGGGAGAAACAACACCCCCCCACAAACCTGGGGCTGAGAATGAAAGATTCATGCCGGCCGCCTGCTCGCTGCCTCCTTCCCCAATGATACCGCCAAGGTCAAGCTGGCAGGAGGGAGGCTGCCGGGCTTTCGGGGGCGGTCGGGGCTCACCCAGCCCGTCCTCCCTCTGCTCGGACGGTCCTTCAAGCGATGCCCGGGGCTTTTTAGGGGGACCCTCCTTCCCTCGTTTCCCCAAGGGCATGCGGCTCCGCCGCCTAGCAACAGAGGCGGGAGGGAGGATGGTTTGGGGGGGACAAAGCACAGCTGGCGGCGGGAAAAAAGCCTGGGGGGGGAGGGGTCCAGCCTTACCTCAGAGCCGCGGCGCTGTCGGCCCGGCCCGGCCCGGCGGGTCCCGCTGAGGCGGCGGCGGCGGTGGCGGGACGAACAGGGCTCCGCTCAGGGATGCG
>NW_017729019.1:5068186-5090679 GCF_001723915.1 Gavialis gangeticus | reverse complement strand
CCCCGGGCCCCGCGGTCCGAGAGGAGGCAGCGCCGGGCAGGGGTGGGCGAGCTCCCCGGCACCAGCCCGGAGCTGGGAGCGGCTGACGCAGGCTTGAGTCACCGGGCGACGCGCGTCAGTGGGAAGCGCGGGCAGGGTCCCGGGCGCTGCGGAGCCGGGCGGCGGGGGCACAGCCTCGGTGTGAGCGGCTCCAGCACCTCCTGCTGCTCCCTCTGGGCCAGGGGCAGGTGGCGGAGCAAGGTATTTGGGCTTGGCACGCCGCCACAAGGAGGCTTGGGCCCCTCGTGGCCCCCCGAGCCATGCTGACCGCTGCTGTGGACCAGCACCCCGGGGCGATGCTGGCGAGGTGCCACCCGCCACGAGCTCTTCACGGGAGAAACTGAGATTTTGACTGGGGCAGCTGGGGGGCACCCAGGCACCCGCAGCGTTAAAAACATCCCCTGAGTTACAGAGAAGTCAGGCTGGAAGGGCCCTCTAGATCCTGAGGCAGGGTCATCCCTACCCGACCCACCCCATGCCATCCGTCCTCTAAACCAGCGGTTCCCAATCTGTGGTGTGGGTACCACCACTGGTACGTGGCACGTGTTAACCGGGGCCGCCCCGTCCTATCCTGCAGAACCTGCGGCCGCAGCGGGCCCCGCAACCAAAGGGCCGTGCCCCGCTTGCCCCTTGCCTTCACCATGTTTGAAGGGCTGGATGCGGGCAGGGAGCCCCTTCCCAGCTGAGGGAGGGGGGGAGCCCCTGCTCCACTCCTGCCTCCGCCCCAAGAAGGGAACCCGGGTGTCACCAGCACATGCTGCCCCCACCCCGCAGCGCAGCCCACGTGCGCACAGCCCAGCCCCAATGGCTCAGGGGGCCCCAAAGCTATATCTTGCAGGGGGCCCCAAAAATTTGTGGGCCAGCCCTGGCATTAACAGATGTATTATCATTACTTTGTACAACAAACATTGGCTGGTGGTACATCATTTTTAAACCGGCGGTGTTCAATCTGTCAGAGTTTGGGAACCGCTGCTCTAAACTCTACACAAGACGACCATCAAGCCTAGCACAACACAGACCTCCCACCCAAACCTGCCACAGGGAAAGCAGGGGAAGCGCAGCAGCCAGTGTCCTGCTTCTATAAAATGTTGTCAATATACACTTGAGATCCAGGATCAAGGGCCACATCCGCCACTAGAGCGGAAGGTGAAACCCCCCCACCAGTCTGTACCAATCTGACCATGGGGTAATATTCCTTCCTGACCCCAAATCTGGCTTTCAGTCTGATCCTGAGCAGAGGGACAAGACCATCTAGCCAGGAACCTCCAGCTTTCACAGCTCTTTGCAACAGCAAACACGCCCTTATTGTTTTTTTCTGTAGTCAAAAATGAGTAAAAACTAAAAATTGGCATTTTCTGAGGAGGCGCCTCAACTCTAAAAAAGACTGAGTATCACTGTTATAGACTCTAATTAAAACTACAGGCAGAGTGCTTCCCTCCCCCGCGAAAGTAAACCACAGGTTAAATCCACTGCCTAGAAATGCTCCACCCGCCTGATTCTCTCCTGACTATACTGTACCAAGTGAAAACGTTAACACTTTCTTGATACACCTTTTAAGCCTACAGGCGTTCATGCCCTAAAGCCTAAGAGCCTGGTGTCCTTATCCCACCCTAATAATCATCCTCATGATAGAATAGCTCTCCAATACCTTTCATTCCAAGATGACCAAGTGTGTTACCACTCTTCTGGGCAATAGCTGTTTATTTCCTTCCCAAATGGGGAAAGTGAGGCACTAAAAGTGGAGAACAAGCTGAGATGACCTCTGGGGCTGAACTCCACTCTCAATAATGCTTTGAGATATCAATCAGATAGGAAAGTACCCAGCATGTCTCATCAGATGTTGCATAAGATCCTGCTTCACATAAAAAGCACATCATACTCATACTCTGCATTCTGGCTCCTGCTTAACTCCCAGGTGGGAAGGGGGCTGCCAGGCTTTGTTCTGGCCCCAAAGCACAATGTGATTTGGATGCAGACCATCTGAGTGATCATCTCCCCCTACACATGATAACTTTTGTGATCAGAGGGGACTTGTGAACTCTTGAAACTTGGTGGCCTCATCCAAAGTCCCCTGAAGAGAAGGGAGAGACTCCCACTGGTTTCAATGAGCTTTGGATCAGGCCGACAAAAGGAAGGAGGGCAGGAAGAAGAAAGGGGCTTTGCTAAGCTCTCTAAACAGTCTTGCCCTTCCCCGACCTCTTCAAATCATATCTATGTTTTGTGGGTGTTGGTTGTAGCCGTGTTGGTGTAAGGACATAGGAGATATGGTTCTTTGGGTACATGTGATATCTTTTATTAGGCCAACTTTTTCCAACTAAATAGTTGGTCTCATAAAAGTTATCACATGTACCCAAAAAACCTTGTTAATCATATCTAGACATTCCTCCAGGAGATGTGACAGGTTGGGGACTATATCTACACAAAGTTAACTGTATTATATATACACAAGTAGAGGTTATTGTGGTTACCTTCCTTGTGGATCACAGCCTCCAATTTATAGCAGGGCAATAAAAATAAGCATAAGCTATGAATCAATTAAGCTGGAAGTGGTAAGTTTCTAACCATCAGAGGAGTGAGGTTCTGGAACAACCTCCCAATTGAAATGATGGGGACAGAAAAGCAAACAAATCTGGAACTTGATGAGTTCATGAACACACTGATATGAAATGGCTTCATGCAAGAGCAGAGAATTGGAATTGATGGCCCTATCCTGTGCTCATGTGTTCCTAGTAGGACATCCAGTGGTCAGACTATACCTAGGAAGCTAAAGCAAGACCAAAGGGCCATCAACACGGTACAGCTTTAACTTGGTACGAAAATGGAATTGCTACTATCAGCATCATTGACTTTTATCAACTCTGCCCAGCAGCCAACACATGGTTTCAAGCACGGAAGAAATGCAAGCAGATGTTAGAGGCCACTTTTAAACAAGTCATGACCTCCAAGCAAAGGGATGGGGGAGGTCTCCTGTCTCTGGCAATTGATGAACAACTGGGAACCTTCCTCAAGGTCACCAACCCAAATGCAAGAACTCTCAAGAGCGGGGAGCAGACTGTGTTCAGGCATTAGTTGCCTTGCCAAATTACTAACTCTCCTGTGCTACGTCTGAGTAAAGCATGTGCTGTTAAGAAGTCCTCTGGCAAAAATCTTCATTCCTTATTTCAACTATAGCATGGTCTCCAGGGGGTTAAATCAGAGCACCCATGACTAGGTGGGACACTAGGACAATGAGCAACATGACTGGAGAGGTCTTAGCACTTCCCTTTGTGGCTCAGGGCAGTTAAACGAAGGAGTCTTTGGCTAGGCTGGGTGTCAGAAAGATGTGTGACCCAGGCAATGTGCCTTAGAGGCCAACCATCTGAAGTAGTGACTAAACTCTAGCCAGACATGTCTTGGATGCATGGGGAGATGTTAAGGATGAGTCCAACTAACAGATCTGTGACTGTCCATTGAGGGGGGGAGCTGCGCCTGCAGCACCATGCTCATAGCCAGATGCAGTTCACCACATGCACCATTATTCAGTGAGGGTCTGATCTCACACATACTGAAGCCAAAAGAGAGAGTCCCACTTGGCTTTGATTCAAGCCCACAGTGCTCTCTATGGGCTGAACTAGCTTTTCATGGCATTGAGCACAGAATGGAGCCAAATACTGCTAGGTCAGGACTAGATCAGACACTAATTAGAAGCGAGACAATAACACTTCAGGCTAAATTTACCCCTCAAGTAATTCCACTGGAAGCCAATGGTGTTTTGACAGAAGCGGAGCTGGCCCTGTTACATCTCTGGGTCTTCTGTCCAGGAAGGCTGGAGTACAATCAGTTTGCAGTCTGAAACAGAAGCACATGGGAGGGAGCCTGGGATGCATTACAACTCATCGAGGAATTTCTCTATCTGGGTAATTAAATCAGGGACCAAGTCAGCAAGTTTTGGACAACTGCCATGGCAGGAGCTCACCACTCAAGTTCAGCAGCCCTGTGCAAAGTCTCATCAGATACACCGAGGTGACTGTGGCAAGAACCATTTCATTTGCGCTTCTGTTCAGAGTGACCTTGACCGGCTTTCTATGGCGTAGGTGAAGCTGGGGGTGGAGGGCCTGCTCTTAAACATAAGGAATAAGTCATAATCTGAGAAAGTCTGAGATGCCCAGATGGTGGCCCATGCAAATACTACCAAGCCTAAGTCTGTTTGCTTCCAAGATGAGACAAGAACAGGTGTGGTCAGTCTACTATAGCCATATGTGCCGTCATACCTGGAGACCAGTGCCCATGCTGTAGTTTCACAGGGGGCTTTGGCAAGACAACCTACCTCCTCAGTGTGTCTCCATCCTCTCCCAGGTGGGTAGCAAAGAAGGGCACTTTTTAACAACAGGAAAATTCCTGAGGGGTTGATTCCAATGTCTTTGCTGCCAGTGTAACACAGGACTAGCTCCATTAAACTCTGAGCTGCTGAAATCAGAATTTGGGATTTAGTCTGCACCCACGTGGGGCTTCATCCCGTGACCACTGACACCCTCCATTGGCCTCAAAACACAGAAGCCACCCTAGGAGGGGCTGCCCACAAGATATGTGGAACCAATGCATCGCCCAGAGGCCTTGTGCCCTTCTGTTCCCACGCCAGTCGAATGCCCTTCCGGCGGGCTCCCCACTCCTACACCAGCCCCACCTTCTACACACCAGCTAGACCATCTGTTCCAGCTTCCTGCTCCATCAGGTGAAAAGTTTCCAGGCAGCTCTGGTCCTGACCCTCCTGATCCTCATACCACACCATCGCAGAAGCAACAGAATAAGTGTCAGGATAGATCACTTGCTAATCAGGTGCAGCATCATGATGTGGTCACCGAGTAAGGGTATAAGGACTTGCCATCTTTCTTCTGCCCTTGCTGCCAAGATCAGGTGTGTAGGGGCTTGAAAAAGCCTCGCCTCCTGTACTTGAGGTTTTCTTTCACTTTAGATGGTCCCTTGCATGAGGTCTGGTCAGGTTAGGGTCTTCTTAGACCAGGGTCTGGGTTTATATAGCTGATGTCCCTTTGCTCTGGGACAGTCCAGGCTTACAGTCTTTCAGAGCAAACTGCGAAGGACTGAACAGGGTATATGCTGATATCCTCTTAGTGTATAAAACCTCAGCCACATAGAAAAGGCCCATTCTATGACCACGGAAAATAAATGTAGTATTTTTAGCTTTGCATTTCTATGAGCCTCTTTCATCAGTGTATTTCAAAGCAGTTCGCACCTCTCCTTTATGTTCATAGCAGCCCTTTATACAACTGAGTATATCCCCATTACAGCCTGGTAAACCGAGGAACAGAGATGTTAGGTCAATCTAAAGCTAAACAGCCTTAGAGATATATAACCCATTGAGCTAATCTCTGGGACACCTTCCCTCCCAGTATTAGACACAGTACTCATTTCTAGCCCCCTGTTTTAACCTCCACACCAATGCCTGCAAACAGCAGCATGCTCAAAAACAAGGAAACTATCTGTGGTGATGACGATGAAAGCAGCAACAGAAGCAGAAGATACAAAACCATGCAAAAAATGTTGGAGATAGGCTAAAATGATCTCTTTTCCAGAATAGCTGTAAGGAGTTTGGCTTTGCTTGGTCCAGGTGGGATCACTTAAGATGCAGACTGAGATGGGGAGCATTAGACAGAGCCTCAGCCTTTTCCAATATCAGCTTGATCAGTCAATGCACAATTTTAAGAAACCTCAGGATTAATTGAGAAGATGAGAGCTTGTGCATGCGTAATGCTTCCCCTTAAAATACCAATACCCTGGAGGCACAGCAAAGGTTTAATGCATTGCTCGAATATAGACACATTTCCATAAATGCACAAACAGCAGCCTATAAATAACTCCCCGAATTTACAGCTATTCTCATGTGACCCTGATCCCCGCATCTTCTGCTGCCATCTGTCACCATGGTGACAGCATCACATGGCCACCAGGCATTCATTCATGGCAATTTCGAGCTGCCACAGAGCAGGAGATATGTGGAAAACAATGAATGATTTTAAACGCTAACATTTCAGTTCTTTGAAGGGATGGTTTAGCAGGGAACATGTGATGGGAGGGTTACTGATTCTGCTCGGAAAGGATGATGGAGGAACAGCATATCCACATTAGCTTGTGCCACGCCAATAACCGAGACAGACAATATTGTGTACGAGAAGGGACAGAGGGATACAAAAACAAAGACGGATTGATGGTTATGCATGCATGTGTGTAAAGAAAGATGCAGAGAGGTGTATGGGGGCAGAAACACCAACAGACAAACAGACCCCTTCAAGATTTGGCCCTGAGTATGTTCAGTGCTGAACTGACAGCCTAAAGTTTGGCTGTGACATTCAGGTATCCCTCTAGCAGGGACAGAACAAGCTTCCCCAACCACTCTGTCCATAGGGTCCGTGTCAGGACCAGAGCATATCTCCACACTGAAAGGACGTTCAGGTTATTCAGCATGTGGCTACAAGCAGGTGCCTTTCCCAACCATGTGCTGGACAGTATACAACCAAACTCACCCCCTTCCTAAGATTTGGCATCATTAAACAAAGGCCATGCTGAAGCAGAACTTTCTTCCAAAACACAGCAGCTCCTCCAAATCCCTTCAGCCCATCCAGAACCTCCACCTGTGGAGAAACCCACCTCCCTTTTGCCTAGATGGGGCATTGACAGATCTCTTAACCCTGTCCTAGGAAGATCAACCTCCGTTAATGAGGCATAAGTGTTTGGGACAAACTCTGCAAGTCTGGCACTCAGATTTTTGGTCTAAAAGCGGGAAGTGGGGGGTCCCATGGGACCAGTGTGAGACTACCCAAGCGAGTACATCAGCAGACTCAGTGTGCAAAGCCATCTGAACACTCAGAGCTGTCAGGCTGACCTACATTAACATGATCATAATCTAAGGGAATAAGACCCTTCCGTTCTAAATATGGATCCGCTGGGAAAGCCACCGTTCTGTCACCCTTCGTTCCAGAGCCTACAATATTATGTTCAACCGATACCAAGGAAAACAGAGCGTTTTGGGAAGGTCATGGATCCTCCCGATTCAGTCCATAACAATGCCTTCCTCTTATTTAGGACTTTGATCCACGGTTTCACTCCTTACAGACAAAGTCAACAGCTTTCCCCGTTGAAATGGGGTTTCTCTCAAGGGGAAGAATGATTGACCCAAAGTCAGTGGCACAGCTGAGAATATAACCCAGGTTCTCCATCCCACCCTGGTACCCATTCTACTAAGTTGCACTGCTGGCCACAAGCAGATGAGGGGAAAGCTAGCTATTAAATGATCAGAAAACAGTATAACACACTTGTATTATCCACATACCCCCCCACCCCCAAGTTCAGACACGTGCCTTGGTTTAGGAAGGTAGAAAAATGGACAAAAGATTTTTCCAGATCCATGGTTGAATGCTGACCTCATGGAGGCCAGACCGCTAACAGCAGGGAGGCAGTTTCCATCAGAGCTGCTGCTGGGGCCTGTTGGTTAATCTTCAGCAAAATACCTCCTTCCAGATCTATGGTCAGGTTGAATGGGGGCAAGTTTGCATCTTATAGGGATCTATTTGCCATAGGGAGAATTCATGAGTGGATGATTCCTTTCCACCATGGTGCTTGCTGCCTGGCTGGGTCTCCAAAGGGACCAGAGACAACACATAGCTTTGAAAGCATCAAGCTGGGAACTTCCTAGCCCTCACCTCCCCTGTTCCAACCCTCAGCCTTTCCCCCTTCACCTCCATCCTGCGAACCAGACCACCAGACAAGCATCAATTTCGGGGCCCTGCATCAGGTGGATTTCTGTTGCTGAGCAAATTCATGGAGATGAGTCTAGAGCAAAGCATGCATTTATACTGCATGCACTTCTATTGATCTCAGACTGAGCTAGACCAAGCAGCCCATGGGCAATGCCAGAAAATCCAGCTCGGTCACCTCTGCTGCCCATGCAGCAGCAGCTACCTCCAGCACTTCCCTCCAGGCCCCCAACCTTCCCTTCCCTGCTGAGCTAGTACCAAATTCATGACAACCTATGTATGCCATGATGCCCCCTCATGCCCCACATACCCCTTGCAGCTGTGAAGGGAAATACTTAGTGGAAGTATCATGAGAGAGTACAATGAAGGACACTATGAGAGGTTTGCTCCAGCCCCAGACCGCCCCAGAGGCCCCTTGTGGACCATGCCAGTGCCCTGACACACACTGCCATTGGGATGACTAGGAGCTTTCAGCCCATAATCAGCCCCTCTTCTTGAAGATGGCTCACTGCCACTCCACACACCAGAGACCCCCCTTGGAAGGTGCAGAGGGGATTGCCTTTGGGTAAGCTTTATGCTGCCACTTTTGGGGCTCCTTATACTTATCAAAACTGGGAAAGCGCTCTCCCAAAGCCCTGCAGAGCACAGACACCTGCCATCAGCCTTTTGCTGGTTGTAGCATGGGAGTGCCTTGGGCAAACCAGCCAGTTCCAACTGCGTGGTGGTAAAACCTACCTTGGCTGCGCTGCTAACTTTCTAGGACCAGGAGCAGTTGTCTCACCCCTTCCCTGCCCCTGGAGCTAACAGTGGGTCACAGGCAGCATGGCTAACACTCCCCTCTGAGATACTGGGGAGCCAGAGAGGCTCTGGCATTAGCATGCAATTGCTATTCTGCACTTGTCCACCAGCAAGCACTGCTCAGGGGTTTGGCTCTGAGCACCACTTTACCCAGCTGCGGCCTCTAGCAGGGAGCAGCCCTGCAGCCACAGGCAACCCAGTAGCTGAGAACTTGCCCAGAAAAAGCCCTGGGCTGCTTAGCTTGTTAAGCAGCCCGTGCCATCATAGCAGAGCCAGATGGAGGAACTGACTGCCCCTTGGTGCAGCTAAGGGGATGGAAGGGGCCAAGGCGCCTAGTGCTGCCCACAGTCCTGCTGAAAATAGGAGAGAGACACGTGAAAGGAAAAGCTCCCGGCTTTGGCTGGTGGCCATTTCTCACCTTTCCTGAAGCCTCCTGCCCAGCTCTGCACTTGAAGAGGACAGCTCATATTTCACAGCCATCATGTGATTTTCCAGGGTATATTTTAAGCCTCCTCTTTGACGTCACGCCCTCTTCCCCATCTCCCTGGGCTTCTGCTCTGTACATTTCCAGGCGAGCTGAGTCTCAAGTCTCACCTTCAACTTGATCTTTTCCTCAATGTGAGGCACTGGCAACCCTTGCAATGAAACCATAATAATAGCCAAAGGATTTGCAGCCGGCCTCCCTTGTCCTGGCTCTTTGTCTTTCAGTTGCTCCCACAGCATCATTTCCCCTGAGTCACAATGATCGGCCCCTCCATTTTCTTTATCCACTGCGCAGAAAGCCTCCCCTTTCAGCAGCTGAATAGAGTCAGTGACGAGGGAAACGGCACTTAATAACCCCCTTTGGTGGAACAAGAAAGGGCTGGCAAATTAAGACTAAGTCACTGAACCAGATAATCATTGTTATTATTTGCATTATGGGAGCACCCCGAGGAGATCAACCCTCCATTATGCTACTCATGCACACAGTGAGGGACCCCGAGAGCTCACAAACCGGTTAGCCCAGACTGGGAGGGAGGAATATTACCCCCATTTTACAGATGGAGAATCAAGGCATGGTGCGTCTGAGTGACTTACCCAAGGTCATGCAGGAAGTGTGTGGCAGAGCCGGGAACAGACAGCTGAATTTCTGAGCTGCCTTCTGTAGCAGGGAGCAAACCCTCCCGCAGAAGCCAGCTGGCTAGGCAACCCACTTAGTCCTTCCCGCCTTGACAGCGGGCCTCGCCTTCCTGTCAACAGAGTGGTACAATGAGATTATTATAAACGAGGAATTTAATGCAAGCAAAAGGTTAACCACCCTCGCAAAACAAGAGCTCTACCCCCAACATGGTCAGCAGCAGAACAGGCTTCTCCACCCTCCACACACACACACAAACCTGGCAATGAGTCTCAATCACTTCTTACATCTAAAACAGGAGAGGCGCTCAGTCCAGCTTAGGCCTAGCAAGCCATCCAATTGACCAGTCAAATATCGTCAACTGACCAGTCAACTGACTGCATATTTTTGACCAGTCAAAGATTATAGCAATTTTGCAGAAAAAAAGTCTACATTTTTTGCAGTTTTCTGGACAGAAATATGATTTGTATTGTTTTTGACACATTTCCTAATGGAAAACTTGTGCTTTTTCGGTGTATTTTTTGGACCTATTGGCAATGTAAAAAAAAAACAAAAAACCAATTTTTGACTGATATTTGACTGGTCAGCTTACTGAACTTTATTTGACCAGTCAAATATCCAGCCCTAGTCCAGCTCCCTTCCATCTCTGCCAACACTTGCCACAAGGATGCTGCCTGCAGCCAATTGCAAAGCTGGCAGCTTTATAATGGAGACCCTGAGGACTGGCCCCCCCATTCACACCTACCTGGAGTGACACTGGTTTACAGTCACTGCGAGGGAACTTAGAGTCAGATCTCTGACTGCTAAGTCAGCTGAGCCCCACAAACTCAGTCCATACAGAGCCCTAAGCAGTGGCCTGGGGCAGGCACTACTGAGGTGGCTCACAAGTTGGTCAGGGTCACCTGCAGTGGGAGACCCGCAAATGTACCCTTGTGCTATAAGGGATCATGCAGTAGCTGGTGCTCTGCCGATGAGCCACTGCCCTGGGTTGGTGCTCAACAGTGCCAGGGTGCAGGTGGTGCCCTCATGTTGATGCAGTGTAGAACAAAGTCCTTCCTGACCACATGTTATATTTATGGTCGGTGGCACTTTCCCACAAGAGAAGAGATCACTCTCAACAATCTTATAGTCCCAGCCAGATCCCATCTGTGCCCTACCTGCCTGCATTTCCCCTTTGGGTTCATCTGCAGATCCTAGTCTTCACTGCTGTCACCATGTGGACCTGCTGCTGTGTCCCTCCCCAGAAACTCTTAAATGACAGGTAGAGGATCCATGAGGCTCGAGTGATCAGGCATTTCTGTCGCTCCTTATGATGTCCTATCAAATGGCCAAAGCCTCACCTCTCCCTGCCCCTTTGCAAGGGCTGTATTTCCCCCTGGTGCATCCATAGAAAGAAGAATCACTCCTTTGTTCCAGCCTGCCTTTGTGCCTGGGTCCTAGGACCTTTACTAGTCTTCTTTACTGCAGGGACCCAAGCTAAGCCAGAAGGGACTCTTTACCGGCTTAAGCAACAACCATTTGAATCATCTCCAATTCCATGCAGCCACAAGCAGGGTGTTTTCCCCTTCTGACTGAGGCTTAAACCCCCACCCCCTGAGGACCTTACAGATATCAAGGAGGCAGTAGGAAGTCTTTTCTGAAAGGGCCCTGTCCTCATGAGTGGATGGTTGTCTGAATAGCTATCATCTGCCTGGCCACAAGCCTCCTCTACTCAAAGCGGGCTATTCCAGTGCCTCTCTATAGGTATTGACAAGCCTCAACCATTGTACAACAGGTAGCTTGGCAGGAGAGACTATCTGCCCAGGTTCTGGCTGAGCTTTACCAAGGGAGAAGCTCCTTAGGTGGATGCGAGACCAGCCGAAACGGGAAGAGCAAGGGAGCTGCATGATGGCCTCCCTTGTTGATAGAGATTCAGTCCCAGAGTTGCCTCACTGCTTTACCTCAGCTGATGGACCCTCGCTGCCTTTGATAGAGGGCTGCATGTGTGCATCTATATATGGATTTAGCTGCTCTGGTCTCCCAGTGTGGGGAGGGTCTGGTAGTCAAAGCAGCTGACTGACTCACATATTTGGAATTGATTTGGCTTGGAACATGAAAAATCATCTTTAAAAAATAAAATTAACATTAAAAAACAAACAGTCAGTATTGCAGAACACACAGAGAACAGGAATAGGACGTGGCCAAGGATGGGACCAAGAAAAGATAGAAAAAGGAGGCATGACAGGCACGGAACAGGGAAAACTAATGAAGGGGAAGGCAGTGTAAATAGAAGTGAGAAAGGACAAAGAGAGGAAAAGGGGGGCGGGGGGAGGCAAGTTGCTAGAGACGTTTGTCATGAGCTGGTTGGAGTCTACGTGCGTTGCAGTTCTGGTCGCCTTTGTGGTGAGAGCTCCCATCAGCTGGCAGCTGGGTCTGGGAGCCAGTTTGCAGTAAGGAAGGCTCTTTCATTAGCATACATGGAAGGACTGCTAGAGAAGCTACACCAAATGATCCAACAGCATTGGAGATCAGGCCCCCTTCTCCGAGCTGGGCCGGACAACAGCATGGGACTATTGCCAACCCAAACACTGCTGGATGAGCACAGCGCAGGGATCCGGTTTCAGCGGGATCAGTTGTCTTACGGCCCATTTAATGAGAACACGTGTTCTAAAAGGCTCTTCCCTCCCACACAGGACAAGTACAAAAAGAGTCGATGAATGCTGGTTTCTCCCCTGGGTGCCAAGTGGTCTGCCTGAGTCCGGGTCTTGAGCTATGCAAGGTAGAGGAGCTGTGGAGGTAGTGAGGGGCTGTTTTGCAGCCCTGGATTCATAAGCTAGCTCCAAATGTGACCACAAATTATCTGAGCCCTCTCAGGATCCATACTTTTCCCAGGGTTGAGGGAAGGTGGAAACTGACTCTCTGCCCCATACTATGTGCACTTCAACCAGCCTTGAGGACTCGGACCTCAGCCCTGGGCATCTGCAACCTGAATGTGGCAGTTAAACTTGCAGGGAATGTGCGATATGCATCACAAGAACAAAAGCACCCAGCGAGCTGCATAGAGAAGAACGAAAGCACCCTTCTCTCCCCTCTCCCTCAGCAATTACTTATTCTTTGGCATCAGTGTTATTGATAAAGGATTTAAATGCAAGGACAAAACAAGGACAATGCAGTGCCTGTTCCAAATACCTTTTGATCCAAGTAGACAAGGCACACATAAAAGGACAGTTATCCCATGTTCATGGATGGGGCTTTAAAGGAATTGGGTGCTGAACTGCAAGGCCTTTTTGAAAATCCCAACCTAAGTGACTAGGCCTAATTTATATGCTGAAGCCAAAGTAAAGGTGGAAATAGTACAGATGTGTTGATGCTGCCCATCACCTTCAGCACCAGACAGTCCTTCCTCATCACACCCAGATTCCTTCAGTCCTTTGTATCTCATCCTCTCCTACCTGTTCCACAGGATTGTTAGTGTACCTCTTGCCCACCAGCTCTTCTTCGCTTTATTTGTACTGCTGCAGTCCTGTGCTCACCTCTTATGCCAAAGGCAACTCCTCAGCTCCCTGCTCTCGCTTACCCATTCCCTGAATGATCAGATTCTCCAGTGCAAAGTTATTGCTTTGACAGCAACCCACTTAATTTTCAGCACTCGCATATATTCAGGGGCAGAAAGTTAGCTTGCCTAATGGAATAGGTGGTCTAAGCAGCTGCCCGGCACACATCGAACTATGGGGAAGTGCAAGAATCACTGGGCTGTCTGGAAAAACATTTTTGCCAAGAAGATGCCGTCAAGCACAAATATACAGACTTCAAGCATAAATGCCCAGTACCCAAGTATAGCTGACATATGCCAGGCAACCAGCCAATACACCCAACTACACTGCACTAGGCATAAGACTTGTACCTTGTTCCAGAAATGCCACATATTACAGAACAGCCCTTTGCCTGTGATTCAATGGCCTCTATAGTTGCTACTCTAGCTACAGCTTGGGGAGAAGGAAAGGATGGGTCAAGGGCGACCCTTCTCTGTATAACCATGGCCAGGTCCCTGTGCATTTGTACAGAGCTTAGCCCACAGGCACTTGATGTTGGTCAAGGTTTGTGTGGGCTACCACAGTACAAAAATAATAATAATAATATACTAAGGATTTGGTTTGGCTGTTCATAGTGACTGGTATCATTTTACTTGGGGTTTTGTGGATTGCAGGCCAAGAAGAGTTAAAAGTCTGGATGGCTAGAGTTCTGCGAAAAGGCAGCAGAACATTTGGGATCTGTTATTCCACCAATCTCAGGGCATTTCATGAACTGCCAGAGGAGATAAAGCACATAGGATGGTAGGACCAGCCCTGAAACAATACATGCACAGGGGATACTGTAACTAAGTAAGCTCATCAATCAATAAGTTGCCAAGGCACATGGGCAAACATGATTGATCATAAGGAAAACATGTAGAATGATAAAACCAAGGCTGGGCAAGATAGACGCTTAAAGGCTAATTGAAAAGATCATTAAATAGCAAGTTGTAACATGCAATGCAGGCTTGATGTAAATGCATCTAATGTACAAGAAGAATACAATAGAAATGCACTTTGGATTGGCATTTAACCCAGCATTAGCCCTGCTGTCAGTCAGTTCAGTCACCTGGCTGATGATGTGAAAAGGCTATGCTGAGTGTATACTTGTAGTTGGAATAAGCATGCAGCAGCTAACCCACATTGAGTAGGACCTGACAGGTTCATGGAGGCAGCAACATGGCTTTCTGCAGATTTTTCTCCACAGTTCATAACTGTATGCTTTACTCAAACTTCAGCCTCATGGCTATTCCTCTTCATTTCAATCCCATGATTGTTCACTGAGATTACCCGATACTGTTTCTGCTCCTGGACTGGATAACCTTCACTTTGATCGCTCATGGTGTAAACTGCGGTCTCCAGCATGCACTTGTCTCCAAATGCTTCAGTTTGCACAAGCAAGCCTGCAAGAAGGCAAGCCTGTTGTAAATGCTATCATACATTAAGTTTTATCCAAGTGAACATTCACAAGTAAGCTTGAAGTGTCCTGGTCCACTCCTCACAAATTTTAATGGATGCATTTTTGCAGTGCTTGCATCACACTAGCAGTAATCCCCAGTACATCTGGCCTTGGTCATTAGTGGTCAGTAAAAATCTCATGGCATTTCCCACTAAGATCTGGGTATTAACTCTCAATTGGTGGCCAAATTTCAATTTTGGCTAAGTCTATTTTGCCTCTCTCACTTCCATCTGGGCTGCTGCATTCAGACACAGGGAAACAGGCAGCCATGGATGAATGTACTCCTATTTCAGCTGCACATGCAATTCTTCTTCATTTCCCGTGCTGAACTGCTCTGGATCTTTGCAACACCCTGTTAAACAGCTGCTACGTTCTGCCCCAGGGGTAGTAGTCTTCTAGAGAAGGCAGCTGCAAATGCCCTCCTTCATATATAGGCTATGACTATGTAAGTGGTAGTTAGTTCATCAGTCCCTACATCCAGTTGGTACCTTCCTAACTCTTCATCTTGCAAGGCCAAAGAAAATGGTGCTCCATCCTAAATTTGCATTACATATTAGACTTCCTGAAGAGATGAAGTTAATCTGTCAGCTGCAGAGCATTTTTTTCAGAAGGCAGTAATCCTGTTGTAAACACTGCAACTGGGAGGGGGAAAAAAATTGCTCCTGTATTCCTTAGGTACTGGACACAGCTGTCAGCTTCATACACTGAAAACATACTGGAGGATTTAGGATCTCTCTCCCCATCCATCCTCAGACTACGTGTTAACACGGCCATCAGGATAGGATCCGAGATTTACATTCTGCGTTTGTATGTATGGCTAAGAGTTAGGTGGAAAGGCTGGCTCGTGTGTGCGCATACGTGCATTTGGGGGGAAGGGAGTGGAAATCCACCCCAACCTATCTCTGAGAGGATTTGGACCCAAGTTTCCAGCCGATCCCAATTCTGTTGCATGTTTGAGATGCTCTGCAGGGTTGCAGTGGTGAAACACAGGCCCCTGCCCACCTTGTACTACCTGTCCTTTCACTGGATAAAGAGCTGCGAACAGAAAGCATCCACCACCTTCTATGCAGCATTTGGCCCAGCTTATCTAGACCATTCACAGCTTTAGATTCCCTTCTCCACCCCCTTTCATCACCCTCATGCTGCTTGCTCTGTTCCTGCGGCAATCGCTCTGCCAGTCAGGAGGGATGTGGTTCTCAGGCGACCTACTTTAATTCACTCAGAATCCTAAGAAAAAAAGAAAATCAGCAAACGAAAGCAAGAGATCAGCGAATGTAGCCAGCCTGATCTAGTAACAGAAGCAGAGTGAATCTGCCCCCCCCACCAGGTAGGTATATGGGCACGATTGGACATTGCTGGTTTTCTTCCAAGATCTTGAAGCACAAAATGAACAATATCCATACTAGGAATAAGAATTACCTTGCTCTTACTTGTGCTTCTCATCAGGAGATTTTGGATGCTTCATCCAGTTAGTCACATGCTGCCAGCCTGAACTAGCTACAGCTGATATATTCACAGGCTGTACACATGGGAGGGGATTTGCATCAGGCTGCTGTTACCTTCTTGCCATCTGGCACAGTGAGAACAATCAGCACCTACTCTGGATGAGCTAGTGCAGCCAGGCTGTCTGAGTGCCTCTGCAAAGACTGCCCATCTCGGGGCACAGCTGCAGCCGACACCAGTGCAGCACCAAGGCCAAGATGCTGAAGGTGTGATTGGCCTCACACCACATGTCATGGCTGGAAGGACAGGGACAGCTGCAGCTAGGCAGAAGCCTGGGGAACATGACTTCACATGCTCTAGAGAAGGGCTGTGGGCAGAAGTTGAGAGGCCCAAACACTGCACTCTAGTGAGTGGCCAGCTGTGGGAGCTCTCCCCAGGCCAGGGGACAGCCTGTCCAACAGGACTCCACCCCAGGTAGTCTTGGCTTATGCATTTCTCTCTTGAATGATGGGCCAGATCCTCAGCTGGTGTAAGCAGACCCTGTTGACTCCAGTAGAGTTACGCTGATTTATATCCACTGATGCTCACATCCCAAATGGAGGGTGCAGCCTTCACTGGTGGCAAGCACTGAGCAGCACAGTAATAGATCAAACCACCAAGGGCCTTACTCAGGTTGATCTTTTGTTTAGAAAGAGAAAGGGGTTGGGTGGAATTGAACAAGGAAAGACTGATGAAACTTCAGTAAAGACCTAATCCTGGCCTTACTATTTGTAAATCACTGCCATTTGTAGAAGTGAGATAAGACAGAGTGGCATAGAAGAGGTATCACCACGAAAGGTAAATCCTGGTTGTCATGTCACTGCTCATCAAAAGCAGGAGCTGAAAGAAGAAATCCCATCTGCTCTTCTATTCCTAGCTTTAAGGTGTAAGCAGAAATCAGTCAAGGCACCAGGAAGACCTGGATATTTCATACATGTGGTACCCGACTCAGATTGCAAAGTAGCTTCCTATGCAGGTAACTATTGGCTTCACTTAAGTTATAAGAGAGTAAAACAAGAATCAGGCTCAGCTTCCTTACTCCTAAGTGAGTAAGACTTGAACTGGTTCCATGGCTGGGCAGCCATCTTCAGGAAACTGAATCATCTGAGGTTCTCTTTTATTTTCATGGCTGCAATAATCGATGCATATGTATGCAGGACCTGGAGTTTGAGTTTGGGTAACTAGTTTATGGAATAATGGGGTAACTTTCTATACATTCTTTTACCATATAATTATCTCTAAGTTTTACAGTGAATGTAACAATAAAGCAATTGCCATAGTTAGTGTGGGAAACTATTTCACTACACACATGCACCTTGGGGAAACAATCTCTTCATTATCCCCTGTTTCACTTAAGTTTCAGATAAAAAGAAGCAAAAAACTTAAGTAGGTTGGTGCACCTGCTGCTGTTTAGGCAGGCTTGGCCCCTTTAAGAGTCTTTATCTGCAAGTGGGCTTGTATGCCTGCAGCCCCACTTCTTGGCTTTGCTCCCAGCCTCTAGGCCAGCCCTTAATACAAAAGAATAATAATCCCTGGCCCAAACAAACAAATAAAGCAAACCTTCAGCCTTTTCCCAGGCAGCAGAAGGCCCTTCAGTTTTGGTCTTTCCTAGATGCAAGCTCTTCTAGGTTTCAGTCCACTTCCAGCCAGCAAACTACTCCATTCCAGCTCAAGCTCCTTGTTATTTCTCCCTTTGGGCTTTTAACTGCCTGCTAATCACTCACAGCTGGGCTCCTACCTCAGGGCTGTCTGCTTCCCTGTCTACATGAGAAAGCAGCATCAAAGTATCTGAGACTGTGCCACCGTCAAGGGCAGCGAGGCTTTTTGTTCTGTGTCTAAAACAGCACACGGTCCGGGACTGCAGTGCTGACAACTTTATATGTTCAAACAGTGATGAACCAGCCCTGCCTCCCCAAAAAAGTCTTGGTATGGGCTTAGAAATAAGAGCATGTAATGAGCAGTAAATGTGAGGGCTTTTTTATTGGCCTCCTGGTGCTGAAATATAACTTGCAGTCAAGGACTTGTATGGGATAGTTTGAATAGGGATGATCCTGCCTCAAGTAGAGGGAATAGTTCCCTTCCAGCCCTGCTTTTCTATGAATCAAGGACAGCTAAAATGTGTACTAATGAGAGTTGAGATGTGCATGTTGCTGGTGGTGGTGGTGTTATGGGAGTGTCCAAACTAAGCAGGAGTTAAAGCATTGCTCAGGCTGCAGGCTGGCTTTCTGCGCAAGCGTGGAGTCCAGCCCAATACAGACAATGGGCCAGTAAATCAGCACTGAACTCCTTGCTGATTTGTACCAGCAGAGGATCTGGCCCTGCAGTGTTTTGCTGTAACTCTCCTAGCTGTCAGGCTGGGTTAAGCCATACCCTGTCAGCTTCAAAACTGTCCAGGAGAGGCCACTGGTAGAAGTCTATGCTGGCTTTGATGGGACAATGCTGGCAGATGCCAGCTGAGGGTCTATGTCACCATCCATGAGCAGCTATGTAACCCAGCGTGAGGCATTTGGAAAAGGGGATGGGAGGGGATATTACCACCCATTGGCGGGGGGAGAGGAGTTGCCCCATTTCACAGCCCTTGAGGTGCAGTTCTCTGTGACGTGCGACATGACAGCTGTTTGCTGTTGGCTGGTTGGGGATGTAGTGCAACCCAGGACCTCGGCCTCGCACCTTCCTTCCAACCTCACAGGAGAGGGGCCATCAAAATGCCCAGCACAGACCCACCCATTGCAGGTCACAAGCTAAGCCACAGCCTCAGACAGCAGCTTGGCAGCTTGTAGCAGGGTTCAACTCTCAGCCCAGAGCAGAAGGGAAGTGCAAGGAAACAATAGGACGTGGGGAAATTTGTGGCCCACGTGCACCCGCCTGCCTAGGCTGAGGATACTTTATGAGCAGTCCCTGGGCAGACATTCATGACTTCATGGACAGATGTATTCTGGGGATTGACAAACCTGCTAACAGGGATTGTCAGAAGTTAATTATGTGACAGGGACAGCAAATAATTCCCCTGTGCAAACAAGAAAAGCGAGGGCAGGAGACAGAAACTGACCCAAGGAGCCCAAGTGAATTAGGTACCTATCTGCCCTGGGCTTTGGGCGCTGAACTCCCAAGAGTCCTTCAAAACAACCTGCCCTAAAGAAAAAAAAAGGCTTCTACTGACATCAGTAGATGTCTCGGTACCACTGGGCTATGGACCAAGCCCATAAGGAGAAAGGGTCATTGTTGCCTTCTTGTTAGGTCCCCAATACGTGGCATTCCTCTTGAAGCTCCACCTCCTGGAGTCAGGTGATTGGCCAAGCATCTCAGCTTGCATTAATTAGGCCAGGAAAATTGTCAGCTCCTCACTGGAGGCGGGGGAGGGGGGAATTGCAAGTATGCCTCCTAAAAGGCACCAAACCAGAAGGCGGAAAAAGAGAACTCAAACCAGAGCGCATCGTTGGTCTCCTGACAGAGCCAATCTCATGATTTCTGGAGTATGACTCAGGAGCTTGGGGCACCAGGGGTTTGAATGCTTGCAGTAAGGAGATAACCTTGAGGTCCCACCCCTCCTGCCTGCAGGGAGCTGGGGTGTGAAGGTCCTTTTCCTGACACCAGGCAGCTTGGCTACCAGAGGTGTAACAGGGCAGCTCTGTGCCCTGAGAAGCTGCTCCACATGGGGCAGTGCCAGCTACTGCACTGCTGGGAACTATTTTTTCACCCATCCCACAAAGCACGCAGGGCTGCTGCCCAGTCACCCCCCCCACACACACCCAGTTACGCTACCAGTTCTGTATACCCCAGACCCTAGAGCGATGTTGCATGGTTTCCTCTCTTCCACAGTCCACACACACACAGATTTAAACCAAAATAACTACTTTGCAGGCTCTGGCTCATGTACAGAGTGGCTTTCCATTAGCTGCCACATGGGCGGGTGTGCCATCAAGGGGGTGGGCTGTGACAGTGTCAAGTGGCCTCAACCTCCTTTCTTCCTGGAGGAGCCCCAGTAAGTCAGCACAACGCCAGCTTAGGTAGCATTGGCCAGTGTGTTCAGGGCATGCCCCTGTTCAGACCATCCCTTCTGCAGCCCCTCCTAGGGAAACTCTCCCACCACTAAAAGCTGCTCTCACAGCAGGACAAGCCAGGGGAGAGAGCTGGTTGGGGCCCTAGCTCCCTTCTCTCCAGCACCTCCAGGAACAAAGGACAGCAGGGCACGTCGCCACTAAAATTTGGTCCTTTTTCACCTGCTAGCAGCTCATCCACATAAGAGCTTTAAGCTCGAGCTCCGTCCAGGAGCAATTTGGTTCAAATGACAAAGGTTTGTGCTCTGGTGGTCAGTAACTTTATGCAAGAGAAGAGCCCCTTGGGACTCAGTGGAACCAGCCGTGTGAATGCAATGATCTGCACGCCGAAGTGTTGACAGGCTGGAGGTGCCAATTTGGAGCGATGGGGGCCAAATTCTGGCCTGGTGCAAGGGAAACGAGGTGCATCCAAACGCACACAGTCAGATGTTGGCTCCACGCCTTGAAATGCCACACATTGCATTTCATCCTCAGTCCCAGGCTCTCTCCCTGCCGCTAGATGTCACTGGCGGAGCTCTGAAATCACAGAGCGATTGACCACACAGCTGGTCCCCAGTCTGTGCTGTTCCTGTCCAAGCAGCATTGTCCCATTTCTAGCCCCCTCCTCCTAGCTGATGTCCGTCTCAGCCTGGACAAGGACTCCAGAACCCAGACCAGCGTGGCACTGAGCATGCACCACTCTCCAACCCAGGGTCAGAAAGGAGCCAGAACCACCGGTCTTAGTCTTGTGTTTGTATCGGGAAGTGCCTTGGAGCCCCCATCACAGAATCACAGCAATGCCCGGTTAAAAGGGGTCCTAAGAGATCATCCCCCAGGCTGGATCAAGTAACTTTAGACAGTCTCTAAGAGACCTCTGTCTAACCTGTGTGTGGATAAGGACACCAATATGCTTGGCTCTTCTGTGTTTTAAGAGCTGAGGGTAGGGATTGTGGCTTCTTATGAAAGGCTCAGTTTAGAAACAGAAATGTACCAATTTAAACTAGCTCTAGCTTGAAATGATTACGCCCGATACAGGAGCTGAGTTCTCTGCTCTGTTATATCAGCCGAGTTGGTCATGACAGCCCCATTGGCCCTTCAGTTCAAGAAGCATATGACCAAAAATGGTCTCGGAGGGTTGCCAACCCTCCAGGAGTCTTCAGGAATTAGATACAAGTCTCCAAGGAGACTGCTGAGAGTCACCCAGGAGATAAATGATGGGGCATTCATTAAAATAAATATTAAATGTTGAATCCAATCTATACAGTAGTCTAGTGGGTTTTTAAAATGTAATAGTAATGAGCATTTGCCTTCCTGATGTAAAGTCAAAGCACCGTAATCCATAGCTGATATACATAAGCACATGGGCACATCTGAGTTTGTGCGTCGCGGGCACATCGGTGTCCCAGAAACCCCCAGGAATAGATTCAAACAGAGTTGGCAACCTTATTCTAAACTGGTCTGGTTTACTTAGTGTCACACAAATTAATCTGTACCCAAATGTGT
The DNA here is from genome assembly GCF_001723915.1 of Gavialis gangeticus. Lineage (NCBI taxonomy): Eukaryota > Metazoa > Chordata > Crocodylia > Gavialidae > Gavialis > Gavialis gangeticus. Next base: position 5,068,945 of record NW_017729019.1, on the reverse strand, counting down.
TATGTCCTTCTGTTTGAGTCTAGACCAACCAACTTTGCAGAGCTTAGCCCAGTCAGGCTCCGATTCTCATTGGCTCTGGGCACTCTTGCAAAATGAAATGAAAGAGAAGTCTATCCAGCATGAGGACCTGAACACCGACATACAGGGCGCCAATACACACAGGGGAAAAAGAACAAACCACGCTTTACTGGAAGCAGCAGCATGTTACTTCAACCTGGCTCTGCAGTGTCTGTATAGATTGGGTGCTTCAGTGGGGCTTTTGGGCACTTACCTAAAACTCATTCAATCAGCTATTAATTAAAAGCACCAGAAAAGGCCCCAGTCTATACAGATGTTGGAAAAGCTAGGTGCAACTACCATGATGCTTCTTTTGGGCATGTGTTGGGCTCCGTAGAGGAGCGCACCAGGTTGAAAGTAAAGCACCATTTTGATCCCCCCACCCATGTCTGCAAGCAGTATGTTCTCTTACTGTTACTCATGTGGTCTAACATCACCACTCCCAATAGTCTTCCTACATGTCTTTGCACTCCATGGTCACTACGCCAATTGTTTTCTTAGTAGTTTTGAAAAACTGAAACCAATTTCATGTGTTTTCTTCAAAAAGTAGGAAATGGGAATCCATCAAATACAAAATGACTATCTCATCCAGGTTGTGCTCAGCTCACCTTAAGCTGACGAGTGCAAATTCAATTTCCTCCTAATTAGCCAAGTCCCCTTTGGCACGGAACAGAAATATGCAACTTCTGCTGATGGCGGCAA
>NW_017729019.1:5066477-5068175 GCF_001723915.1 Gavialis gangeticus | reverse complement strand
TGTATAGATTGGGTGCTTCAGTGGGGCTTTTGGGCACTTACCTAAAACTCATTCAATCAGCTATTAATTAAAAGCACCAGAAAAGGCCCCAGTCTATACAGATGTTGGAAAAGCTAGGTGCAACTACCATGATGCTTCTTTTGGGCATGTGTTGGGCTCCGTAGAGGAGCGCACCAGGTTGAAAGTAAAGCACCATTTTGATCCCCCCACCCATGTCTGCAAGCAGTATGTTCTCTTACTGTTACTCATGTGGTCTAACATCACCACTCCCAATAGTCTTCCTACATGTCTTTGCACTCCATGGTCACTACGCCAATTGTTTTCTTAGTAGTTTTGAAAAACTGAAACCAATTTCATGTGTTTTCTTCAAAAAGTAGGAAATGGGAATCCATCAAATACAAAATGACTATCTCATCCAGGTTGTGCTCAGCTCACCTTAAGCTGACGAGTGCAAATTCAATTTCCTCCTAATTAGCCAAGTCCCCTTTGGCACGGAACAGAAATATGCAACTTCTGCTGATGGCGGCAAAACTATAGCTGTTACAAGCCCTGCCGGCAGGCAGCTTAGCTCTGGGCGAGCTCTCCAGCCACAGTGTTCAGGCAAAAGCAAAGGGTGAATGAATGAGACACCCCACCTGACTAGTGTGGGGAGGACATACCCCTTTGCAACAGCACTCAGCAGAGCATCATATCTGGCTGTCTTTGCCTCCCCAGTCTGAAGACCAGGTCCCACTTATAACCAAGGCCGCTTTCAGCACAAACACAACACAAAGTGCCCTGCCCTCACACCTCGACAGTGCTCTGTAGCAAGTCTGAAGTTTGGGCCTTTATTTATTTTCTTTAACCCTCGGGATTTAGCTTGAAGAGCCCCTAACCCAAGCTCCACGTGCTGGCTACACATCATGCGTCATTGGGACCATAATTTTGGAAGTTACAGAATATTTCAAAGAAGCAGCAGGAGTTGGCTACTCTGGTTGGGTGAGATCTTCAAGGACTGCTAACTCTCACAGGTGCACTGAAGTCAGTGGCACTGGGTCAATTTACACCATCTGCACAACATTTTCAGTTGTAGCAGAAGTCACTGGATTGTAGTGCAGTAGCTTCTGGGAGCCCCCGTGTGCCAGGCACTGTACAAGTACAGAACATAAAAGCAATCCTGGCCCGGAACAGGCTCAATCTATGCATTTCACAGGATCTGGCCCTCCTAGAAGTTTCAGTTCAATAAATATATTATTTCAGGGAGCCAAGAAGGAGAGAGGGAGAGGTGGGTGGCAGGTATAATGGTGGCAGGGTATAGCAATAGACAGACTGACCGATTCTGCTTACGGATTTCATAGATTTTTAGGGTCAGAAGGGACCTCAGTAGGTCATTGAGTCCGAGCCCCTGCCCTGGGCACAAAAGAGCACTGGGGTCACGTGATCCCAGCCTCATTTTTTTCCCCAAAGCATTTGAGAAGGTTAAACATATTCTCTTCCAATTATTCTTATAAGAGATGTGTCAAAACCTCCTCAACAGTCACTGCCATTGCTTATTGTTTTATCTCTTATCACTGTGTAAACTTTTGCACCTTTTGTCAGAGGCTTGGCATTGTTTGCATCCTCAAGTGCGGTCACATTTGCACACGCACGCATACACACACCAGCAGGGTAAATAGTCTGCACAGTGACCTGCTTGTCCTTTCCAAATCTGCTCTCATC
>NW_017729019.1:5036660-5066466 GCF_001723915.1 Gavialis gangeticus | reverse complement strand
TCACTGTGTAAACTTTTGCACCTTTTGTCAGAGGCTTGGCATTGTTTGCATCCTCAAGTGCGGTCACATTTGCACACGCACGCATACACACACCAGCAGGGTAAATAGTCTGCACAGTGACCTGCTTGTCCTTTCCAAATCTGCTCTCATCTCACAAATTACAGTTTGTCCATTTAATTCACTGGTCAGAAGCATCGGCAGTTCACCCCCACACCTTCAGCCTAGCTCAACCCAAGCCCCTCCACCCTCCCCTAAAAGAAAACCTAGGGAGAGGAGCTCAGTAAAGTGCTGGCAATAACAGCAGATCCTAGTTGCACTGAAGGAAGGGGTGAGAGAGTTTGGGATCTGATGCCTCCTGTGACCAACCTCTTTTCTTTGAAACCAGGGGATTGTGATTAGGTGCTGCCTGGGACAGCTGCATGATGAGGAAGGCACATGGCTAAGTCAAGAGCCAACTTTTCATAGTCCTCTGGAAGCCAGTGCAGGCCTCAGAGCAGGGTGCAATGTTCTGCTGAATCCCCCAGCGCTTGCTAAGCAGCAACCGTCTTGCCTCAGTTTCCCCTAATGATATTAACACAACGTACCAGGCAGTTGCGGGACTGACTGACTTACTGCATCTACAGCATGCAGAAACTGAAATCCTCTGGCAAAAAGCTCTTAGAGCGGTTGTTTCCATTAAGCTGCAGTCTTGGAGAGCCAAGCTCTGGTGCGTGAAGCTGAATTAGGCAATGCTGAAATGTGAGGCGGTATGTACTGTTGCTTTACATCTGCACCGGGAAGCCAAGCGGGGGGGCATTAAATTCAACATTCAAGCATGGAGAGGGATAAGATTGATTTCTAATAGAGTTCCTTGTTCAGTGTCAGAAGAAAGCAACTTCTACTGTCAATCTTCAGTATCGTCATCTGGGACCAGGATCTCGGCTCTTCATTTGACAATGGTACATCTGGCTGCTCCTGTGTGACCTCTGACCTCCTGCCAGCCCCTCCACTGTCCCCACTGCAGCAATGGAAGAAAGAGCTGCATCACTCAGGGCTTAGTCAGAGATTCCTGCCACCACTACTCCATCAACATATGCTCCCTTGCACACAAAGTCCCCAGGTCTCTCTCAGTCTTAGACAGCCCAGCAAAAAGATTTCTCAATTACAAAGGGCTTACAGAGGTGTAGGGACCTTTGAAATCCAGTTTCCCTGCAGACCAAGCCCCCACTTTGTCTCGGGTGGCCATCATAGAGGGCGTTCCAGTTTTCTGCTACTCTGTCCTCTATTGATACGAAACCCAATGCCTTTATGTCCCCTATTTTTCTCTTGAAGAGACATAAAGGCATCCGGTTTCATATCAATAGAGGACAGAGGACAACTGGACTGTCCTCTATGATGGCCACCCTAACTTTGCCAAGGGTTGGTTTAAAAATTTCTTAGTCTTGATAGCCACCCACTGGGAGAGAATGAGGACATCTAAAGCACTGCCCCCTCATACCAGGGGCCAGCAAATCAAACCAGACTGGATCACAGCAGATGTCATCATGGCACCACTGAATTTCCTAGGAAGCTGGGCAAACTTTTTTTCATGAAAACATTTTTTGGACAAAAACAAAATAAAGTATGCTGATGCAGGTCAATCCAAATATTCTGCAAATGTGCATCGATTTCACCAGCTTCTTTCAGTAAAAAAACACCCTTAATCACATCCAACAATAACAGGACTTTCATTGGGACAAAGCAACTCTGTCAAGTTTTCTAGCTGGAAAAGTTTGAAACACATGCCAAGTTTGTTTGCAAAAGGCATTTTAAAAGCCCAAAATGAAACATTTCATTTCAGAGCAAACAAAAATGGCTCCCTTTGAAAGGAACTGCTCTTGTCAGTTTTTCACGGCACAGCAGAAGCTCACTTATTCACACAGCTGTAGATGCAGAGCATGTCCTGATAACAGCCCTGGGGGGTTGGGAACAACTATCTCCAATTTACAGTCGGGAAACTGAGGCATGGGGTATGTTACGTGACTCAGCTACAGTACCCCAAGAAGTCCGTGGCTAAACAAGGAGTTGAGCGATGCTCCCGAATTGGGGAGTTGAGTGATCATCTTGAATCTCATGGCCGTGCCCCAGCTCATGGTGCCACCCCTCCCATAGCAAGGCCTCTGCAGGTCTGGGAAGGGCAGACAGCTCCCACCCCCTCGCTGCAACTCTCAGACCACCTGACATACCTGACAATAAAGTCGCTATGTCGTCAGCTGGTGTCCATCAGGCCAGCCGCACTGAAGACCCCAGCAGAGGATCCAGCCTCTGAATGTATTTGTTCCTGGGATAATATTTCAACTGGAAAAAAAAAAAAATTACTTTGTAACAAAACTAAATTAGAAACATCTCTCCCTTCTCTGATCCCTCTGCTGGTCAGTCTCCTGGCAGTATACTAAGATCATTAGTTATTGCTGTGCTGCAGTTTGGCAAAGGCAGGAGCTGTCATGATGCTCTGGATAGTCCTGTGTGTAAGAGCTTCTCCACGCTCAGGAGCTCTGTGCCAGGCCACGGGTACCCCTGCCACGGTGCTGACATTCACTCGGCATTACTAACACTTCCCATTTGTTGCCACGGTCCCTTATTTTTAATTTTATCTGCGTCATTTTCCTATAGCGAGTAAAGAAAAGGGCAGATGGCAGCAGGCAGCAGCAGCATGCGAGAAAGCAGAGGGATACCCAGAGAGATTGCACCATGTTTCTGAGGTTTGGGACCATGTAGAAATGGCCTGATGTGGAAAATGTCTGCAGCGAAAAAATTGAACCAAGGTGAAAAGCAGCAGGTCTCAAATTACTTCAAAGCCTCGGAGCAGGCCGCTTGCAATCCCTTCAAAAAGGAGACCACCCCAAAGCCTTGATCCAAATCTCTGCAATTCTAGAAGACATATAAATGCAGATTTTCTGTGGAAGGGGAAAAGGGCTCCAAGAGCCAGATCCTCAGCTGGTAGAAATCAGCTTAGGGCCACTGAAGTCAGTAGCTAAGGATCTGGTTTTGAATTGAGAGCTGAACTCGCCATTGCCACTCTATCCCTACACAATGGACCCTAACCAGATCAGAAAACTCAAGTAATTCAGGATCTGTGCTTGCTGAGAGAGGAACACATCAGTGGACGGGGCATTCCCCAGCACCCCTAAGTTAAACTCAGCACTCCCACGCAGCACAGAGGATGTAAGGCAGGGGCGGGCAATTATTTTGGGTGGAGGGCCGCTTACCGAGTTTTGGCAAGCCATTGAGGGCCACATGACAGGCTGCTCAGGGCATATTAATATTAATGTTCTAAAATTTTTAGGGGCCCTGCAGGCCAGATAGAATGGCCTGGCGGGCTGCATTTTGCCCACCCCTGATGTAAGGGGAATTAAAGGGGGGAAAAGCCCTCTCATTTGAAGTTCTCCCCTCTTGCAAGTAGAAAAGCTGATTTAATAAATAAAGGACTAGGGTTCAGGAGAGGTACATCTGCCACCGACTTCCCACGTGACCTTTAGCAAGTCACTTGAAATACTCCATCTTGGATGCCCTGTTTATAAACTGGGGGTAATGCTTCCTCACCGCAGGGGGCTAGTATGCGAGGCTGAAATCTAGGAGTGATCACAAGGTTCTCAGTTCTCATAGCCATGAGGGCTGTGTCATTATTCAGACAGGTAAATCCCTCCCTACATCTGCTGTGCCAAGCCCCATCACTCCAATCCGTATGGGTGAAATAACTGTGGCCATCTGGCCACTACCAGAGCGCTACACGTTTCTGACCAGCCTGCAATAGCTAATCTATATCCTGTTTGGAGATCTGCACTTCAGCTTCCCATTGCAGCTTTATTAGTTCAGTGCTTGGCCTAAGCAATTCACTGGCATGGGGAAGGCAAGAAGCAGGCAGGAATGCAGCCTTGTCATACAATACTCCTTTTGGTCCCGAGCAGGAGGGTCAGAGAGAGCTCAGAATCGGATTAGGAATGAAAATACTGGCTGTGTTTATTTTAATCAATGTTATGACACCGGGGCTTTTCAAAAAGCAAGAGGCAGAGGCAGCTGAGGAGCAGGCCCGAGGGCAGCCTTGCTCGGCAGCGATGGCATCTCTGGGTCAGCACAGCTCCAAGCAAGGAGTGCAGTGGGGAGGGTCAGATCAGAGCAGGAGATAAGGGGAGTGAGCAGGAGGAGGAGAGGGAAATGGGAAGTGGAGCCGACATTGTTTGGGGCTGAGTTCAGGGATAAGGGAATTGCAAGCAACCCCTGCCCTGGGGCAACGTGGAGGCATCTGGGAAAAGGAGTCAGATGCTCAGGAAGTGCAAGTGTTTCTTCTTGCTGCCTCTGCATGGATGGCTGGGGGCAAGGGAAAAAAATAAAATAAAAAAAAATCGGGCCATCCCTAGACACCAGGGTCATAGCAAGGCTGCTGTCATAGACTGGGAAGCTGGCCATGCCGTAACCCAGGATGAGGCATGCACACAGTGGGATTGCCTCCGCTCTGACAGTCTCCGGGAGTGGAGGCTGGAGGGTGCCTCAGCTCCCCAAGGACCCAGACTGATGGTCAGAGGTTGGATGTCTCTGCCCTGAGAGTCTCCAGGGCAGGAGCGAGGGAATAACATGATTATGTTTAAATTCTTCAGCTTCTCATGCCAACATCGCCCAAGTACTCTGAGCAATGAGTCTGGAGGGAGGGTGTTCAAAAGGTGGAAAGCCAAGGATGGATGCACCTCAGCTGGTACTGTTTCAGGCTTAAACTGATACAGCGTCAGCAACCACACTCCAAATTCGAAACAGGCTACCTGGACTGGGCCCTCTCCATCACGATACCAGCAGAAGGCCCCATACAAAATAGACACCAAATAGTACCATTTAGGGCTGCTGAAAGATTGACTAAGGCAGCAACAGCAGGCACTGGTTTGAATCTGACCCAGGGTTGGCAGCAAGTACTACCTGTCACCATATCATGCCCACAGTGAAATGAGGGCATGGGATTTGGACTAAATCCAGGTGATAACATAAAAAAAAAAACTGTCCTGCGTTCTCCTAGAAACACCTTCCAGGAGTCAAAGCAGAGTCACACCAGCAAGGGCAATGCAAGGAAACTTCTGGACCCAGTTTACCTGTGCTGGGAATACAAGCCTGGACTTCCACCTACCGGAGACAGTGGCAACAGTCTCATGGACATCCTTTAGTGCCAGGCTGGTCCTACCAACAAAAGACTTGGTCCCATGATTCAGTTACAGCTGGTTAGAAACAGATTTTCCAGTCTTCAATCCCCTCCCCCCATTGTGGACTTGGAACAGAAAGTAAAATATCTACATTCCCCCGAGAGCAACGGTCCTGGAAAAGTTCATTTCAGGACTGACAACATGTTTTGTTTCAATCACGTGGAATTGTTTTATGTAAAGAAAGGTCAAACCAATAGACTATAAACTCTATCACGCTATTCGCCATCATGATTATAAAAGCAGTGGCTTCATATAATAGACAGCTGAAATGCAGCACATGCAAATCGTAATGGAAACAAAAGAATTTTACCTTCTTGAAATTAAAAGAAAGGGGGGGAAAAAAAAAAATGAAGCTGTCCGCTTTTATGTTTCCCGGCTGAAAAATTGGATGAAGTCAACACCTTCCCATAAAAAAGGCTTTGAGCTCAATGGACTTGCCTTCTCCTGTGGAAATGCCCGTCATCTTTCAGCAGCAAGAAATTCACACAATATTTTGGGAGGAGGAGATGGCTGAGATCTGCTCCTTCTCAGCAGGCTTTCCAGGGCGTCAGCTTCCTGACATCAAGCACTGAATTTCCATTGCTATGGACCAGCCTCTTATCACTGCATCCTGCAGGAAATTGGTGCTGATGTGAGGGCACTGGGAACGAGTCCTGCACATTGAGGCTGATGCCTTCTGAGTGAAGTCTCCAACCGCCCCATTCTCTAGTGACCGGGACACGGGCTAAATCAGTATTCCTGTTTCCAGGTCACTCAAGGTAAGCAAGGAATCCACTGAATAGTACATCTTTACTGACTGAGCAAATTGAACCCCCAGAGGAACCTCCTCAATGAAGCATGACCGTATTTCAGCAATTTACTCACTGCACCGTGTAACTCAGGATTCGCTATGAAAGTACAGCAAGGCCTGGCATGTACGAGTGGTGGATACACCTAAGGATGTGGGTATGAGAGGGATGGGTTGAGCAAAACAGGTAAAGGAGTTTCAATGGAAAGAGGATTCCCAAAGAGGTGCCTCCTCCAAAGCATCATGGCACTACCATTAAGTTGACCAAGTCTGCACTTGAACCAAGGAACTGGAAGGTGAGAAAAACATTTAGAAGCACAGAGAAGTCGGGCTAGAAGGGACCCCAGCAGATCATCTAGTCCAAGCCTTCACTCAAAGCAGGATCATCCCCATCCAAGCCACCCTAGACAAGGGTCTAACCTGTTTCTACAAACGTCATGGACAACCCCCTCACCCAGCAACCAGGAGCAATGCCCCAAAACAACAAAAACACCCTAACTTACCGCAGGCAAAGTAGGGATATGAGGCCACTGTCAATGTGCTGCTGCTGCAAAGACAAGAAGTAGTTATTAAAATCTGCTAAAGAGGTCCAAGGAAGAGGATTCCCAACCTTAGGAGCCAAGACAATACCGGTAGTTTGCAAGTGGGACTCATTAGCAGAGGTTACATAGCTCTGTAAAAATAAATAAATAAATAAATAATCAATCAATCAATCACTTGCCTTCCTACTTAACCAGTCTGCTTCCTGGGTCTTCCAGAGTCTGCCCTGCCTGCTGACATGGCCGCTCTTTGCTGCCGGTCCTGTACAGCGAACGCAGCTATGGGAGAATGAACCAGATCTTCTTCAGCAAAAGCAATTATCAGTCCAAGTCCAATAGCAAAATTCTTACTGGTAGTGTTGGCACCTGGGACATGAGGACCCTGGCTAGAGTCTCAGCTCCTGGCTAGAACTGGCACCATGGGCACTTTTTGACTTGGTAAAATGAGGCCCATCTGAATGGGTGTTAGGCTGTTCTCTTGCCCAACATGTGGCAGGTAGAAATGTGGATCTGCAGAGCTGCGAACAGGGAAGCAGGCACTGGGGACTCAATGGCACCAGCTCTGAGATGCTGCTAGAAACTAATCACAAGCCCTGGTTCGTTTGCTCTAACCCAGAAGCCACCATAACCTCAGAGGGATCCACTTCTCTCCAGCCCAAGCCTCAAAACTGCCTTAGATTATAAACCACCCATGCCTTCCTATCCCCGTCTGTGCTCAGAGCTCAGCCCAGGCCCTGCTTGCAGCCCCCAAGCCTGCTGGAGACCCATATGTGAGTGGCAAGGAGGGGAGGGAATATCTTTAACAATGAGGGGCTGCATCCCCAGCTGCTGTCAATCACCTGAGCACCAAACTCCAAATTGATTTACACCAGCTGAGGATCTGGCCCTCCCTCTCCCGCTGCCCCTGCTCTCCCCCTCCCTTCAGTCCTTGCCTCCAGCCCTCCCCTCCTCCTTGCTTCATGCCCACAGAAAGCTCCCCAAGGAGCCTTCTGCACTTTATTTATTAGAACAATAAACACGGGCTTTGCCTCCAGGTGCTCCTGTGCATTCCTGAGTCTCCAGAAAAGGCTGGAGGATGCTGCTGGGTACTTCGGGGGCCAAGAGAGAGGGGACTCCTGGAAAAGCTGCAGCAGCTTCCAAAAATAGACAAGGGCCCAAGCCATCTCCTTTGAAGACTGTCATCTTGAATCAAGCTGAATCAGGCTCCTCCAGCAGGGAGCTTCTCTGATCTACGCAGGACGTCCCCTGGTCTCTCTCCCCCACCAGCTCTCACTAGGTGGAGGCTGCCCAGTCTCCTGTCCTGAGACTAAGTGGGGAAAAGCAGGCCTGGCCTAGGACCTTCTCGGCATATTGGCTCTGATCTAAATGTGGTCGGTCCCCAGCTGGGGAGGTCACAGCCAGGGGAGGGAGTGGAGGTGGAGGAAGTAGAGGGAGAAGCAAGGGGGCATAAATGGAGACATGGGAGGGGATTGGGTGGCAGCAGCAGGGGTATGGGATGGGCAACATGGGAGCTACGTACAGGATGCTATTCTCAAAGCAAATCCCTCATTTCCAGCATCCTTGGGAGTTCACTCCAGGGAAGAAATGCTGCGTTTCATATCTCTGGCTCAACAGCCTGCAAACAGCTCCACTGGTCCAGGGATGTGCTCTCAAAGCACTGGATGGCTGCACCTCAGGGACATCCAAGTGCAACTGGGGGACATTGCAGCGGGGAACAAAGGTCTATCACAGTGCCATGCACCCTGTTGCATGGCGCTATGCATCTCTGCAGTTGGCATTCAGGGTTGCATAGAGAACAACGTGTCATGCTCCACTGTATGGTGGAACGTCGTCTGCATCACACAATGGCAGTGTATTCATCACATTGCCCATATTATATTGGCTCTGGGGTTGGGGAAAAACTTTCTTACCTAGTTAGGGAGCCAGACTATCCACTCAGCATCTCTGTGAATGAAAACAAAATCCTTTTTTGACCTCATTAGGAATGACCAAATGACTTCACTCCTTCACTGCCAGCGGATGGACAATGTTCTCCATTCCTACTGAATAGTGGTCTCTCCCACTGATAGCGGCTGGATGTGGGAGTGCTCAGCATTTGTGAAAAGGCAGCCCCAAGGCCCTGGGTGTCAGAAGTGAGTATGTGCTGGGGGCTGATGGCTGCTGCAAGGAGCCGACTGCTCCTAAGGTTTCTCAAGCTAGGATCTCAAAAGCAGAGGGTCCTCATATTCAAAACCACCATTGAAACCCCTCACTTTGGTCTTCCATCTTGCAGTTCCCTAGTGGTCTCCCTCACCTATTTTAATTCCTTCTCCAGGAAGCTTTCCATTATTTTGCCACATTCAGCAGCTTTTCACCTTAAAACTGACCATTCAGGGAACTGACAATCCTACTCCCAATGCATTTTTTGTTGCCAGAGCTAATGTCCACCTCCTGGCCAAGTTCCAAGTCCACAAATACATTCTGCTTCCCTGAACATCCTCTGAATGGAAGACAATATTCTTCTTCACTTCCCATGCTAAACACTGCTGTGCCCCGGTGCTCTTGAAAAGCTGCCGTGCTCTAACCCAGACGTGGCTGCAGTTTAGTAGCGGATAAAGTCATTCCCTGCAAGGCAAAGGCTGCCATCTTTACTCATTTGAAGGTCTACTGAAGCCGGTGAGAATTAGGACAGCAAGCTTTAGCCCATAGCGAGCTGTGGGACCTTTGCCTGAGCATTTCATACTTGGATGAAATCTGGTGTAGTTCATATGGAAGATGTCCAGATATTATACTAATTGATAGACAGACAGATACTGGAGAGAGATAGCAATCCCAGCATTCCTTGCTAGATATTCTTTTGCACTGTATCTGTGTCCTTCATCCCAACCCACAATTTCCCAAACTCAGCCAGGGTTGTATAATTCATGAGACGCTGGGTCAGGTTCCCCTCTGTTCTGCGTGTGGTGTCTTGGGGCATGTGGCCTGAATTTCTTAGATCAGATGCAGAGACTAGGACACTTTGCCTTCTTGCTGCGAGCATCTGCCCCTGCTAATAAGCATGACTCCTCTGTGCAGCGGAGGGAGCGGGGTTAAGGCTAACGAAGGCCTCACCCCAGTAAGCGGAGCTCATGCCCTCTACGAAGTTATTGAATTTACTTCCCCGACTGAACCCAGATGATCTAAAAGCCTAAAGGGAAGAACATCAGGGGAATATTTCAGAGTGTAAGCAAGGCTGAGTCCAGCAGCTCTGCCAGACCAATACAGCATGGTACCACAGCTGGGACCCATTAAGTACCATCCTTTGGATGCAAGAGTGCAATCTGTTAGGTCACAGTAAACATGCTTTTAGAATAAAGACACGGATTCTTTTTCCTCCCGCTCAAAAAACATCTCATTGAAACCTGGGCTGGTAGAAAAGGCACCTCTTTGTAATCCTCCTGGCCAGAACAGGATTCCAGAGGCCATGCTGTTTCCTTCTTCTCTGGAGATGCACAAGAATCATTAGATGTCAACCTAATGGTTCGATAAAAAATTAGATTTGCCAACATCATCCTCGCAAAATACTGAGCCTCCTAGGAAGGGCACAACAGAAAACTGAGCGATATATAGATGGACGGACACAATTGAACCAACCTCCCACCATACCAGCTCACCCACAGCCACCACCTGCCACGGCCACCTCCCTCTTGCTGCATTTGTTTCATAGCAGAGATGGAATTTTCCTCTGGAAAATTTCCCATCAAAATTTAAATGCTTCATTAGAAAAATTCCAATTTTACCAAAAAGTTTTGATTTTCTCTTGGGAAAAAATCAACATGTTCAGTTCCCTGACTCTTCAACTCCCTATTCCCTGCAGGCTGAAGAGTTCTGTTTCAGGTCTCCCAAACTGGAAATGTCCTGGATGTCTCCCCTTGCCCCTCTCCCCCCCACTCCCCTAAAAAAAAACCCACACATTTTTTACTTTTCATCTCCACTCTGGGTGTTTCTAGTTATTGTCTTTGCTGGATATCTGCTTGCTCTGTATCTACATAGCTGCATCTTCTTGCACTACATTCCCCCCCAAATGTGAACATGTTCCCTGGAAGGGATTTCCATTTTCTGGCCAGCCCTGTTTCTTAGGCACCCAAAGGTGCTGAGTACTTACCAGGCATATAGGAAGAAACAGTCCCTACATACAGAGTTGGCAACCACAACATTACAGCCCCCAGGAAACCAACCCATCAGTCAGTGCCTTCCGCAGTACTGCAGCTCCCTAGTCATTCACAGCTAATACCCTCTCCTAGGTAGGTCTCCACCCCTGCTTGCTGTACTCTTTCACAGTGACTGCAGCTCACATAGACATACCCGGACCTTTAACCTACCTAGCTCCGGTACTGCTAGGAATGTAGCTGGGGTAGCACAGAGCTCAGGACTGGAGGCCACCTCCCCTCCCCAAGAAACTAGGTAACTGCTCAGACAAGCATCCCCCCCACCCATTGTTAGCTCCATGCTGGGTGGATTAATGCTCGGTAAAATACATCAGCACAGGCTGCAACCATTGACTGCAGCATAGATATCACCACAGAGGTCACCCATCTGCCACTAGATTCCTTGATGCCTTGGTATACCCGCTCAGAAGTGCCTCCTCTAAGGAGCTTACACCCTGGCAGACCTACCACCTGCCCTGTCCCCAGGGGATCCATACTGCTCTAAAGCTACAATTTGCCCTATGTTGCCAAAATATACCCCCCCCACCATCACTACCTGCTTTTAAACCCAAGCAGCCCATCTCCCAGTACCTATCTACTGCCAGTCCCCTGTACATATTATCCACCCTCTTGCACACTCTCAGGCCACCAACACCTCCGGATACTTGGAGCAGCCCCCAAGATACCCACGCTGACCAGCGGTGCATCCAATGCCCTTTCAGCAAAATGGAAATGGAGCAATGAGTTCCTTGGTGACGGTGCACGCTGTCTGCCTTCAGGTGTCCTCCTGAGATTGAGCTTTGGAGACCTCCGCCTTTGGTGTCTCCCCATCACGCCCGCTCCGGCAGGGAGAGCAGCAACCAGTCAAGAAACTTCTGGCGCGAGCTGGTCAAAAGGGGTGACATTTTCTTTAAAAATAAATAAATAAAATCCCCTCTATTTATGAAAAAGGCTGAAATTTCAGTAAATGGGGGAGGGGCTGGAACTTGCCAAATGTTATCAAATTCTTCTCATTTGGTCAAAAATTAAACCAGACATTTCATCACCATTTGCAGTGCTTCTGCTGGCTATACTTCCCGTGGCAAGACTTCACAGCCCTCAGCCCTTGAGACCCTGCCTCAAGTGTCCTCAGAAACCTTACACGGACCTAGTCCATCACGCTCTACCACATCACTCGTAACATCTGCTCCCTCTCTGGCTTAGTTAGGGAGTCATTACATTACACTAATATGTAAGGAAATGGCACTTCCCCTATTCTGCATGGAAGAAGGTGACGCTTCAGGTTTCCCTCTCCTCCCCTGCTCCTGCCGCAGAGGCTTAATCAGAAAATGCTGTGGGTTATACAGTACAGAAAGGAAGACATTTTTTACTCCAACTTGTCAAAGGTCGTCTATGCTTATTACTCTGAGTTTGCCCCCTGCTGCTCTGAAAGCTTTGAACCAGCTCAAACACCATTAATGGGCTTAACCTGCAGCAGGGAGAATTTAGGCTTAATATCAGGGGAAATATATAAGGCCTGAAACCGATCTCATTGGACTCCGGTTCAACGAGGTACTTAAACTGAAGCTGACGGAGTTACTGATGTGCTTGAAGTTTGGCACATGAGCTGTCTGGTATCCAAGCTAAGAGCAGTGCATCAGCATAGATACCATGCTACCTCCCTACCTGCGATAGAGACATGCCTGATATACATTAGTCTGAGTGAAATCAGATTCACAGAGGACAGGTCAGGGTTTCAGATGGCATGAATCCAAACAGCTTCTTTTGCTTCAGACACAGCTATGCCAGTTGGTGTCAGCGGAGGACCTGGCCCCATAACTAAAAGATCTGGAACTGGGTTTCTGCTCTCTGGGCAAATACCCTAACCACTAGGTTACTAGGCTAAAATGTAGGAGGCCCATCTCCTGCGTCCAGCTCCAGGTTTTCTTTAACTGATCCTTCAGGACTTACCCAGCCTTACGGGTGTGCATATTTTCATGCATCTGCCCAGTCAGAGCACAGCCCCATTGAACACATGCATGACTGCAGGCCCCGAGCTGGATTGCAGACCCTGCAAGTACCAAGCACTGCAGTTCTGTGGCTGCGCATGGGCCATTTACCCACGTGAAGTGAAATAGGATTTAACCCCATGTCTACGCAGCAATCTGGATGTGTGGCTGCAACTCATTCAGACCTAGCCATAACTCGGGCTACAACCATTTGACCTGGGAGAAATCATTTTATCCCAGAACAAAGTGCAATTGTTCAGACATACGTGTCCATTGTTTTGAGACAAACCCTTATGAGGTTCAGGGGACATTGTGAAGGACACCTGAACAGTTGTCCTGGGATTGCATCATTGAATCAATGACAGGAAAGTAGCACTGAACCCTGGTGGGGGGGGTCATGTGTGTACACGCCAATCCTGTAATATGTCTGTTCCAGGACAAACATAGACACACCTGGTCATGGGAAAAATGCAACACCTTTTCCTTGCCTACCTAGCTGCATTGTACTCAGCAGGGGAAGCAATAGCAGTAAAGACATGGTGGTAGGGAATTCAGTATGGGTTATAAGCCTGCCTGAAACCTTGTGTACATATTCCAATTACTAGCTAGCACTGAAGTCCATGCTACCCCAGCTTCACTGCTTTTTGTACCTCTGTTAGATGAAAGCTGTAATCACACCTCCAGTCGCAACATAGACATAACCTAAAGTCAAGGAGAAAGCATGTAATGTAGCAGCAGAGTGAACAATACAATTGTCTGCAAATGCCCTGTTCATTTGCAAATAACCCATGCCAGTGGTGTAATAACAGGAACAGAAATTAGCTGCAGAGTTACAGGTTGTGCTCATTAATGTGCCTGGTGTTAAACCCAGCTTAAATCCTTTTGACACCGTTTTTGAGAGGGAAACTCAATATTTCTATTCAACTGTCCACCTGCCCATGTATTTGGATCACTGTGATTTAGAAGTTGAGACGTGAAATTAGTTTGTGTAAACTGCCTACACACAGACCTAACTTGTCCAGTGTGATGCTTAAGGTACAGAAGTGTGTATCAGGACTCCTGGGTCCAAGCCCAGCTCTGCACATGACTTGCTATATGTCCTTAGTTAAGTCACTTCCCTTCCCACTCTGTGCATAAGATTCCCCCCACTTGTACAATGGAGATCCAGGCCTTGACCTTCTTCCTTTGGGTGCGATGATCCTTGGGCACAAAGTAGTATTGCATTACAAAGAGTATTCCTACAGCCTTCCTAGGACGGGAAGAGCCAGCTGGCCAAGCAAAAATGTAGTAGCGGACACGGGGGGAGAAGAAATGGCTGCAATGAGAAAACAGACCTTTGTGCTAATGAGAAAAGCCACAAATTGGTTTCTGCAAAGTAGACAAGACCTCAGGCTGGATCTTAACTTTTGCAAATGGCTACAGCCCCAATCACTTCCATGGATCAGTTTGCACCATACCGCTCCTTGCTTGTGTTTAGCTCTCACCCCATTGTAAAGTGCAACATAAAAGGTTTGGAGGGGACTGAGCTCAGCAGAGAGCAGGCCACTGGGTTGAACGAGTTGGCTCTTCCTGTTCTTTGTGCAAGGAGCACTTCGCCTCAAGGGCACTCCTCAATGTGCTTCCACTTAAGAAGAAAGCTTTTCCTAAAATAAACCATCCCTTTCCCATCTGCGTTTGACCAAACAAGCCCCTCTGGGCCTCATTCTGCCTTGCCACCACAGGTCCGGCAGCTCAGGGGGTTCTTGCTGCCGAGGGCAGAATCTGGGACCTTGAGTCCTGATGCCATTGAAGTGAATGACCAAAGCCTCGTGACATTACCTGGACTTAGATTTCCTCCCAGCTGCCTACAAGATTATCAGGGCTTTGGCCAGAGCCCATCTCCATTCAGGGGGTTATGCTCAGATGCCCAGTTCTCCTTTCACATGCATCAACCAGGCAGTAACTTTGCCCAGATAATAAACACCAGCACCGTTGACATGAGCATCCTCCAGTGGAGCTACTCTGTATTTACACCAGAGAGAGGAGTTCGGCACCATCTGATTCTGAGACCGAGGAAATTTCAGCTCTGGCTCCCCTTGGTCTTTGGAACGCTCTTTACTCATTTTACGCTCCTTTATTGAATTAACTGAGGATGGCAGTTACATGAGTTACGAGCACTGAGCCAAACCCCAGCTGAAGTAAGCTGGATCCACTGTCGCATTAATGGAGCTACACCAGTTTTCCCCATCTGAGGAACTGGCCCCTGCTCACTTGGATCTGAGCTCATCTTGGGCAGCCACCATCCAGGTAAAACTTCCAGTGAGGCTGGAGGCGTGAATGGGGAACACTACACGTGTCCCAGCCCCCTTCTTGCAGCTCCAGCAGCTGCATATTTGCCAGTGACTACAGGAGTATTACTGCACCCACAAAAGCAGCTTCTGGTGCCCTAGATTTTCAGTGCCCGGTTGCTTAGAGGTTCAGTGAAACAGTTTTATTTCTTAGCGTGTGATCAAGGGAGCAGTGAGGCATGAACCCACTTAAGGTTCATGGCAGAGATATTTGCAGTTGAAAGGTCAAAGCTGTTTCTGGTCTCCTTATCAGGACGGGCCAAGGGAAAGGGAAACCTTTAGCGTATGGGTCAGGCTAAGAGAGGTCAACTCGGGGACAGTGCAATAGGGCAATGGCGATGCGGAGATGAGGATCGGATGGGATAAGGTGGGGAAAAAAAAACAGGAGACAGGAAATATTCAGGGAGTCTCCAGCTGTCCCATCTCTGGACCTACAGCCAAGATCCCAGGTCACAGAGTGAAACCAGACCCTTCCCATCATGCCAGCAGGAACAGCCAGCTCAGCTCCAGGGTCCAAGTCACTGTATGCAAAGACCAAGACAGTATCAAGTGCAGTGCAGGACAGTAAGCCAGGCTGATCCCTAATGTACAGCTGCCAAAGTCAATGGGGTTACGGCAACAATGGAGATGGCCCACAAAGGACAAATTTTTGGTTATCAAAACTTTATCCTACCCTTAGAACAACCCATTTACCTGGGCCAGAGCCGTTCTCTCCCCTTATTTCAAGCTGCAGCTGGAAACACCTCATTCCTTCTGGTCACAGTTGCCTTATTGCCCTCTGTAAAATGCTTTGGACCCCATCCTGGAGACTGGCTCTGCTGGACCTACTGCATCTCAGAGACGGTGACAGCTCTGTGGGTCCCCAATTCTTGGATCACCAGGGGCCGACAGAGCTTAGCTCCACCAAGGTGGAAACTAGAGCAGCCTCCAAGATGCAGTAGTACCTGGTGGTGTACCTGAGCTGCAGAGAAGCCTGGGTGATCAGCACCCAGATCTAAGCGCCCATACTAGCCTAACCTAGGTGTGAGCAGCACACTGCAAAGCCCTGGCTAAGTTATTGCGTGTCCACACTGGTGCAATGGCCCCTGTATACATTGCTAGGACTTCTATGGGCATACCCAACGGATGTGCATCTGCCAGGAAGCCGAGTCATTCTCGGATTCTTTCCCCGCGAGTTGTGGGAATATGGTCTGGGCTCCTGGGCAGATGGGCAATGATGAGGAGGGACTGGAGCACTGTCTGCCCTGGAATGATTTTTCCTGCTTCCTCACTGCAAGGAGACCTGGTGACCAGCCTGAGTGAAAACAGATCCCAAATTCTAGCACATACCTTCAGGTGAGCAATTGGCCTGGGTTGAAAACACAGAAGGTTTGGGGATAGTGTCTTGGAGAACAGCAACCCAGTGCCCACCCTTAGCCCTTATCCAGCCTCAGCCTCCAACACCAACCTTAATCCAGACCAGAAGCCTCTCCCTTGGTCTATCTGTCCCTCCAGCCAGCCATTGATGGCCATCAGTGCAGTACCTGCTTGATCTGCTTTAGGAGCTTAATTTCCCTAAGCACAATAGGGTCCTTCAGCCCACCCATCAAACACTACACACACACTCAAGAGATCTGACAAATCATGGCTCTAACACCACAGAAATATGAATGAGAGCCTGATTCCCACCACCACGTCCATGGCTGTTTTATTAACAGCTCTCTGAGCATGAACCCTTTCCAAATTGCACGTGCCCTAAGCTCTCAGCCCAGATACGCTGCACGTAATCTGCTACATCGTGACGCGGACCTGCACCGAGTCACTGGATGTTTCCAAGGCAGGGAAACAGGAACTGGTTTGTACATCTTGGGTCTGGAGCAACAGCCCCTGACAGACCATATGGTTTTATCGTGGCCTTTAATGATCTTTGTGTTGTCACATTTCATTCATTCTGACAGGTACAGAGGTCTTTAATAGCCTGATTGCTTGAAGTGGTTTAATTCCCAGTTCCATCAATTATCATACATGAAAAAAAAACACCCAAGTCCTCTTGAAACCTGCTGGACAGAAGCTGCTGGGAGATCTCCGTGGGGAGCAAAGAGACTGGGAATAAATACAGCAGGGGCCCGATTCTTACCTACTCCATTCCCACGGGCTGGACCTAGATGGGACAATTGTGACTTTGAACCACCTGTCTGCTCTCCATATTCTAGTACCATAAAGAGGGTCTTCTCACTTACACTTTGTTTCTCATGGCCTTCTGCTAGCCCTGGAAAGCAGAGAGCATTCCTCATGCTTTGCACTCTAGTGACCCACTCTCTCTTCTCTTGAGCCAAATAAAGAGCTGGCAGAGTCCTTACAGCACTAAGGCAGCTCCCTGAGCAGGGCTGGAGATAGGCCTTAGGATAAATAGCAGACAGACCAGCAAATTCATGCTGGGATCTGCCACTGATCTGCTTATGACCTTAGACAACTGTTTGTCTCCTCAGGGCCACATTTCCCCCCCACGTGTAAACTGCTTACCCAACTTTGTAAGGAGTTTGAGGATCTACAGATACAGTGTGCTAGCCAAATGCAGAATCATGTTTGGATCAGAATGAGCTGGCGTGAAACAGCATGGCTGAGTTGGTGTTCATGAAGCTGCACCAATGTAAAAGAGATGGGACATCACTGGAAAGGATAGCCATTTGCTTGCAGGCATTTTTCAAGTGGTTTTTTCTTTGGCTTCTTTAGATGCCCAGTAAAAAATATTTTAGGGGGGTTTTGACCAAGGAAAAAAACAAAAAACCAACAAGAGGAAAAAACCCATTGTAGAGGTTTCAAAACCTGAAAGCTTTAGAACTAGGGAGGCACCCCCTTTTTGGCGGGGTCCCCTCTTCTGTCCCTGCTCTTAGACGGGGGGAGAGGGTGAGGAAACAGGAAGAGAGGCATATTTTACCAGCAGAGCAACGGGAAAAGAAACTGGAACGTTTAATATTTTTCCAATTTTGTTTTGGTTTTATTTAATGAAAGGCTAAAAACAATTTTTAAAGGAGTGATGCATTCTTTAAAAACAAAACAAAAAAAGACACAAGGAGAAAACTTGGGGGGAAATAGAGACAGTTTTCACAAAAAAAAGAAAAAAGAAGAATGTGAACACTGATTTGCCCCATTGTTACCTCTTATTTTGCATATTGCTTCTTCTGCAAACCCTTTTCCGTTTGCTTTTTTGCAATATTTTGATACACTTACATTGCAACAGCACCTACAAGGCCAATCTCACCAAGTGGACCCCCAAAAAATTAACCAAGGAGCCAAAGAGAACCGGGATTGACTACGCGTAAGCAAGTCTCTCACCCAGCTTCCACACCAAGGCCAGTCAACTCTGGATTCAGGGTCCAGCCACTTTATTTTACACAGGGCAGCCTTGTCCCCACAGCAAACCAAACACGCTGAAACAGGCAAGATTGCAAACAAAATCAAAACTTGCCATCAGGCCTCAAGAGGGTCATCCCGAGCTCCATGTACATCAATCTCCCCTCTGCTCCTGGAGTTTTTTAATCCTCTTTGCAGGTCCACCCTCCTTTACCATCATCATCAGCTGCAGCTGTCTCCCAGCCTTCCCAACAGACAGACTATTAACTGCTGTCTACCTGCAGCTGCAGTTTCAGCCCCAGAAGGCTGCACCTCCTTATACTATGCATTAGGAGCTCTGCAGTACCTGTGTGGGTGCCTGCTCTTGCCCATGGCAAGTGATGGGTAAACCGTGGTCACCTACACCTTTTTTCTGTGCAGAGCTCAGCTATGCCAGCTAAGTTTCTATTCACTGCAGCATAAGAACAGGCACATGAGCAGATGACAGGCAGTAAAGCCTTTTTTACCACATACTGATTATGACCATGGATCAGGATTTCATTGTGCTTCCTGCTGTACAAGCACAACCTTGCAGCAGCAGGACACTGACAGTGCCCCTGTGTGTGTCCCACTGGCAACCCCCCCACACCATACACACATTTCACCTGTGCAGGTTAGGTTGTTCTTGGTGTTTTTGGAGCAATGTGCTTCATAGCTGTTTGGCAACTTGCAGAGTTTTAGGAACATGTCAAATGAGCACTTGGATGGGATGGGATGGATAGGGCTGATCCTGCCTTGAGCACAGGGTTGGATTAGATGACCTCAAGAATTCCCTCCCAGCCCTGCTTTTCTATGATTCTGTAGGGACAGAAGGTTGGTCCTTGGCCCAAGAAGCTAACAAAGTATTTCTGGGTCTTGGATGGCTGAAGCCGACATCCGGGAATTTTGTCAGCTGCAGGGCGTAGGGAAGAAAGTTATTCTCGACATGGTGGGGCAGTGAGATGTTAAGAAACGTGGACTTGAAAATCAGAAGGAGGCATTACATCCCAGCAAGTGCAGAGAGGAGGCTTGATCTGGGCAAAATGACCTAAGCAGTAACACGACTGTCTGTGAAGGGACAATCACAAAGACATGTCTCCCGTACCAATGCTCAGCAAACATTGTCTGTGTTGGGATCCAAAGCCAAGAGATGATTCCCATACACCTGATGATTCCCATACACCTGATCATTGAGGACAATGGAACTGGCTGAATTTTTACCCAGACCATTGGCGTTGGCAGATCTTCGGAAAGCGATCCTTGCCGAATTCAATGAGGATTTTGTCACTTATTTCAGTGGAGGTATAATCGGGTCCCCAGGACAGAGCTTGGGCTTACATTTGCGGGGACTTCTGTGTTAGCTTGCACGGTCCACAGCTAATGATCCTCAGAGCAGAGTGGAAGGAAGAAAAACCTAAGCGAAATAGCTGCCCAGGGGATATAATATCCCTGTACCCCACCCCCAGAGACGCCTCTAGAACAATACCCCTCCTCCACTCCCAGCCACCAAGATGGACCCAATTACTTTCAGGTGTCCGCTA
The DNA here is from genome assembly GCF_001723915.1 of Gavialis gangeticus. NCBI lineage: Eukaryota > Metazoa > Chordata > Crocodylia > Gavialidae > Gavialis > Gavialis gangeticus. Next base: position 5,046,566 of record NW_017729019.1, on the reverse strand, counting down.
GTTAATAAAATACGCCCCCCCCCACCACCACCCTTTTGAAGGGAGAGTTTTTCAAGCATTAAACACAAAACAGAAGGCAGCAAGCTCTGCCATTTCAATCTCACTTAGCCCCTTTATTGGTTCTGGTGTGGCAGCGAAAACCACTGGGCCTGATTCTCCCATCCCTGACACCTCTATCCCCCATTGGTTTCAAAGGGGCTCCTCCTGATTTACACCCTGACAGTTCCCCTGTCTCCACCATCTAAGGCCCCTCGGGGTCCTGGATGTAGAGCAGTTTGTTGTGGCATCCTGGGAAAGGCTCCTCCCAGCCTCTCCACAATAAATTTTCCACTTACGTTTTAAGGGAAGAAAATGTTTTCTGGCGCTTTTTTGGCTCTCTGTGGAAAATGATTGCTCCCAGATTTATTAGGGATTTGCGGTGGAGGCTGCCGTACCTGGGACCTCAAAAAACCCACTCACCAGGATAAAGATGCTTGCAGCACTTGTCAGCCACAGCTCTGATTTATGAGGCAAGATTTCTTCTGTCTTGGGGCATATAATTTACTGGGCTCTGGAAATGTCTCGTTAGAGCTGAGGAGAATAAATCTGTCCATCCCCAACAAAGGAATGAGCCTCTTCCAAACCAGCTCCGTATCCACATGCAGATCCCAAATCCAGCACCGCATGTCTCCTCCTTTGGCAGTCGCTAGAAAATAATCCGGGTCCTCCGCTAGTGTAAATTGGGACAGTGCCACCAGCTACGGCCCTGGCCCAAAACCAGAGGGCCGTAGGTGATGTGGAAACGGGGTGCTCAGGGGAAGCTCATTCAGAACATGGCGCGAAGGCATCAGAGGGAACCTTAAAACAACCAGGCTCTGTAAGAAACACTATGCTTACAGAGCTAATGGTCAGGAGTCTGACCTCACTTGCCCCGGTGTAAATCAGGAGTGAGCACACTGAAGTCCGCAGGCTCGATCCTCAATTGGTGTGACTAGCAGGGGATCCGGGGTTGAGGTCATTAACACAGCAACCCCGGTGTACCCGGGAGGAGATTGAGGCCAAACATGACTCTCAGAAACCTCAATTCTACTTGCCCGTGGTGGTTTACACCTCACTGATGTCCCTGGACTTAATCCTAATTTATACAAGGATCAGAGAGGAGCTCCATATCCATTTAAAGAGCTAGGAGCTCTTTTACCCCACCTCGCCCCACTGCCCCTGGTTAATTGTTCTCCTTCACTGCAATCACCCCTCTCCAAGTATACAAGTTATGCTCACTGGGCCAATCCACCCTAGGTCTAACTCCATTGGCATCACTTTGACCTGCTTACACCACAACCGAGTTTGGCCCACTCAACACATGCACCCAGTGCCAACACAAGTCACAGTACTTTGCCACTTCCAAGTGCTTAAGCCAATGGTTGATCATTTTGCAACCGGAGGCCAAAGTTTGTTTTTGGCCACGGCAAAGTAAATCTGGAACAACCGCACAGATGGCAGTGGGGCTCTTCTAGCTGTTCACCAGCTCAGAACAAACTCTAACCTCCGTACATAACCTCCGGCGGGGCAGATTCTCACTTGGTGGCTGTCGTACTATCTCCACTAAAGCCAGAGCGCTATAGAAGCAGCGTCTGCCAAGTATCTGATCCGCACGATGGCATGTGTTACACGACAGGCCGTTGCACTGGTGCAAACGTGAAATAACTCCCCTTAAATCACTGGAGTCGCTCCTGATTCACTTTCATTAAATGGCACCAGAATGCGGGGGCTGACCTCCAGATTCTGCATCCAGTTCTACTGCTCTAAATGTGGCATAAGTCCATAGCTAGATTTGAATTGCTCCAGATTTGCACCACTGTGGGAGTCCAGTGTGTAATGTACACACCACAAGCCACATGCTTGGTTTTAATTTTGGAGCTGTTGACTTCAAATTAGCATCATCTGAGGATTGGGCCCATCATGGTGTAAACTCTATGGCCCGTTCCACGTTGGTGTAAACCTGCAGTAATTCCATTCAGCTTAATGGCTCCAGATTTCTATTAGGGCAAGTGGGAACAGAATTTGGGGTGAGGAGGCAGCTTCTGAACCCAATGACACAGGTGTAAATCTGGAATAGCTTCAGTGATATCAGTGGGGCAAGTTTCGTCCTGAGTCCTCCAAAGAAAATTAATCCGTTTCTCCTCCGGCCGGTTTTGGCTCTAAGCCTCCATTTGTGTGACTTACCATTTTCATCGTCAGTGATTTAAAACTTCATTTTGACTCTTTTTTTTTTTCTTTCCTCTTTCACTTTGGAGCAACTCTAAGGAAAAAGAAATTGAAGAGGCCAAACTTGGCAGCGCAAAGCACTTTCCGAAGCACACTGAAAAAATCTCCCACATGTTTCATGTACAAAGTACAAATTTTTCCCTATTAAAGTGTAAAACAGCCAGGGAAACACTGCTGCTTTGTATGAGTTAAACTCGCAATATTGGAAACATGCTGAATACAGTTTATATTAAGACAGGGAGAGGGAGGAATCCTTTCAGGTTTGAGGAGGCAATGCACAGCCAACAAACCACAAAGTGTCCAGTTGAATTCAGTCTCAAAACATAAAGCGCAGTGTATCGGCCCACATTATGCAACTAGACATCAGGCTGGGCCAGCACCTTCGTGGGAGTAAATCAGCATTGGCCCGCTGCTTTCGATGACCGAGTCAGATTCTGAACTAGCACAGATCAGCCTAGTTCCATTGTCCTCAATGATCGGGCCAAGTCCTCAGCTGGTGTAGATCAGTGTAGTCCCTCTGGTAGGGTTGGCTCTCACAAGTTGACTGGGTGAGTAACTGATTTTCCAGTTTGGCGCCTGAATCAAAACAATTTTAACAATTTAAAAAAAACACCCAAAATGTTATGGTGAGTCAACTCAAAATATTTTTTTTTCAGTTTTCCCAAGAAAACACCAAACCCAAACTCATTTCTACCGAAACATTTCATTCTCACTGAAACAAAATGTTTTGGGGGGTTTTTTTCCCCTCCTCCTCCTCCAACTTAATAACATTTCTCATCGAACTGCTGCTCTGAAATAGAAATTCAGCATTTTTTTTAAATATCCACATGCTACATTTTGACTTCTTTCAAATTTTTTTCAACACAAGTTAGCAAATAGCTCAGGTTGACCTGAAACTGCATTTACAGCAAATAAACCAAGGAACTTCACACACCTCTTTGTGTGCATGCATGTGTGTGCGTTGTTGTGAGACTGTGCGTCTGCATGTACACACACATGATTATAGCATATGTTTATAATACCTACAAGGAAGAAGTGATGGTCACATGAGTCTATGCATATGAATGTAATTATTGCCTGTATAACTAGGCTATCTGTATGTGGTTGGGTATGTGCGCATTCGTAGTCATATTCCTTTTTATCCTCTGTATATATAACATAGGTGCAGATGTGTTTGTGATTACAGCATGCAGTGTTTGTGTGCCTGCGCATGCCTGTATCTGTACGTGCGGGGGAGTTAAATGGGTATCATGCTATATTATGCGTTTGTGTGCGATTATAATGCCTGTATGCCTATTTGTGTTTGTGCTCCCTTTGCAAGAGTTGAAAACGTGATAATTATATATTTTGCCAGCTTTGTAAAACAACAAATCTGGACTCGGCTTTGTGGAACCAATGGATTTCCTGCTGAAGGGGCTCCATCTCCTAGGCACAATGTGATGGGAAACATTTTGACAAATGATCAGCAAGAAAAATCTCCCTGGGTGTGTTAATAAAGTTCTTTTCCTGCCATCAACCCATGTGTTCCTGGAAGAGATCGTGCTATATTAAGAGTTCAGGATTTGCAAAGAAACATTGAGACCAGGCTCAGAGAAACAACAGAAACTCCTCGGATACTCGTCAGGGCTTTTCAATTGCAAAGAGGTTCTAAAATGCCGCAGAGGTGCCAAGGAAATAATTTTCATTTTCTTCAGCTGAGATATTACCCCAAGATATAACTAATGCTTCCATGAGAACTTTGTTCAAATAGAGGAGGCAACTGTCTCTGCAGAGCATGGCTGTAAGCACATTTTCTCATATTTCCAAGTTTTCTTCTACTGCAGCTTTATGAAACTAAGTTGTGTGCTTGTGGAATCAGAAAAGAGCATGGGATTAAGGAGACCAGGTCTCTTTAGTCTGGGCAGGTGAAAAATGAGAGAGAACATGTCTGAGGTCTATAAAATAATGTTTCCAACGGAGAAAACTAAAGCCTCTTTCATAAAACTTAACCTATAACAGGAAGGAACTTTATGAAACGAAAAGGCAACAACCTTAAAACAAATTTAACCGAGTTATGCTGGATCCTTTCTATAGATAACTTCCTACTAGAATTCATTGCTGCAGGATACTAGCAGCCAATATACAAGTACAAGTTGCAAAAGACCCTGCCTCACTTACCAGTCAGGGAAATAGTTTTATAGGGCTCCAAAAACTAATAAACACCACTGGCCCCCAGCCTTTGCTGGCCTACAATAACCCTGAAAGTAGTCTCATCCATAGCTATCCCTGTCCGCTTGAAAAACATGGATCTCTAGACAGTAAAATTTCCTATGGCTGTAAACAGTATCAGAGGGTCTTGGAGGCAGCCTGTAGCCCGCTGGCCACAAGTTGGGAACCGATGCTTTAAACATTTATGGACCAATGTTTGACACATTTGGAGTGCCAGCCCATGTAATTTTATCCTAGCTGGATACTTTTCTGCCTTATTTATAAAGGCCAAATCCCTTGATTCGGCTTGATTTCAGCAGAGCTGTGCTAATTTACACTAGCTGAGGCCTGGACCCTTATACACGGAGCAATAGGCTAAAATAAAGGCAATCAGTCCTTGTGCTTAGGATACAACTGCTCTTTCACTGGTTTTAAAAAAATGCTCACGCTACTCAGTGTAACAGGAATGCCATATTTATTCAGTATTTTATTAGGTAGGAGGCTTATACATTACTTTGACTGCCAGTGTCATCATAAATATTTGGGACTCAATAGAGACCATCATTTCAGTTATGGCTATTCCATCAACCTCTCAGAGTATGGAAGCACTGTGTGTTCTCCCGCTTTGTTCCCAAAATATCCTACTTTTCTGATGCCCGTTGATCCTGCCCTGGATGACAGTTCCAGAGTATATCCAAAGAAACCCTTTTTGTTCAGAGGGCCCACAACATTATACAAAATGCTGAAGGGAAAGCTTCCCCAATAGGGCAGTTCTCCCCCATGTCTTCCTACCCTGAGCAGGAACAGAAAACTCAAGTAGTGCAGTCAAATATACCAAGGCCAACTGAGATGTGTTCATCTGGAAAAGCCCAAACCCTCAACCTAAACATCTCTCAGTCTGGAAGAAATTGAGCTCTGTCTGGATCTAGATCTGATGGCAGCAAAGCCCTATCACCAGCAGCAGCATCACCACCACTGATCTCATAATGAGGCAGCTGTCACAGAAAATTGGCAAACTTTTATCCTGAGCCTGGAATTAGCCAGATCCTTAGAGGTCAAAATGCTGTCACAGCATGGAAGGTGCCTTCAAAATAACAGGCTTGCAGAAACTCTAGATGCTATTCGAAATGTCCAAGTCATCAAAGTGTCTCCACAGGGCCTTGGACAGAGTCCCAGAGGCACCTATAACCTTTTATTACCCCTATTGTTTTCTAATTCCATTTGTAAGGGTTGGTGCTGATCCATTTATTTGCATTACGAAGGTGCCTAAAAGCCCCAGTCATTAACCTAGGCATAGAACAGAGATAGTCCCTTCCTCAAGGAACTTGCTCCATAGGTCCTGAAGTTGAACCTAAATGCCCCTGAGCTTGGGAAGAAGTTTACATCTGGATGTGGCCCCAGTTTCACACCAGGAGCCCGTGGGTGGAGGTACCCAAAGCACACAGTGGTGGTCAAACTCTGTTCCCATTGAAGCCAGTGGGAATTGTACTGGTTCCTTAAACTGGAATAGAGCCAGGCCAATGTTTGTGGAAATTTCTCTCTAGCTTGATATGAGTCAAATGAAAAATGTGGATCCAAACGGTCCCAAACATTAGGAAAGTTTAGAGCTGGAGCAGCATCCTGAACTTCTCTCTGATGCAATCAGGCTCCATTGCCAGCAGGGACATACGCTGACTCAAGGGCAGCTAACAGCAGGAGGGCTGACATGAGGATTCTCCCATTCTGCCTCGACTTTAAATTAATTGTGGCAAAGCCACTTCAAACCAGTCCAGCTCCACATTTTCCAGCCACGAAGCCAAACTCCCCCAGCACCAGGAAGAGGCTATAGCTTTGTTCTCGGTGGGTTCCAAAGGAATGCGATTTCATTTCGGGTTTGCGATGCTACAGTAAAATTGACCATTGCTTGAGAAAAGGCCCATCTGCTGAATCTTAGCCCCCGGACCTGCTGTGAACTGCACGAGTGTTTCCGGTTGCCCTCTAGGAGTTATAACAATGTGCACATTAGAAGAAGGGAGCAGGGGCACGTCAGAAGGACAAAAAATAGAAAATGTCTTCAGTTTGTGGGGAGAATCTTTTGCACGTAGAATCACACTGGCATGCCCACGCTGCAGACTGCTGCTGCTAATTAGGATTTTGCTACTGATGTAGGATTATAGGACACGTCAGACTAGATCATGCCACTGGTCCATCTAGTCCAGTAATTTATCTTCTGCAGCAGCTGGCATCACCTGCTTCAGAGGACAGCGCTGAGCTGGTATAATCTGTTCCTTGAGAATAAATATCTCTGGCTGCAAATAGACATTGTATTTATTCCAGGATAAACCATTTTTATCCCGGGAGAAAGTGCAAGTATGCAGATGCCCATGCCCTTTATCCTGGGATAAGGCCTAAAAAAATTCTTGGATAAAAGATAGTGACAGTTTATCTCAGGATATAGCAAAATATACCTATACAGTTATTCCAGGACAGCATCACTGAATCAACGGCAGAAAAGCAGCAGTGCATTAGCTGCTCCCTAAACCCTGATTAGAAGGGCAATATGTGTACGTGTCAATCCCAGGATATTTTTGTTCTGGAATAAATGTGGGCATCATTTATCCATGGATAAATGTAATGTCTGCCCCTAGCTTCTGGTTCTTTCAGTTAGAGGTTCACTCCTGTCATACAATAGGAGTACTCATAGTCCTGGCCAAACTCAGGGTTAGTTTTCAAACTTTTGCTGTTCTTACTTTGGATAGTTATTAGCACATAAATGTCTGCTCCTCCAGAGAAACCTGCTAAATCCTTGGTCTCAGTGGTATCTTAAGACCATGAGCTCTACAGGCTGCTAGCAGTGGGAACAGGAGCAGGCCTTTGATGTGGTTGCAGTAAGTGAGAGCTCGTCCTGGGTGGAAAAGGGATTTGCCATTGCCGGAAAATTTTGGAATTTCAGAATGTTTTCCCCCTTCTCCAGCAGCAAGAAAATTCAACAATGTTTGTACCTCACCAAAAAAATGAAACGGTGGGATTTTTTCATTTCTGAAATGTAAACATTTTACAGTTGGCCACAGCAAAGGTTTCTTTTCAACACTTTTTAAACTAATACATTCAGGCCGAACGACCCATGCCTGCAAACCAGTTTTGACAAACCAGCATTTTCCAGGGAAGAACCATTTTGTCAAAAAATTCCCAAGCAGCTCTGATGGGAAGTGGGTCCCATTTTGACCTTTCCATTCCACTCCACTTCCAGCTTGGACAGTCTCTTGCAGAGAGCAGAATTAAGGAGGATAGTAGAGTTCAGAATATATCCCTGAGGTTTTACTAGCACATGCACAGAAAGAGAGAGAGAGAAAAAAGAGAGAAGACAACAAGAGTGCTTTGCATTTCCATACAGCAGCCCCATTCATCTGATCGTTTCTATGCGCTTCACAAATATCCATTCATTAAATGCTCCCCAACAGACAGGTGAAGGGTCACTATTTCTCTTATATACACACGAAAACAAAGACCCAGAAAGTGGAAGCAAATCGTCTGAGGCCGGCTGGTCAGTGGCGGATCCAGGAAGCCAGCACTCCTGGCCCCTGCTCATTCTTGCAGCTCGCCACTGCTATCACGAGACAGAAAACCCCACACATTGTGAGACTCAAATAAAAGCCAAACTATCTGCCTTCCCCAGAAGGATATCAAAAAAATGTCTTTTAGCTTAAAAGTTCCAGTCCGGTTCAAACTCCCCCCTTCGGCATGCACCCCTTGCGTGCACACACAGCTCTACTGGAAGCCAGTCTCCATTCGAGCCATCTGATTACAGTTATCTCTGGGATACAGATGATCAATGCCAAAGGCACACATATGAGTAGACTAGCTCCCCATTATTAAGGGGCTTTAAACACATTAAGGGTCTTTTCAAACTCTGGAAGGTGTGTTTAAGCCAATAAGGCTTTATGGGAGTTCTGCTACGTTTAATAATATTTAATGACTTGTTGTGTGCCAGGGGTCTTATAGTTCCTACTTAGCAGTGATTTATAATGCACAGCAGGCTGCCGACAGTCCCTGACTAGGGAAAATCCCTGAAACTCCAGCTGCTGTGAAAGAATCCAGCGCGGAAAGCTAAGTGGATAATATCAGAATAAACAGAAACATTGCTTGGAGAGCTAAACATTTCTCAAGGAAAAATTGTATTAAAACCTGCTCTTTAATTTGCTAGGTATTACTGGAAGATAGATGGATCGATCAATAGATAGATATGCTATTCAAAGTAACTAACACCTCACAAAGTCTCTCTTTTTCCCTTCCCACTGACCCAGGCCCCAATTCAGTAAAGCCATTAAAAACATCCTTGAACTTCAGCCAAAGTGCTTTACTTCTCTAATGCCAAGCCTATATATCCTCACTCACCCTAAGCTAATGTGTGTCCACTCTCCTACGGAAGGGTTATTCAGGTGTGTAAGATTGGCAGGCTTTAATTCCAGTTCTGCCTTTAACAAATAACATTTCCTTAAATAATTTAAGCATGGATTTTATTATGATATATTCCAAATCCAGGCACTTATTTTTTCTGTCTGTACTATATCTTCTATGCTATAGTTTTATTATATTGTTAGCTACTCTTTTTAATGATCTGTAACTATTCTATTAATCCTGTAATGTTTATGAAGATTCTGAAAATTAATATAATAGAATCTAATAGAATATAATACTTTTTGGGGCAAAAATTGCTGTCCTTTTGTTCTATGCTTGTACAGTGCCTGGCGCTAATACCACAATACAGATAATAAATAATGATTCGATTCTATTGCAATGCATTATGTTCTGTGATCCACTAGTTCCTCCATCTTTTACTCTGGCTGTCTAATCCACCTACTAACTACTCCTGTGGTTCCTTTTTCACAGGGCTTCTCAGACCGATATCCTATAGCCCTCAGGCCTCTATTTCCAATACAGGATCCGAGCAGAAGATCGTTGAAGTCAGTGGAAGGACTTTCTGTTGACTTCATCGGACTTTGGATCAGAGCCGTGGAGAGCAGAAGCAGAACACATTTCTCCCCACAACCACATGCACTTCTTATAATTGCCTGCACGGGGTTCTCAGCGGCAAAGAAAGCCTTCCCTGCAGGGATCATTAACAGGAGACATTCATTGCAATTAAGCCAGGCGACTACTTCCCTGGTACAATCCCAGCCTGTGTATTAACTAGCCAGTAATTTCTCATCTCCTACCTGAGTCCTACCAGCTTTCCGAGAACCGGATACACGGACATCAACAGTTTGCACTTTTCCCCCTCACTAAAACCAGGAATACCAAAAAAAGGACTAAAAAACAGCAACATCCAGAGTCACGCATGATCCAGACTCGGGCCAGGATAATCTTTCACCCCCCCTCCTAAAGAGCAGTTTAAAGCATCTCTTACCCAGGAAAAAAATGGCCAGTGCTGTTCATTAAAATAATCCTGTGCCTTCTTGCTTTTGTTAACCTGATATTCATGGGGGGGGGGGGGGG
>NW_017729019.1:5035602-5036585 GCF_001723915.1 Gavialis gangeticus | reverse complement strand
GGGGGGGGGGGGGGGAATAGCAATTCAGCAGTGTTGTGGGAGAGTTGTATTTTGTTTTCTGTTTAAATTCCTTTCATGAGACTTTCCCTTTATTTTTCAGGCGTTTGGCTTTAGCCTTTGGGGAAAGAGAAAAAGAAAACGCTGATTGTTTGTATGCATGTACAGACTGGCAGTATTTTTAATGATTGTCCAAATTCATTGTGCCAGGACAGGGCCAAGGGAGGAGAGCGCACCGCACTGCTGCAGCTCGTAGACTAAGGCATCATAAAACATAAGACGTGCCATTGAGTGGCTCAGACCGCCTTTGCCCAGTCTCTTGTGTCCCACAGCGGCAGAGACCGGCTGCTGCTCTTGTTTCCGCCCGTTCACCTCTCACTTGCAGCCTGGCATCGAGGGGCCAGGGCGCTCTGATTCAAAGGCTGCCCCCTTCCCCCCCATGCTCAAAAGCGACGGATGCCCCTTCCCTGCAGGCGTGTGTCCAGTCCCTTCGTGAACCTGCCTATGCTGCAATCTAGCTTGCACCCGGTGTGGTGGCCACGAGTCCCACCCTTTCATGACCCGCTGGGCGAAGGAGCTGCCTCGTGTTAAGTCTACCCCCTGCTGGTTTCACGCTGTGCCCCCTGGTCCCTAGAAGGAGCGAACCCCAGAGGATGAGGGGTGAGGGGACCTCAGGAGGTCACATCTAATCCACCCCCCTGCTCAAAGCAGGACCAGCCCCAGCTAGATCATCCCAGCCAGGGCTTTGTCCAGCTGGGTCTTAAAAACCTCCATGGAGACACTTGCCTGGGGAGGGAGAGCGTCAGTAATAAATCCCTGTTGACTTTCTCTCGCCTAAACTGCCTCCACGCAGCGCCCATGCTCCCCTCTCTCCCGACGTCCTCGGGAAACGCCGCTTTCCAAGAGCGCCGCAGCCCCAGCACCGGCTGCCTGCACCCGCGCGTCTACCTGCGATCCCGCGCTCGCTCCCCGCGCAGCTCCTGGGC
>NW_017729019.1:5029969-5030199 GCF_001723915.1 Gavialis gangeticus | reverse complement strand
CGGGGGTGGGCGCGCGGGCAAGAGCAACGAGCGGGTACTGGGATTGTTTGGTAAGGAGGACGATACCATTTCTCCCCCCCCCGCCCCCGACATCTCCCGGGGCTCGCCGGGGAGACCGCGGCAGCCCCGGCCCCGGGGCCGTGATCCCAGAGCCGGGGGGTCGGGGCAGGCGGGATGCCCCTTCCCGGGCCCGACGTGCCCGCGGCCGGCGATGGCGATGGCGGAGGCGA
>NW_017729019.1:5022693-5029857 GCF_001723915.1 Gavialis gangeticus | reverse complement strand
ATCCCGGCGGGGGAAGCGTGTGGGCCGCACGGCCCGAGGGGGTCACGGCGCCGCGGCCCCCGGGACGAGCCTGGCTGTGGGCAGCGGGGCGAGCGCCTGCCCCGGGCCCGGCTCCAGCTTTCTTGCCCGGCGCATTTACGAGCATCGGGGCCTCGTCGCCTCCCGCTGCAACCCAGACAGCCGTTTCCCCACCCCTCGCCCTTCTGGCTCCGGTTTGGGTGCCTTTTCCCCTCCTCCTCCCCTCTCTCCGAGTGGACCCCCGGCTTAATCCGGGCCGGGCTAGTCCGAGTCTAGGCTCGGATCCGGCGGTGCCGCCAGGAAAAGCCGCTACGTGGCGGGGAGCGAACGTCTGTCTGCGCCACACCGCAGAGCGCATCCGCAGCCCGGGTGGCTTCAGCCCCTGTTACTTCCTTCATCGCGGAGGCCTGAGGCCTGCGCCTGGCCGAGCCAGGACGGCTCCAGCATCCCCGGTTTTAAACCCAGCAGCAGCGCAGGTCGCCCAGGGAGGGGATGGGAGCGATGGGAACTGGGGAGAAGGGACCTGCCCCCGGCTCGGTGTGTGTGTGCTGGAGGCCGCGCAAGTGCTGCTTGGAGCAGAGAGCTCCTGCGGGCCCGAGCCGGGAGGTTTAATCCAAGCCTGTGATCGGCAACACGGAGGCAGGGTCCCCATCCCCGCCCGGGCCGGGGTCGCTGTGAAGCCCGGGGAACAGAGGAGGATTCAGCGGGGATGGGAAGGAAGAAGGACTCCCGGCCCTGTGGCTGCCCGCAGTGCGCTGGCCCCTGCCTCCCCGCAGCTGCCAGCACAGGGCACCAGCTGGGGGAGGTCAGACAGGAGCTGGATCCCGGCACCGTGGGTGCCCAGGAACAAACTCCCTGCTGTGCTTCGTGGAGCTGGATCAGGGCCAGTCACAGGCGGCAGAGCCCCAGCACCTTCCTGCAGCAAGAGGCAACCCCGGCAGGCCTGGAGGAGAGGCTGGGTCCAGTCAAGGGCTGGCAACACTCCTAGGACTGAACAGGGGCAATGCTCAAGGCCCCTTCCTACTTCTTGGCCCTCACCCCAGGCTGTTCAACCCCCACTTCCCTTTTCATTTCCTTCCCCCGGGCCCCTACCTCCATTCACCTGCTGAAGCCATCACAGGTGACTTAAACCAGGTGTGAGGACAATGGTGAGGAGGTCAGCAGCTCTCTAGCAGGGCCCTTCCCCACGGGCATTGACCATAGGATAAAACACACAGGAGCTGGCACCGTAGAGCCCTGCCAGGCCCAGAAGCTTGTGCAATAAATGCCCTTGTGATGCCTCCACTGCGTGGGCACAACACAGACGTCACTGTGAAGTGGGGAAGCAGGGACGCGGCGAGGACAGCACATCAAAGCGCAGTGCCCAGGATGTCCCAGGCTTGGCCCCTGCATGCCGCCTCCTGCCCCTGGGACCAGCTGGCCTGGCCCTTGGCCCTGCTGCACATTCCCTCTTTGTACTGTGTGCAGTTTTGTTGGAGGGGGAGGGCGGCTGCTGCCTCAGCTCAGCTCAGCTTCACTCCACTGGCGTCGGCAAAGCCCGTTAGCACCAGTTGCCCCCGTGCACCTCTGCAATATGGGCAGCTTCCTCTCGCATTTTATTTGTTGTCTTCACAGCCGGGTCTGCCGTCGCAAACCCTGCTGCCGACAAAGGCAGGCTGAGCCCCCTTTTTCAGGTCGATGCTGTGATTTATTTCCTCCAATACATTTCATTATAAATTCCAGAGAGGGAGAGGAAGAAAAACATAGCGCAAATTTATTGCTGTAAACCCGCACGGGCAATTTTCTATATGGCAGTTTCTCAAGCAGTTGAGGCAGGGTGGGAAATTGGCCCTTTCTCAACCGGGATGTTCAAAGGCACCAGGATATTTTTTGGAGGAGGAGTTCTTCCAAATGGTTTCCTGAGGAGTTATAGCTGCAGGGGTAGCTCCTGGCCTCCAGCACACTTGCAAAAAGGGTTTCAGTAGCAGGCTCCGGGTAAGAATTCAGTCGACTCTGCACCTAGATGTCTGTTGCTCACCAGGCCAGGCAAGTTACTGTGGCATTTGTCGCAAGGGAGCAATTCTCCCCCACCCCCTGGATGCTGGAAGGGAGAGGGAGAGTGGATGAGTTTAGCAAGTGGTGCTGAGACTATGCTCAGCTGCCGGGATGAGGCTGGGCAGTGCTGCTGAAGCCAGCACTTGAGACTTCCAAGTTCACTCCACCTAACTCGGCTCATTCATCTCTCCTCCCCTCATTCCTCATTTCACTCCCATTCTTACTCTTCATTTCTTGCCACTACGAGTCCACTGCTCCAGGCCTCACACCGAACTATTCCAATGGCTTGAGACTTCACGCCTCCCACTGAGACCTAAAAGGAGACTTCTGGCTGACGGGGCCTTGAATGAGTGACCTTAGCACTGTGTGCGCACCCTCAGTTCCCACCAGATCTTAACCCCAAGCAAGGGCAGGGCATCAAGGAAAATTCAAGGAAAGGCGATCTTACTGCCTTTGGTAACTGCGATAATGCCCTCTTTAAAGTTGAGCAGAGATGCTCCCACAACGTGCTCTGTGCAGGAACAGAGCTCTCGGTCATACGCTCCCCTAATTGCTGCAGTCGCAATCTCCAGCAGACTTTTCTTGGCAACACCGTCCCCACTGTGCCGAAGAGAAATGGGTTAAATGACTTGCCCAAGGTCATGGGGAACCTGTGGCAGAGGAGGGCATTAAACCCAGGTGTCTTCATTATCAGCCTGAAGTTCTGACCACTGGAGCCAAGCAAGTGGTAAAGCCAAGAAAAGCCCAGTTTGAAACAACCCACTCCCAGGCTCCCTCCATCCTCCCCTGCGGACAGATCAGCTTTCCCCTCTGTGCACAGCGAGTTCTCGTGGCAGAGCCGGGGGATGGTTCACGGTTTGCCTTTGCATGGCTTCCTCCTGTTTAGCGTTTCACCCTCAAATCCCACTCTCCCAGCCTGCCCTACCACCAGGCCCAAGCAACTGAGCCACTGCCAGGAACCAGAGAGCCTGCCCATGCTTGGCTTGCGCCTGATGGAGCAGAGTGGAGAGCCTGCCAGGACGATGGGCCTTCATCTCTGTCCCCACCCCTGTGCCCTCTTGGCAGATTTTGTGTTTGGTAGGGAAACTGGAAAAATGTGTGATGCATTAATACACTGGTGACCCCCCTCTCCTCCACCGCCAAAATGTCTGGCACGAAACAGTAGAGAACATCAACAAGAGAGTGGTGCCGTGGGGGGTCTGTGGGGAGAGGCATCGCTTTGTGATTCATTCCCCTGCCGCTCTCTGTGTGTTCCCATTGCAGCTGCAGAGAAGTGCTCCAAAGGCCAGGCGTACCACCCAGTGCCTACCAACTGCCGAGGCCCGCTGGAAGATGCCCCTGATCTCAGATGTTCCCCAGTGGCTTCTCTGGGCAACCTGAGGGAGCACATCTCCCCTGAACTCACGGACTCCATGGAGCTGTCCAAGAACAAGAACAAGAAGAGGAGGAACAGGACAACCTTCAGCACCTTCCAGCTGGAAGAGCTGGAGAAGGTCTTCCAGAAAACACACTACCCCGACGTGTACGCTCGGGAGCAGCTGGCACTACGGACAGACTTAACAGAAGCCAGGGTGCAGGTAAGGGGAAGAGGGTAGGGGGTATGTCTGCAAGGGCCCCTGCTCATTGCCCCAAAGATAAAGGCACGAGGTTGCCTTTGCCGTAGCTCCAGCTACACTTGGATTATACAAGTCAGGCAGGGTCAGGTCTAGTTTGTACAAGGATGAGAGATGAGGAAACACTTCTTATGTGTCACTGATGACATGGAAGATGACACTCTTTCAGGTAATGACCCTCTCCCCTAGCTAGGTGCAAGGCAAGGTGTCACCAGAAGACCGCAGTGCACAAGTTCTGCCTCCCTAAGCCCTGCATCAGTTTACAGCTGACTAGTGTATCCCTCCTTGCCTAGTATCCTTGATGCAAAGCACTTTGTACTGTTAGAGACCTGCCAAGAGCCAGCCCAGGTGCAGCTGCATTTTAGAGGCAGCCCAAGTGTCTCTCAGTCTCGTTTCGGCCTGGCCTTCTCATTCACTGTCATCCTTTAATGACATCCTACTGCATTTCTAGAGCACCATCCAATCTAGCTGGCAGGTTCCCATGGCTGGCACCCTTAATTATGCTAGGGGTTAGATTGGAGTGGATTACTCATCCCTCTAATAGATGGAGAGGTGGCACCCAGGGCGATCCTGGCAAAAAGCAGGACCCATTTCTGTACTGGCACCACCTTTGCATCAAGCAGGCGAGCTTCTTCCAGAGGCAGCTTCGTGCCATTTCAGTCTTGTGTTGGAAAAGGCAGAGGACTTGCTTTCAGGGGCACACAAGAGTGCAGATACCAGAGTGAGTGAGAGTGATGAGCAAAGGCAACGGTGGGAAATTGGCTCCCAGGACTTGCAAAGCACAT
Source organism: Gavialis gangeticus (assembly GCF_001723915.1). NCBI lineage: Eukaryota > Metazoa > Chordata > Crocodylia > Gavialidae > Gavialis > Gavialis gangeticus. Next base: position 5,025,407 of record NW_017729019.1, on the reverse strand, counting down.
CTGGATAGCAATCCATCTAGTCACCGGCTATTAAATATCACTGCAGAGGACAGGCCAGCCTCCAAATGTAATTCTGGGCAAGGAAGACTATCCCTCCAGCTCAAAGATGGAGACAGCATCCTGCCCCCATGTGGGGCGGGGAGACAGGAGGAACATTTCTTGGCCTGAGCCAGCAAGCGCACTTGGGAGGGGGCATACCATGCCGATCTGTCACCCAGCCAGCGGCGCACTGAGCGTGGCTGGGAAGCCCCATCTGAGGCTGTCTGGAGGTTAGAAGCTACTCCTATTCGCTGGAGGTGAGACTGAGGGGAAGGCAAGAGATAGGGTTGGAGCCAGTGTTAAATCACCAGGGTGATGGAAAGGACAGAAAGTTTTTGTGGGAGGGGAAGAGCCACAGCACGGGCAAGAAGAAATATGCAGAGCTCAAAAGGAATGGGCAGTTCAGGAAGGAACCAAGACACCAGATTCAAAGTGCCCCCGAACTTGGATCCAGGGGTTTCTGGTTCAGCTGGTTACACAATTAGGGGCTGGTCATAAATTTCTCCCCAGGATCTGAATGGTGCAGACACATCTGGATTGCAGGCTGGGGTTTGGGCCCACCTCTGACAGTCTGTGCTGCGGCTGGTGATCTAAGCAGAAAGACAGGAGGGGCCAGCCAAGGAGAGGCCTCAGTCTGGGGTAATTCCAAATTCCAGGCGGCGTGCAATCCGGTGCCCAGCCCAGCACTCATCAGGAGCAGGGATCATTCCCTATCAGTGGCCTCTGCTTCGAAGAGCAGTGATGGAGCCTGTTAGAAACGAGTCCGTGCCAGAGCTCAGGGAGAGGAGGGGCTGAAACGTGAAACCCAGCTCTAGGGAACCTCAGCTTGGGAGACGGGAACACGGGCCTGTGTTGACATCACTCCAACGGGAAGACCAGGGCACAGCTGCCACCGTCTCTCGTGGAAGGTAGGGCAGGGTGGCACCTTGGAGCTATTCCACTGGCTGAAGCGGCCGACTGCAACCAAGCACAGTCCATCCCTAGGGTCTGACAAAGTAGGCTGTTGCCTACGAAAGCTCATGCCTCTCTGACCCAGTTAGTCTCCAAGGTGTCACTCTTGCCTGACTTCAGACTGACACAGCTAAACACCCCTCTGCAGTCTCTTGGAGCACCTTGCAATGGTATCTCAGGAGGTTCCTGCCCAATGGAGTTGCCTGAAGAAGTAATAAGACTGTTCGCAACACAGGGCAGGAGCCACCAGACGTAGCACCTCGTCCTCAGCCTCTCCGGAGAGAATGCTGCTAGTGTTTTCTGGACAGCCCCACACCACAGCCGTCACCGTGCAGCAGCTCCATCGCTGCACCCCAGGACTGCACTGCCTGCAGCAACAGATGGACATCCACAGGTTATTCCCCTGTACAGAGCATGGATCTCAAGACAATAGTCACTGTCACGTACCAAGGTGTAGCATCACAAAAGACACTTAGTGAAACCTGAGACCTTGGAAGCTGCAAATAGAAATTGCACGTACGGTAAGTGCCCAAAGGCTGCAGCCATTCAGACACAGCATCTAAGAAACTATTTACTGCCTGGTTATAGTGGTCAGGCCAGCAACCTGTACTCTGTACGTTCATGGAGAGGCAAGACACCTTTTCTCCTTTCTACCAACTAGTTAAAAGGCAGAGAGCCCTTGGAGACTGAGCTGGTGCAGTCTGGGAAATTGCGAGATAAATGTGTCATATGCCACCCAACAGATGAATATCAAGCGTGCCCTGGAGACACTAGCCATGCTACAGGGTGGGGATCTGAGTTTGTGGTCCCTTCCATCCTAAGCCAACAAGGAAGCCAGTTATTTCTGCCTGTGATGGGATTAAATTTGTGCTGTGGACACCTGCCAGCTAGGAACTAGACCAACAGCCTTTTAGTCACCATCCACTTCAGAGGATCAGATATAATGGATCGGTTGTTGTCGGTCGGCTGATTCGAGAACACGCTTTTCAAAGGAACAGGCGACTTTCTGGGCATGAGCAGTTTCATCCTTTCAGGTGGAGACAACGGCTCCATCCTTTACTTGCGCCATGACCAGAAACATGCTTGGGACTCTCATGCTGATCCCTGATGCAAGAAGAAACAAGCCCACGATGTCGATGCAGAATACAAGCCTTGAGATACCTGCATGTGGGTGACACTTGCCCGTGCCCACCCTCTGCACCTTTGGCTCTGGTCAATCCCCTGGTCCCTCATTAAGATCACAAACTCCACTTACACCATTGGAAGTAACCAGATGCGAGTATTGCACATCCCATTATCAAGTTGCCTAAACCATTTAAAGCTACAGTCAGCTGGGTGGTGGTAGAGTGGCACGGTCCTCTGTGCTACACCCACATGGCCAAAGGATGCTCCAGGGTACCACAGGGCCCCTTAACCCCCAGCCACACGCCACTGTGAGCCCCATATGCTCAGTGGGTCTGGGATGTGTCTGACCTTCTTCTGTTTCAGTGCCTCTCTTTGCTAAAAGGGGCGCCTTTGCTCACTCATTTTGCACCATCCCACAGGTCTGGTTCCAGAACAGAAGAGCCAAGTGGCGGAAACGAGAACGTTATGGGAAGATCCAGGAGGTGAGAAACCCCTTTGCGGCCACCTACGACATCTCTGTCCTGCCCAGGGCTGAAAACTACCCTCAGGTACTGGGACAAAAAAAAAACAGGCACATTGGTGTGTCCTGTCCCCCCCAC
>NW_017729019.1:4986787-5022664 GCF_001723915.1 Gavialis gangeticus | reverse complement strand
CCCCCTCCCCACCACCACCACCACCATCGTGTCTCCAGTTAAGTTATGTTCTTGCTTACACTGGCATAAGTCTGGATTTGCTCCACTCAAGGTATTGAAACTATTTCCAAGCGGTACCAATGTAAACAAGAGGACAGCCTGGCCCCAGACTCCCTGGTGGAGGAAGAGAGGCAGCCACTGAACCGCAGCACATTATGCCCCATTCCCCGGTCTTTGCTCACTTCACGTCACCAGCATAATTTTGGGTCTCAGTGGCTGCTGCCCTCGCATTCACCAGTTGTATTTCTGATGCCCTGAGGACATCCCCAACTTGCAGGTCCCTGGCCCGAGTTAGCAGAGCCTCATGTGTGAGGGAGCAGGACTTGGAGGGAGCGGTCCCTTCTCCCCAGAACCCTGCACTGCATAGAGACGATCAGTAAAGCTCGAAGCTCACAGAAAAGCCTCTGAGCTTTTGCAGCCAGCGTTGCCAGGGGGCGAGAAGTTTCAAGTTACCCCATCTGCATGGGACGCCTGATAGCACCCCCATGAAGCATGCCCTCCTACTCACTCCACGCGAAAGCCCAGAAACGAACCAAGGGCATTGCCTTAAAGCAGCCTTGAGTGCCTGAGACAGCTGGAGAGCAGCTCTGGTTCCCATGCTAGCTAGGGCTGTGCTACACCAGCTCCACTCATTTCTAGGCTTCAGCATGTCCAGAGCAAAAACAATGTCAAGGCTCACCCCAGTGGTAGTTAGTTAGCTCTTTTTTTCCCCTTCAAAGGACCAGTTCACATAAGAAAAAAAAAAACACAACATTATTTATGGGGAAAGCCCCTTCACACCACTGTAAGGAAGCATCAAGGAGCATTAAGAGGCTTTCATGTAGAAGATAATCAGGGCCCAGGAGTCTTCCACTGCTGCCAGCTAGAGGGATTAGTCCTTTAGACCCTCCCTGGATTAGTCCTTTAGACCCTCCCTGAAAATCCAAGGTTCAGATCCCTGCAAGCCAGATGGCCCTGGTTAAATGCAAGGAGTTCCCAGGAACCATTTCCAGCGAGACTGGCCACAGAAGCTGGCTCCTCTCTGGCAGCTCCCTGTTTTACAATGACTGGCAGGACAGTGTATAGTTAGAAACGGGTTCAGCCGGAGCGATCGGGAGAGAATTCCCGTGACGTTTTGGTTTGGTAAAAACGAGCAGCCGGGATTGCTACCGATTCAAGTCCGGTTTCAGCCAAACCCACAAAGCTCCGCACATTCAGATAAATGCCCCTCGGATGCAGCTCATCCCCAAAGGCTGCGAAGTCGCCACGGTTTCTTAGCACCAGTGCTTAGGTGCCAGTGAACCTCCAGAGCTGAAAGCAGGAGTCTCTCCAGTCTGAGCTGTCGCTCCGAGTTGTAAGTGAGTCATCCTCACATGATTCAGACACGGAGAGGACTGGATGCGAGTTGCGCATGGATTAAATCCAAGCCTCTGTCTACATCTTGGACCAAACTGAGACCAATTGTTCTCCAAAGCCTAAAAAAAAGGTATTTGAATTTGTTTAATTATTTGCAGGGATCCTGTCTTTCTCTGGGGCAAAAAAAAATTCCAAATTTTCTGATTTTTAAAAAGTAACCCCAACTCACATTTTTCCGTGATTAAAATGAAGCTACATACATACATACTTCATTTTATTCACAGACAAATGTGACTTTTTCAAATCAGAACATTTGGGATTTTTTTTTTTTTAATCTGAGAAAACCAGGATCCCTGATTATTTCCCAGGCCAAAAAGCAGAGTCCTAGGGATCCTTCATCAGGGTATATCTGGAGTGCATGAGAGCTTGCTGGAAAGCCTGTCCTTGCAAGATTTCCAGCCAAATGCTGCCAGACTCAAGAGCTTTCATCTCAACATCCGCAATAAGCCCCACTTGACCTGACCAATGTCCCAAACCTTTGATTAGAGACAGACCCAGCCCATGATTTCAAAGTCAGGTGAAACCGAAACCCCCAATCTCTGTGAATTTGAGTATCCCCTTGATTGTTAATGCATGGATTCACATTTCTGTTTCTAAACACACTCCTGAACGTTGGGCGTTGGAAATACAGAACAGGGTGGAAATGTAATCAGCATGAGACCATTTTTGCACTTGCATTTTCCATCATGCGGACCTTTTCCATAGGAAGTATTTTCCGTCAGCAGTTTTCAATCAGAAAAATGGAAGTTGAATATTTCATTTTAGGTCAGCTCAGCATTGAACTGCACTGCCTTACTGTGACCAAACTACATCTCCCGTGAGGTGATGGGAGACCCAGTCTCCTCTGTTTTCATCCACAGACCAGGTTCCCTGTGGACTGAGTGTCAAGGGGCAGTAGGTTGGGCAGAGAGCCAAGCCCAGAGGAAGGGACTGGGGTCCCCCAGTCCGTACTAGATCCCCACAGAGAAGTGCTAGGCGGTGCTGAGCTGACTTAGCATGTTCAGATTTCTAAATACAAAACAATTTTTGTTTGTCAGGATCTGGCTATTGATTTATTTTTATTAAAAATAATGTTGACATATATGAGAATTACCCAGGAGATGTATATTCTAGTTCTCTCCTAGCCCCGTGCCATCCACATCAGAAAGAATACAGGAAGGGCAAGAAAAATGTGATTCTTCCCCTCTGTTTGGCACTGATGAGGCCACATCTGGAGTACTGTGTCCAGTTTTGGGCCCCCACTACAGGAAGGATGTGGACAAATTGGAAAGAGTCCAGTGGAGGGCAACAAAAGTGATTACGGGGTTGGGGGACGGCTTCCGAGGAGAGACTGAGGGAACTGGGCTTATTTAGTCTGCAGAAATGAAGACAGAGGGGATTTAATAGCGGCCTTCAACTACCTGAAACAGGGTTTCAAAGAGGATGGAGCTGGACTGTCCTAGGTGGGGGCAGATAACAGAAAAAGGAGCAGTGGTCTCCAGTTGCAGCAAGGGAAGTTTGGGGTTATATATTAGGAAAAAACTCTCTCACTAGGAGGGAAATAAAACACTGAAACAAGCTAACCAGAGGTTGTAAAGTCTCTGCACTGGCCGTGTCTACACGTTCATTAATGCGCAGTAGTTATTGTGCATTTAGTTTAGTAACTACAGCTCACCAGCGCAGTTTTTTTGTTATGCTTACTGCGCAGTTGCCTAATAACACTGCACAGTAGTGTATTAGCACAGTTTTTGACTGCCACACTACTACTCAGTGTTATTAGTCTACTGCACAGTAAGTCTCTCATGTAGACACACCCACTTAGAGGTTTTTAACACCCAGCTACACAAAACCCTGGCTGGGATGATCTAGTTGGGGCTGGTCCTGCTTTGAGCAGGGGGTTGGACTAGATGCGACCTCCTGAGGTCCCTTCCAGTCCTCCTTCTCTATGATTATATGAATATGCCCCTGAGTCCTCCACTAATCAAGCCTTGCTTTTCATTTTGCCTTCCTCCAGCTGCAGAATAATCTATGGCCCAGTCCTGCACCGGGGAACCCTGCAGGCCCCTGCATAATGTCCCCTGAAGGTATCCCATCCCCCTGCATGTCTCCATACCCGCATTCCCACGGGAATGTCGCCGGATTCATGGGGATCCCTGGTTCTCCCAGCCACCATCCTGGTATCAACAGCCTGTACTCCATCCATAGTTTCCCCACTTCGCTCAGCAACCACAGCTTCGAATCAGCCTCAGACAACGACTACAAATCCCCCAGCCTGGTTACACTGAGAATGAAGTCCAAAGAGCCGGCCAGCCTGCTTAACTGGACCACATGATCTCCCTGAAGGAGCCCAGGCTGCAGACACAATTCACCCCCTGGGGGCTAGGCCACTCTCAAGGCTGGTTCCCCACAAAGGAGAGAGAGCAAGCCCTTCGCCTGTGGTTCCCTCTTCTCTTCAACCTCCCTGCACTCCAAGCCCAGCAGCTGGCACCTCAGAGATGACCAGGAGGCCAGGGGTGGCATGAGCTGAGGAACATGGCAGCCTCCACCCTGCATGTCTCCTCATACCTCAGGTACGTGAGTGTCATAGACACCCCCAAGAAACACTTGGTGATGAACAGGTTTCAGAGGCGACAAAAGCTCCTATTCTAACCCCATTTTCTGCATTCCCCAGGCGTAGCCCACTCACGGGTTCCTTTGCCTCAACTTTCCCATCATTGTGGCTCTTGTTGGAGGTGACAACCAGGCATAACAATTGCGAGAGCCCTAATGTGTACACCACATACTGCAAGTGTGGGATCTCCTAAGGAACGAATGGCCAGGGACACTGGAGCTCCCATTGCTAGGAAGAGTGTTGGGGGAGCAGTCTAGTGTAGACGCAGTTTCATGCATATACCTCCATCCCTAGGGGGTAAAAGACCATGAATGGCAACGCCAGCTCTTCCAGGTTGCTGCTCGCCAACTCAACCTCTCCTTCTCCTGGCAGATCCCGAGAGAGGCCATCACAGATGCTGGTCCCATACCCCATGGTGCTCCTCTAACGTCCTGAAGGCTGTTCCCATGTGTAGACAGCACCTCAGGGTGGGTAGGGGAGGCTGAGAATCAAGAGCTGAGACTTGGGGCCCAGGGAGAGTAATTTCTAATCTACCTTGTACGAACAGCCTGCAACCTGCGCCTGGCATCAGAGAGAGGAGAAGCCGAGGAGATGGGGTCCCAAGAAAACCTACCTCCTCAAAAAAAAATGCAGAACCAGAAGGAGGGAAGTCCTGGAGCCAGAAGTCAAGGGATGTGTTAGCTACTTTATAGGTAGAAATGTCCTGTTCCAGCTCACCCCTTGGCCTTGGTGATTAGCCAGTTGTCTGGGGCCTTACTGGACTCCTCCATTAAGGTCAGGGAGGGAGTATTTTGTGCAATCTGGTTTATTTATAAAGAATGTCCCTAAAGACAATAGGAAGAAATGACAGGAGACCATTGCTTTGCTCAGAGTGCCTGAGCCGTCTCGCTCTCTCCAGCATGCTTCCTGCTTTCATGTTGCAGTCATGCATACCCCACACAGGCAGACAGCTTCCAGGGAAACCACCCACATCATATGGCTCAGCTTCTACTCAGGCTTTCACATGGCTACTTGCACCATGGACGGTGGCTTCTCTTGTTTCTGGCGCCCCTTTCTTAATGATACTGAATTGCTCCCTCATTCAGCCTAGATGAGAGGTGACTAGCACACCCATCGGCTTCAGCAAGGTCTGGGATTGCACCCAGATCAAAACTCATGCCTGTTACTGCAACAAAAGTGCAGTTAATCCATCCAAGGGCAGAGAAAATGCAAAGATGGTGCATTGGCAATTTGGGGGTGTATTGTAAGGGGTTTGTGCAGGGCCAGTGAGATTCACCCTCCTGGGGACGCTTGCCTAGGTTACCAGAGCAGCGAATGATCCAAGGTCCCTCCCCGTTTCCCACATCTGGGCCCATCTGCAGTTCTGAGCCTCAGAAGGGAATGAATCCACGTCCAGAAGCCAATCCTAAATTGCTAGTCTCCGACAGCAGCAAACATCCCTGGGGAAGGATGGATGAACTGCTTCAGAGAAAACCCATCAAGCCTCAGACCTTTCCTACAGCACTTCATGAAAGTTCAGGGACTTTATGCAGAGAGAAAGACCATCAGGTGGGAGGTCCTAGAATGCCACTGGGAGGTCTGGGGTCCAACTTTTTGCCATAGTTCAAGGTCAAAGGGGCCATTAGACCACTTAATCTGATCTCCAGCATTGGACATGCATTCTGCCAGGCACTCCTTGTGTCATCTTGGGTAAAGCACTTGAAACTGGTCTCCAGAATAGGTTTTTTCCTTTAATTTGTGATGTAGAAGGAAGATCTTAAATATTGGGATTCTCTCCCCCCCTCCCCCCAGCTTGGTGCCACAAAGTTTACTTAATATTAAATCATTATTGTTAATCATTTATATTCCAGTAGCACCTAACACTCTGGATGAGACCAGGGTTTCATTATGCTGGGCGCTGTAGACAGCAACAATAAGAAACAATCCCAAGGGCATGCAGGGAGTCTATAACAGATCTGTACATTAACCCCAGCTCAGCTAAGTCCCAACTCAGTGCACTAACCACAAGAGCATTTCTTAGGGTGATGTCTTTTATAGGACCACCTGCATAGTCAGGATAGAGTTAGACGAGTTCTGAATGCAAGGCAAGCTTTACCACAGCTGAGAGCATTGAAATACCTTGAGAGAATTTTTTCTTACTGCACTTCTAGCCCATCGCAAACCAGAAACCACTAAAAAAGACCTTGGGAGAACATCTGATCTCAATAGTTACCAAGCACAGAGGGCCCTGGCAGATGTTAGTAGAACAAGCACGGGTTTGCATCCGGAGGGCGAGAATGGGAGCTGGGAAGCCTGCGGCCTGTCCTACTGTGGGACTGCAGCACTTCGGTCCCCTGGTTTACTCACTTGTACAAAAGGTGGCTCATGGCAACATCCTACCCCATCAGAGAGCTGGGACATTTAATCCGTCAATCCATATAAGTGCCTAATACCACTGCATCCAAACTAGTGTGCCAGCTAACTCGTCCCCCCTGGGGTTGCCTGAATCAAGCCAAATACAGCAACCATCTGACAGTACAACCACCACCCTTGTGGAATAAGCCCCTTAGTCTGCTGCGTTTCGCTCTTTTTTCCATATCCTACTGGTTCTCCAATCCAGAAATGGAGATGGATTAGGGCCGTGATGGATCTGAGCTCCTGGTTTCTAACATGGGAGGTTTGGGGGGACTCCACTCCGCTGCTTTTTAGGTGACGATCACTTCTCCCTGCCAGCACCAGCGTGCTGAGCACAGAGCCATGCTTCCAGCTGGAGACATGGGTCTCCCAGAGATTACAAAAGTACGTTGCACATTTAGAGTGATCTTGGGACACCACGCAGAGGGACAGCTCCTGATGATGTTGTGGGTCGCCCTATATACTGCCCTCTGGCCGTCATATTCTTTAAATCAGAGCTCTCTAATAGGACATGCAATGAAGTGGACTGGCCATATCCACACTACTGGCAAGCCATGCAGGTGGTCCTGTACAGCAAACTCTAGACTGGAGATAGCCATACACTGTACAGGAAACTGTTTGAAGCTCAATACTAGAAATCCATATAGAAGCATATACAAGATCCTGCAAAGAAAAGCCCTTATGGAGCCCTATAGAGGCACTTTTGTCATGCAAATTGACAAGACAAAAATAATAGGAAGAAGCCTCATGGGCACCTAAAGGGCATATGGAGCCCCACAAAGCTCTGCCTACTAGCTAACTACATCCAAGAAAGGCATGCCTACATATACCCTGCAACTCCAGGCCTTTCCTGGCAAGTGCTCAAATATGGGAAACAGCAAGCAGCACTCAAACCTCACAAGCTATTTAAAAGGATATGACTTTATATTCCTATATACTGCAACAAGAGGCCTCACATTGGACACCCCACAATGGATAAAGCCATAGTCTGCATAAGAGAAGCTACTCTCTGTAAAGGAAGTCCCATACAGGAGACCTCACTGGAGATGGCCCAACTCTCAATAAGGGAGACCCCATATTTTATTGGAAATTGCTCAAAGTAGAATGCCAAAGCGAGCATAGCCATCTCCTCTTTCCACGGGAAGTGCGTCTCTTTGCTAACCTCAAGTCTAATTCATCCTAGCACCCTTTCATTGGCTGGGATGTTGGGTAGCAACCCCCCCACAGGGCTGGGTGCGGGTCCTGGAATCAAAGCCCTATGGTGCAAGTCTCAGCTGCAGGCCCGGTTTGTGCCGATACATCTGCAAAGATTTTGCTATTCATTTATAAACAATAAAACACATTTTTAATAAGTTATTTATGGCTCCTCCAGTGCTATGAAGGCAGCAGCTCTCAATTGCTCCACAGCTGGGGAACATTTCTGAGCGAGCTGGGGCGCAAGGTTTCAGCAGCATGATTAAGTGCTTGGCTCTCCCAACACCTCATCTCGGAGACACCACAGTTGCATTTTTCCCTTTGCAAGCCTGTGCTCAGCCACGCTCATCTTGTCTGCTTGCTAAACTACACGCCTTGCGAGTACCCGTGAGAGCTGCTCCATTGGTGGGCACAGAGGTGTAGACAGGGGCTGCAAGCATTTGTACGTATCAGCAGTATTACAGATGCCAGAGGCCTGCCTACATGACAGCCACCGCTGTTGGAACTACACAGGTGCTTTCAGAAAGTTAGCCAGTGCAGATACAGGAACAGGGTCCCTCTCATGGGGGACACACTTGGCCACTTGCACTATTCCTGTCGCGTGCCACACCAAGCATGAGTGATCCAATGCACACGGTATGCATCCAGCAGCCAGTCTCACTGGCCTTTCTGCAAGCAAGCAAATATGGCCCCTTCGGCTCTTCCACGATGCCTTTTCCTTGCCACGTCTAGCTGCTCAATGCCACTGCAAGGCCCAGCCTCATCCCAAGGTGTGTGTATGGTGCGATACTGCAGGCCCCTCACATCACAGCCCCACTCCATTGTCATTGCTCCATCCTGAGCACAACAGGTAATGGTCCTGGCTGTTTTGGGTGGAGTCGCTTCACAGGGCTGTATTTGAGAGGTAGAAGGATGCAACACCTTACCAAGGCCCCCACCACCACCCTCCACCCACACACACACATGTAGGGATGATGCCAAGTGACTATGGGGCCTCTCACCCTAAGCCATTCAACGCTTTATTAGAGCTCAGTCCCACGTTGTGCTGGCAAGCTGTCCACTGACTGAGGCTGCTCTTTACAACGTGAGAAGCAGGATGTGTTTGGTAATCCCTTTTACTGGGCCAACTCTCCAGTTGGGAGAGAGGCGATCCAAGCTTCTGGCACGCGGCGCCCTTGCTCAGGTCAAACTTGTCTAACACCTCTCTAAACTACATAGTTGGCCCAATAAAAGTTATTACCAAATCCATGCTGCTCCTCACATAGCTGTGGTGACCCAGGGACTTGGACAATAGGCTCCTTGCAACGCACCTTTTATTCACAACCATTAACATGAGGGTTTGGACTGTGGGATTGCTCCTGTGTCACATGACATCTACTCTCCAGCTGGCTGACTCTCAAATAGCAGGCAAGCTGCCCTGAGAGTATTTCTCTTGTGAGCCCTTGTGCAAGTGCCATATTTTCTTGCATACAATGTGCCCCAGAATATAATACGCACCTTATTTTTAAAAGGTAGAATGAAGAAAAGATTTGCACAGAGCAGGGACAAAGCTAATGTTTCACTGACTCGCCCTCCCTTTCCTCCTTAAGGAAAGCTGAAATAAGAGAAAGGAAACCAGGAGCAGCTAGCAGACAGCTACATTGCACTACGGTTAACTTGATTAGCAGACCTAATAGTCCCAGGCAGTCTGGCCAGTGGAGACGGGGGCATAGTTTAAAACACAGGCTAAGTCAGGGTTTGAGAGCCATATTATCAGATCCAAAGGGGAAACCCTGGGACAGGGTCCAAAAACACAGGTTGGGTCGAGGCTCAGGAGGCTGAGATCTAGTTAGCAGATCCAGAGGGCAATACAGGGGCAAAACATAGGCAGGGGCAGGGTCCAGGAACTGGATGCCAAGTTACCAGATCCAAGGGAAAATCCACAAACAGGAGTCCAAGAACAGAGCCAGGCAGGGGCAGAAACCAGGAAAGCCATGAAAGACAAGAACAGAGACTTCCTAAAGCAGACCTTAGTCAGACCTGTTGCCACAGCTGGAGAGAAATGGAGACGCTGCTCTCCCAGAAGCCAGTCAAAAGGCCCGGACAGCAGCCAGATGGAGGCATTAGCCGAGTTAGGGCTGCCAGGCAAAGCCACAGCCAGCTGTGGCCTACAAGGCAGTTAGCCCAGGCTGGGCTGGCTGTTAGGACTCCTGATAGTGGATTGTCAAGACCAATAAGGAGAAGTGATTGTTAACAACCCTGGAGTGAAGAACAATTAGCCATTAAGTCCATTGAAAAGCTGCCTGCATAGTAATGCAACAGCTACTGCATTGTGGAGCAGAAATCAAAGCAGGGTGCTTCTCTTCAGGGCAGAAAGTCAGCTTCCCTGCTTTATACTCGCACCTCAATTTGTGGGGGCTGATTACAGAAAAAAGGTAGGTGCATTGCAAGAAAAGTGGTATTTCTCTGGTGGAAGATAGTACAATGCATCTCAGTAGCATCCTCATGGCTTTCTGTTCCTGCACTGTAAGAGACAAAGCAAGTTGTCCCGGAGCATGCAGAAAGGCTCAGGGCCAAGAACCAGACCCAGATCTTCCACCTCCCAGCCCACTGCATTCATCACAAGAGCAACCTCCCATTACTCTCAGTCTGCAGTTGCCTGCTTAAGAGAGACTTCTTTCCCCTTCTCCTTTATGGATCTCAGCCTGCTTCAGGAAAGAGAATCCAAACATTAATTTGCTCCTGCCTCACACCCGCTGGAGGGAACGGCAGCATCATTATCCTCTTTGGATGGATGGGGAAGCCTCCCTGCCAGAGCAGGGAAGCTGACTTGCCCAATGATAAAATCTGCAGCGTAGCTCAGAAATAATCCAGGAGCCCTGAATGTGCTGGAGCGGTCAGAGGTGAATTCAAGACCACTGGGCTTTATCGATTTGGGAGCTCTATCTTCTGCCTAAGGCACTAGGATAATTTCAGGACTCCTGCATTTTATTTATGGATGTAGCATGGACAAGTGATGAAAGCAGCAGGCTTGCAGCTGGGATAGCACTTCACTTCCTCTGTAGCACCCCCAGGCAGGGCCAAAAGGTAAAAACTGCACAGACCGCATTTCCCTTTTGCTGGTTTCTCTCCATGCACAGGACCTCAGAGTTTGCCGTCAACCAGAGCAGGGCCAGGAGTTTAGGTTGGCAAAGTGAGTCTGGCAGGAGCCGCTGGGAAAACCCCAGTGACTGCAGAGCAGCTTGGAGAAGGAGGGGTTGCGGTTTGCAGCTGAGGGGCTCCAGGGCAAATCCCCACCAGATTTCTGCTCACAGACAGCCCCAGTAGCCTGTCTGCTCCCCCTTGCACCTACTTGAGTCCCTGGGCAGAGACGAAAGCCAGGGCTCTTTCTTGTGGTTTCTGAAGCATTAACCATTCAATCCTGCCTTATCTCTCCAGGACCCCAGCGGGCTTTACAAAGGGAATAAATTCAAGCTGCACAGGCCTCCCATTCCCAATAAACACAACCACATTTCTTCACAAAGATCAACATCCCCCTCCCAAGCTGTCAGCCTTGGAAACACCAGGACGCTAGAGAAACCAAATTCCTTCCGATTCCATTAGCGCAGGCCTGGCAAGTCACCATGTGCAACCAGGGGAAACAAGGCAACAAATCCCACTAGTCTTTGCACATCAGAAGCACTAATTACCCGAGTCATCCCATCTCATGGATGAGGAAACTGAGGCACAGAGCAGGGAAATCACATGCACGCAGTGGCCAGGCACTTCGGTAGCGCCAGGAGAGGAACCCAGGAGTCCTGTCTGTCGGCTCCCACTCTAGCCTCTCCTTTCCAATAAAGACTAACCACTGGTTATTCCCAGTATGATGGCACCCAGCAGGGACCAGGACCCCATGCTGCTAGGTGCTGTACCTACGCAGTAATAGTCTCTGCACTGAAAGGATCATTAGCCTCTAAACCATGGTGTACCCACTGCAGCTAGACAAGTCGGGCAGTTTTGTGGGGTCCTGAGAGTGCCCCAACACTATTTTGGGGCTCCTCCGGGGCACTTTTAAATGAGCTTTTGAGACGGGCTGCCACTCAGCCCATCCATAACTTGTGAGCTTCGAGTCCAAAAACATTGAGAACCACCGCTGTAATGGTAGCAGAGCCCCAGTGGCCTGGGCTAATGTAGCAAGATCTCCTAGCTCAGGCAACAGCACTGCAGTGTTTGAGACCCAGAGGGGCCAGGGTCAACGCTGCTGGCAATAACCCACCCATGGGTGCAGTGTCTCAGTAGAGATGCTGGTCCAAAGAAGCCCTTCCAGATGCTTCTTCGGTTCTGGGTGATGAGTCCCTTGCCAAAAGTCCCCTTCTCCCCAGCAAGCTGGCTTCCTCGCTGCAGTTGCTTCTGACCTATAATAGTCTATTTTTTTGGATGGGCTCCCTGGGGAAAGCCCCCCAGCCTCAAGGTACCCACCTCCTAATACAACCCAGAGGCTGAATCTCAGGCCCCTGCAAGCCAAAAGGAGTCTTTCTATCAGCTTCAGCAAACCGTGGGCCTAAATGCCCCCGTGGGTATCAGTGGAGCCTCTCCGGTTTGCAAATGACCCCCAGGGTCAGGGATGGGCTGAGCACCTAGCAGGATGTCGGTACCTCATCCAGGGGATCTGCAAACTGGAAGGCAGAGTCCCTCTCCTCCCCTCGGAAGGAGCCTCCTGATCCGTACCAGATGCACAGCACCTGGCCCTCCCAATCCAGCTCGGGGCTGGGTAATCTTGAGCAGGCAGAGGTGCACTGGGGAATTCAGCAAGAAACAGGCTGAGGGCTCACCAGCCCCACTCCAAGCAGTAATAAGGGAATGAATCATCTCCAGTCTCCCTAAAAGCCACTTATGCATCCCAGCCTCTAACACACAAAGCCCTGCCTGGAAAGCCGCAGAAACTCAAAGCAGCTGTGGCTGGGAGGCAGTGGCAGCCAGTGGAAGTATCCAGAGACACCTGGAGCAAGGAAGAAACCTCCCTCTGCACTCAAGACCAATGCGTCCCATCCTCCACTCATGTTGAGATCAGGCCCAGTGCAGAGCTGTGCAGGGACTTGCACCCTGGGGCCCCTCTGTGGCCGGTCTTGCTGGCTCCAGGAATGGGGCAGGAGAACAAGTGCCTCTGGCGGCCCCCCTGCCAGTGCGGGGAAACAACTGATGCGCTCATGCCCCACGTTACAGGCTGGCTCTTGGCTTACACCCCTGCCTGGACACATAGGCAGACTCATCCACACACTGCTCCTCCTGTTAGCCTCACAGGGCACTGACACGAGAGCCAACAAGTGCAAAACACACCAGCCAGGTGGGTGAGGCCAGTGTAAGGGGAAGCAGAGTGTGATTGCAGAGGGATACATGCCTCCCCCCCACCTTCCCTGGCTGCTGCACATGACCCTGGGTTCATCTGTAACTGCAGCCCTGGGGTGAGGCGTTATCCAGGTCCCGAGGATGCAACCCCCCAGGATACAGATCACAGCCTGGCTTTGGCAGTGGAAGGGCAACTTTGCAGCCAAGGAAACTAATCCAAAGACACAGGCCCAAGCCCCAGCTCTGCTCCAGGCTCCCTTGGGGCTTTTGAGTCAGTCATTGAATCGCGCTGTGTCGTAGGTGACTGGTAGGGGGTGCATGGGGATGCCGGTGCCCCCCCAACAGCCAACACTAATGCTGTCAGTAGGGCTTGTGCCCTGCCTGACAGGGCCTGTCGGGGAAATTGGCCAACTACTGCGTAGCACCCATACACCAAAGGGTGTGCTCATACACCGAGGAGTACTGGCCACGTCCCGTCTCTGGGCTCGTTCCTAGCCGCAATCAATTAGGCAGAGAACGAGGGAGTGTCGGCAAGATGATTTATTTCTCTGCAGAGGGGTTACTCAGGGCCTAGTAGACCAAGAGTTCCCCCAGTCTGAGTTTGGTAGCACCTTTTACACTAACAAGTCATACATATGCAAATATAGGTATACATAGGCATAAATGCATGCGCATCTTTGGGGAATTTCCACTAGCTTTGGGGTTTTGTTTTCTTGCTTGCTGTTACAGAGTTACAAAATACACAGAAGAAGTTTGCTTACTGTCAGCAAAAGGCTATCTTTAAGTTTAGGGAAAGATCATATGCTTCTCAAGGGTCATCTGCTTCTCATGGGTCATCTTGTTTTTCTAACAGGCCATGGCTGTCGGCGGCCTCTGTGTGTGCCCCCCCAGATTCAGGAGGCACCAGTCACTAATGCTGCGTGCCTCAGTTTTCCCCGTTTGAAAAACAAAACAAAACAGGAGACCAGCCCTGGAGCAAGGTACCTCTTTCACTCCGGGCCACCAGCTGCAAAGGCTGATATAGCCGGGGCCTATAGAGAAAGGGGCAGATGTAGCTGGTAGGCCCAGGCCCTGCTGCTAGTGAGAAGAGAGGCAGAGATAGCAAAGCCACTTTGGGCATCTCTGAATGAGCAGAAACTCCTGCTACCCTGTTCTCGGGAGCGAGGGGCCAGACTGTGCTGCTGGCGATTATCCAGCAGGGCCCTGCAGCAGCTCATCTGTCTTGACAGGACAGCTCAATCAGCAGCGAGCTTTACAGCTGCCCCTTTATACTTCATGAATATGAACGGAAAACCCAGAGCCTGCTGCCAGGCCTTATCTGGAGCCTCACAAGCCTCTGCCTCCTCCGGGCATCCCCATAACTCACCCTGCCCGTCTGACCTGGCCTGTGGCATTGCTTCCACTCACCAGCACAGCCTAGACACCACAGCCCCATCCTGTGCCCCACAATCCCACATGTGAGAATGGCTGGGCCCCCAGAGCCCCTCTCTGCTCCATGGTGGGGAGTGCCTGGTGCACCAGAGAGGGGCCCCTCTGCACCTGTCTCCCAGGTACGGGGAGCCCCAGGCTGGGACATGCAATCCCTGCGACCGCTGGATGCAGATAGCCAGAAGTTAAACTCCGAGGGCAGCAAGACGGGGGCTTCATATTGAACATGTGCCTGAGGCTCCTGCCCAGCTTGGGGGAGCCCTGTGTGCTGCCAACTGCATCCCCTCTCCCCTGGTTGCCTGGAGCTTTACTACACCACAAATGCAGCAGCTTGGGCCAGTGCTTCTGCCTACAAGCTGGTGACGGGCACCCCCGGCAGACCTTGGGACATGAGTCTACAGCTCCCTGGGCCTGATCAGCAAGCATGGCAGGGCTTGCACAGATGCCAGCCCTCCCTTGCTCCATCAAAGGGCTGGAGGGGGAAAGAGAGGGCTGGGCTGGACAATTCAGCATAAGCCCTGGAGATCTTTTTAGGAGGTGCCTCAAAACCCTGGTCCTAACTCTGCAGCTGACCCTGCACCCTTGTCTTTAGCCATGTCTTCCTGCCAGCTCCAGAAACAGCTGCAGGAGGGAGTCAGCCAAAGGCTTGAGGCTGAAACCCAGGGAATCTCATCACAGGTGTCAAGCACCCATCAGCACTCACCCCCTTTCCCTCAGGGGCAGAGCTGGTTGGCACCACTCCCCTGACTGCAGGGCTTTGATGCATGGCACCTGGATCCAAAGGGTCCCAGGCTGGGTGGTACAGAGCCAAAGCCTGCCCACCCAGCCAAGGAGGAAGCCTTCCTTCCCCCAGGGGAGCAGAGAGGCTCAGAAGTCCTCAGTCGTGGCTGCTGGGCTCCTGCTCTCCCTGGCATCCCTGCAGCCCATCCCAGGGGTGTTCTGGCCTGCTCTGCTTGGAGTCATTAGGCAGCCGACTGCTTCTTGTTAGATCCCCAGCCCTTGGCCATTGAGCCATCATGCTGAATTACCATATAGACGCTTGAAGCCAGCGCCACTCCCCAGCCTCCCTCCACAGCCTGTGCTAGCATATGCCTTACCTGCAAGCAAAAGCACCAGGGCATCCACAGGGCTCTGTGATGGTGTGCAGCCTCGGCTCCACCATTGCTCACAGCAGAGCCCTGTTCACCCTGCAGTCACTTAAACTACATTAGTCCTTGCAGTGCTTGGTTCCCGGGCTTGTCTGGTCCTGGCCTGTCTCCTAAGACCCCCCCCAGCGGTTTTCGAATGGTGGGAGGGGCCTTTTCTCTCCTTGCTCAGCCCTTGTCAGCTGACCCAGCTTATCCCTTACAGGCCGCATCCCGATAGCATCATCCCCATATGGCAACACCCTGCTGTCATGAGGCAAGAGGTGGCAGATGCCAGGAGCTTCACCATACAGCAGACAGCATCACAAGGCTGATCCAGAGGGGACATGCAGTTCCCAGTGGCACTGGTGAGAGCCAGGGAGCAACAAAGGGACTGGGGAAAAGTCTGATCCCCCTAACAGGGCTTGGCCTGAGAGGACCAGAGCAAAGGTAGGGGTGCTATGGGGCAGCACTGGCATGGGGACACCTTCTATTTGCAGAAAGGGCATGCGCTGCATAGGGGGCAGCATGTCTGGGAGGGGGCTGCAGGCAGCAGCAGAGGCCTCCCTGCCCCAGGGGTTGGAGCACAGCCAGGGTGGGAGCAAGTGGGGCTCGTCGGGCAAAGCCTGAGCTTCCACCTCTCCGCACCACATGTGTCCAATCAGACAGTCTGGGAGCAGGAAGCACAAGAGTCTGTGGGTGCCGTCTTGGCAGGAGCAGGACATTCCTTTCCAGCAGCCCCAAAGTGTCACTCCCCCCCAGCCAGCCTCTCCCTGGCTCCTTGTCCAGCCACTCCCCTTCGCTCCCTTCCCTGCCTGGAGGGGAGCCGGAGAGACCGCAGAGCTGGAAAGCCAGCTCTGGAGCATCGTGCACGTGGCTCAGCCTCGCTGGACGCTCCCTCCACACTGCTAGGCCATCGCAGCACAGAGCTGCGTCCTCCGGCAGCCACGACACCAGTGTCCCGACACGTGAGCACTCTCAAAAACGTGCTGGGTTGACGCAGAGATCCCTGCAGCGCCATCTCCCAGGGGCAAGGCCTTGGCTACATGTGCTCCCAGAGCTCTGGAGAACCCTGCTCAGCAAGAGGGAAGCCTATGCCATGCCACCAGCTACTGAGCAGGAGATCTGCAAACAGCCCCAGAGTGACCACAAGTACAGATGTCTCAAGAGTCCCCACCAGGCGCGTGCCCAAACCAGCCCAACCTTACAGTAATCCCAGCTGAAGCCAGGCCTGGAGTGGCTCCCAGCTCCCATCTGGCATCTTTCACCCCTGGCTCACAGCGGGGCATTATCAGCACCATCAATTCACAGATCCGGAAACAGGCCTGTGCTCCCTTCACCCCACCATGCTGGCAGCCAGGAGCACAGTGCCCTGGCAGGGTGTCTATTGGCAAAGCAGAAAGGAGGAGAGTGATGCCAGTCGGGAGAGATGGGGGAGCAACACTAGACTAATGGTGGCTATGGTTCATGACTGACAGCTGTGCTGGGGAAAGCCTACCGCTGGGAGCACCTGCTTCATGCTCATGGCATGACCCTTGGCTTTGCCAGCACTACCCCCTTCCTCCTCAGTCGCTGAGTGCCACAGGAGCCATGGTCTCAAGTTGCAGCAAGGGAAGTTTAGGTTAGGAAAATATCATGGGGAGGGTCGTGAACCACTGGAACAGGCTACACAGAGAGGTGGTGGACTCTCCATCCTTGGAGGTTTTGAAGACCGAAGACCCAGCTAAACAAAGCTTTGGCTGGGATGATCTAGTTGGGGATGGCCCTGCTTTGAACAGAGGGTTAGATTAGATGACCTCCTGAGATCCCTTCCAGCCCTCCGTTTCTATGATTTTGTGAAGCCTGACCACAGCAGGTCCAGGACTCGGGGTTTAGGGAGCTCCTAGCCCACAGTCACAGGTGAATAGAGACAGCTGCTGCAACCCAGAGCCTGTCCTCCCCCTACCAGTCCAGGGCAGGCAGATTGAGAGAACCCAGCCTGCTTTTGCTTGCAACACAGCACAAGTTTGAGAGTCACAGGCTCCATCACCTGCTGCTGGGACAAAGTAAACCTGTCCCTCCTGAGCCAACCCAGCACTGCAGGCCCCAAGCAGTGCTGCACCCGTGAGAGCAGAGGTGACCGTGGATGGGGGCAGAGGCCCAGGAGAAGGCTGGAGCTAAGAACTTGATCAGAGCAGGTGGATGAGAGCAGGGTTGTGCAAAAGGGCACGGGGAGCTGCAGGACGTACTTCAGCCTCCAGCTCTGGCTGGGCTGGTGCCACCTCGTGGCTACAGCGGACAGCTGTTCAGAACAAAAGGGAGACGCGGGTCCCATCTTCCAAGGCAAGCGACTACCATGGAGAACTTCAGTAAGAAAGGCTGATGTCAGGCCTGCATGAGCAAGACCCTGCAGCCAGGTCCTCCAGAGGTCCCTGTGCAATGGCAGGAGGTACCAGCTCACCCCAGCCATGGCCCTACTGCTGGCTGTGGCCACCAGGCAATGCTTTAGAGGAGGGTGATAAAACCTTACAAGCTGGGTCCAGACAAGGACAGGCTTAAGAGCTAAAAGGAGACAGTGCTCAGGAGTCATCTGCCAGGTCTCCCAGGGACCATGAATGAGTCCTTTGCTTTCCGGCCACAAGGAGAGGAGGGATTACTGTAATCTCTCCTTTGTCTTGGTTGTTTGGTCCCTCAGCCAGCTGGGGAAGGGGTCATCTTTCTCTGCAGGCATGTACAGCGCCTAGCACAGGGGCTCCGAGCCTGGGAGGAACTGCCACATTACACAAAGCAGATGAGGCAGCCAAGCCTGGGACAAGCCAAGTTATGCAGCAAGCTCCCTGCCAAGGTGGCAAGAGATACCAGACAGCGGTTTCCTCTCTCATGCAGCGCCTCGACTCCACCCTTCTGCTTTACCCAGGAGGCCCCTGCTGTTAAACTTTCCACAGCACTCCCCTCTCCTGTCCAAGAGGCCCGGGGCAGAAGGCGCGGCGGCATTTCGGCGTGCTAGCTGGCAGGGCAAGCCAGGTTGGGGAAGCCATGCCAGGAAGCGCCTGCTTGGAACATGGCTGCCAGCAGCAAGCGCTTGGGAAGCTAGTACTAGCACACACCTCGCTGGGCAATGCCCATGCTAGACGCAGGGCCCAGCTCACTCCCCACAGCCACCAGAGCTTGTCAGGAGATGCATTATGGCAGAGGCAGGAAGTGGAGCCAACCAAGCTGCCATGACATCGTGCCCAGTACCCCGTGACCCTGACTTCAAAGCACCAGCAGCTAACTCCGATACTGCAGCAGCCCCAGCTTCAGGGTCCCTGATGCTTCCAGCCTGCCTCAGGCAAGACAGGGGAAAGGACTCAGCTGCAACAGGGAGGTGGTCTAGGCTCCGGGGCAGAGGCTTGGCAGTCATGCCAGGCCCCAGCCGGCAGCCGCAGAGCTGGGCACAGACAAGGACGCAGACTGCAATTGGGTAGGATCCGAGCTGCATGCAACGAACTTGGCTGCCAAGACAGCACTGCACTTGCGTCACCAGCACAGCACCAGGAAAGCGTTGGGACGCAGGCTGGGCCTCCGCCCGTCGTCCCATTGGCCCCAGAGCATCACCTGTGCTGGTTTAATGTCCTGCATTGGGATGCCTCTTGCTGGGCTGAGGTTCCACAGCAAGCAGCTTCCCAGGGTCTCACTGGGCTCCCTTCCTCTCCTGCTTGTGCCAATCCATGCATATACTGTTGCCCCTGCCTCCCCCACAGTCCTGCCCACCTCCTGGGTAAGTTCTGCTTCTGCTGCTCCAATCTCAACTCACCTCCCGGCCTGAAAGGGGCTTCTTGGGCCACTGCCATCAGCCCTAGCATTTCCGAGCAACCATTATCCAGCACCCAGCTCCTCCCATGCCATTGCCCCAACCAAGTCCCCCTCTGCCCACCACATGCCAAACACCCAGCCACAATGGTAGAGGTACCTTGCTGGGGTCGTTTGACCCCTGTGCTCTTCCTGCCATGGCAGGGGGTCGGACTAGATGATCTGCTCAGGTCCCTTCCGACCCTAGAAACTATGAAACATGGTTACTATATGCTGATGGCCCTAGGAAAAAGAGGCTGCTTTATCTAGGACTGGCTGCCTACAAGATTCCCAGCCATAACACAGTTCTCACCACAGCAAGGGAGTTCAAGAGACTCGCCTTCTGTGTGACTTGAGTCCACAACTCAATACCAGGGCCTGGGGAGAAGAGTGGAGTCCTGGGGGATGCCCTTATGCTGGAAAGCTGCCCCTATCAGTGCACAGCCCAGGAGAAACACCCCCCTTCATGTCTAAAGGTGTGTGCTGGCACCCGAGACAGGGATGGGTGGTCAGATGCCCACCCAGACCCACACTTGAGGCTGCCTCTGCTGGGAGTAAGGAGGTAGGAGTAGCCACAAGGGTTGGGAAGGGGGGCAGGAAGGACGATTCCCTATGCCATGCTGCACCTGAGTCCAAGCACAAAGTTATTTAATGGAGAGTCATAGAGGCATTAAAAACCTGGCAGATCACACAAGAGTAATGGTTACCGTGTTTATATATTTGTACAACTCATCCGCACCATCCAGAGGGCAGAGGTGGGACTGCAGCCCAGTAGCAGAGCTCCCAGCTGCTTCTGTACGCAGTGGCCTTGCTGCTACAGATCCTGCCTGTTATACCAGGTCCTGGCATAGGTCAGGCTGATGTTAGCCCCACCCCAAAGACAAGAGCACCATGGCACCCACCTCCAGCATGCACTTGGTGGCTAGCTGGGCCCCAGGCCTCTCCCCTCCATGCAGCAGCACCTTCTTGTCCCCTCCCCCCTACTGATCTCCCACCTATTACAGGGGTAGGCAGAGGCTGCTGTTTTCTCTGCCAGGGGAAGGCACAGTTAGGAATGGACAGTCTAACAAGGTAGGCAGCTAATGTAATGCTCTGCTTTGGATGGGTCGCCATCATGGAGGATCAAACCTGGTTCTAAAGCAGGAGCCTCAAGTGTTTTGAGTGAGAGGCATAGGCCAGGCAGCTACAGCTGCCCCAGGCTCACAGCCTACAATAGAGTATGACCTCTGCTGCACAGGAGGAAAGCAGAGCACCATGCCAACCAAGGCCATGATCTGGGATTAGAACAGCCCCCACATCCAACTCCCAGGGCCGTCTGAGGTGAGCAGAGGGGCAAAGGAACATGCTTCCCACTCTGAGACTTTAGTGTCTTGGAGATGACAGGGCCAGGTGGCAGGGGAGAGGACCGTCCTAGCTGCAGCCCCTCCTGAGTCTGTGTGGAGACGAAGCCACCCCGGAGCCCAAGATTCACCAGGAGCAGCAGAGGCTCATAACAACAGGGCTACACCCTCATGTGTGCCAGACGCAGGCATGCAGCCACATGGAGGATGCCTCCTGTTCATGAGGGGACTCCGAAGTACTGGAGCACCATACTTCCCCTTAACATGTCCACCCCAGCACCAAGTCTCTGCTGGTACCCCAGCCTGGCAAAAGGCATCACTGCAGCAGTTCTTCCCAGGAGATGGGTCTGGAGAAGACTTCCCTTTCCAGCCACAGATCATAGTTCATCTGGAAGTCCTCGGGCAGCTCCACACGCTGGCCCAGCACACTTTGTAAACAGTTATCCACGGGCAGGAAGTCAGGGTTGCTGTGCGCCCGGTCGTAGCGCCGGGAGTTGAAGCGCTCGATGCTGGCTCGTAGGGCACACTCCTCGGCTTGGAAGTCCCAGGGGCGTGCATCCAGATCTAGGCATGGAGCAGAGCAGAGCAGAGCATGAGGCCTTTGTGAGACAGGAGCAGAGCCTACCTTCTCAATCCGTGCCAACTGAGAGCTGCCAAGCAGCAGCCAATCCTAATCAGCATTACTCTGCTTAAGAGCACCCTCCTTTGGGCCCCCTCAGGGTATCAGCAATCAACAGCTGGGCACAGGAGGAACAACACAGGGTACTCAGAGGCTGGGGGAGTAATTCTAGCTTTGTCTGACAATACATAGCCTCTGCCAACAGTAGAGATATTGTCCCACTGAACCAAGCCATTAGCACTGTGGAAACTCCATCTCCTTAATGTGTCACTCAGCTATGCTGGGGAGCAGAGGTCCTGATAGTAGATGGGATGTAGTGTCAGGACTGGCTATATCACATGCACTGGGTCCTCTTTGGACTGGAGATGCAGCCAGCCAGGTTTCCACCTGAAACGTGAGGCTCTATTATGGTGGGAGCAGCTTCCCCACCCCCACCCATCTTCAATATGGAGGTACAGCGCCAGCAAGCAACGAGTCCTCCCAGGCTGGTGTTAAAGCCCTACTCCACTCATGCCCAATCAGTGGTGCCCTTTGGGCTAGATAAGAGCTCTGTGGGGCAGCAGAGAGGACAAGAGAGGCGGTACCGTTTCCATAGGCCCAGTCGTCATTGAGCCGGTGCCGCACTTTCTGGTAGATTGCAGACATGGTCTTCATATTACTTTTCCTCCACTGCCGTCCCAAGTACTTGGTCTGCACTTTGAGCAGCTTCAGGACGTAGAGCTGCATCATAGCCTGTTTCACCTTCAGGGCACGTTTCAGGATGGGAGCTGACTTGAACACAACCAGCATCTGAAAAACATGCCCGTAAGTCAGCCTGGACCTGGCACCAAGACAAGGCTAGGCCAAAGACCTGGGCTTCTAAGACACAGGGCAGGGGTCCACAACCCCTCCACATGCCCACCTAGGCCTAAGCACTTTGCACTGACTCAGCCCAGCTGCCAGGGGCTCCTTACTCACCATGGTGCGGGAGTGTTTCCATTTAGTCAGCTTATTCAGGATCCGCAGGAGGTTGATGCAGGAGAATAGGTTCCGCCAGCAAAACTGATTGTTGTCGCCTGCTTCCTGTGGGAACAGCAGAGCCGGGGGCATGAACGGCCCAGCCCAGCAGTAATGCAGTGCTGCTGCTGGGAGGAGCTGCCTAGGCCTGCCCTGCTCAGAAGGCATGCACAGGGCCTGCATGCTTTCCGAGCTGGTGTAACTTGCCCCACAGAGGCAGGGGAAGCAGTTGGGTCATTGGTGCCTAGGCCTGCCCTGCTCGGAAAGCATGCACAGGGTCTTTCCAACTGCTGCCGATCATCCCAAGCCCTGTGAAGCTAACTGAGGGTCAAGGCTGTCCCAGAAGGCACAGAGCCCCTACTCTCCCAAGCTATGGCCACCTGCTCTGAAGCAGAACAGCACCTCCCCTGCACATGTTACTGGACAGTTCCTTTCTGTCCAGCCCCTCTGTAATGCAAAAGAATACCTGGCCAAGGACACCCTCCCCAGCAAGGGGTGCCGTGGCCTGGGAGGGACAGCGGGGCGGTGGTCCTAGCTTACCAGACTCTCTGCTGTCAGCTCCGGGAGTTCATGCACCACGCAGTAGGGGTAATCCAAGACAGAGATGCTGTGAGGAGGAGAGAGGGCATCAGTCTCCACTGTTCATCAATACCCCAGGGTTGAGGACAGAACAGTAGACTCATCTCCAGGGCTCCCTGCCACCCGCAACCCCATGGTGCAGCATCCTGGAGATGGTCACTGTGGTCTTTTGCCCCAAGGGGCTCCCAAGTGCCCAAGCCCATATAGAGATGGGACACTGCTGCTGATTCAGGCAGCAGGAAAAGGAGTCTGGGGTGAGATCAGAGTGTGGCTTCCTTCTTGGGGGCCATGCTGCAAGCTCTGTCAGGGAGAGGGAGTGGGTGGCCTATACCTGTTTTGAGTGTCCCACTGCAGAGCAAGACTGGGATCCCACTAGGGTACCCTTCCACAAGATGATACCCTGCCCCTCTACCACAGTGGCCCTCTGTGTGCAGCGATCTCAGCCCATAGCTGTGACAGGGTCAGTGTGGCATCCTAATTGTGCAAGTGTTAGGCTCCCAGCCCCCCGTCACCTGTTCTTGGCAGTGATGTAGGACATGATGTTCTGATTGAAGAACTTGAGGATGAGCGGGATGCAGTTGGCAAACACCAGGTGCTGGGCCATGTACTCGAACTAAGACCAAAGACAAGGCAGGCAGCTGAGCAGGCAGCTCCTGTCCTTACCCCCCAGTGCTGCCTGCTCCCCAGGTAAGCTGTGCCCAGCAAAGGTCCCCACACCAGCTCACTTGGTAGATGTGATTCAACTTGAAGTGCTTGAGGAGCAGCAGCAGGACAGCAGAGATGGCCTTGACAATGATCTCTTTGTGGCGATTCACATCCACCCCCAGCTTCATGCTCTGCAGCACCGTGGTTCTGGATGACAAAGCCACAATCTTAGCTCACAGCAGAGTGAGGAGCAACCCACAGCCACAGGAGACAGCACCAGATAACCCAGATGAAAAGATAAAGCAGGGCAATAGCCCCTAGACCTCTCCAGGCTGCTTCCTGCATCTCCTCCCCTCACATTCTACTTAATCAATAAACAAGCTATATCTCAGCCCAAAGCCTCCAAACCACAACCATGTGCATAGCTGGTACCTCCTCCACTTCACAGCTGGAATGCAGTCACCTCTGGGGTGAAACAAATCCCATCATGGAAATGCAGAGCTTAGAAACCCACCCCAATTCAGGAGCATGACTAACAAAAGTCCCCCACGTTTGACTGAAATCACAAATAGACTGGCCTTAGCCTGATGCTCTGGGCTGAAAGCACAGGGAATGTGCCTGTCATAAGACAGGTGACACCTCCCAGAACAGAGGGAAGGTGCTTGCTGCTGGGATGCCAGCACCACTGTCTGCACCCTTCTGAGATTCCCCGAAGATCTCCCATCCAATGAGCAGCCAGATCCCAGCCTTCTTAGCCTGAACAACCTGGCCAAACCTTAAGTTAGGGGCTGGGGGACACAGACAGCTTCCACCCCACGACAGGCCTCACCCTACCCACGAGCTGCACTCACGGCATCTCCTCAGGCAGGACATCTGCCAGGATGTTGATGGAATCTGTCTTGGCCTTGGAGGTGGGGGCTGCAGCCAGCAGGATCTTGAGCAGAGCAATCTGTGGAGAAGAGCTGGGTGAGGATGGCAGGCTGCATCAGGAGGCACCGACTCTACTGCCCCAAAACTGCTCTCCCTTGGCCATATGCTACTGGATAACATTGGCAATGGACAGGGGAGGCCTGAAGCCATGTGACTGGATACACGGTTCATCATCATTCCTCCTTGCCACTGAAATACAGCCACACCTAGGGTGAAACAATGGTAGGGATGTGTCCAAAGTATTAAAGGATCCAGGCAGGAACAAACCAACAGAGAAGAATTTTCCTCACATCAAGAGGTGAGAGGATGAGGGGGAAAGCACTGTGATCAGGCAAACCCGTTTTAGTCTGAAGAATGAAGGAGGACAGGGCCCAACAGTGCTCCTCAAGGAAGGAGAGAAGGGCTGAAGTTCAGGGAGCAGGGGCAGGATCGGCAGAGGGGGCACAACTCACCATGTACTGAGGCAGGCTGGGGAGGAGCCCCTGGTACAGGATTTCTGCAGGGACTTGCTCCACTTCCTCTTCCCCCTAAGACAGGAAGAGGGTGAGACGCCCAGGCCTGGTGCCACCTCCAGACTCTGACATGTGGCAGGAGGATGGTTCACACCGAGGTGCCTGGGCAGGCCTGACCCCCCCTGGCTCTACAGAACCAGACATCAGTGCCCCCACAACCCCAGACCACCTCTCTCCAGTGACCTCAGGGACCAGTACTGCAGGCTCAGCAGGAGGTCACCTTGTGAGGATCCCAGAGGACAGATCATCCTGAAGAAACCCCCACAGAAGCTGTGCCACAGCCAGGCCTCTGCCCTGTGTCTCACTCCACCCCTTGCAACGCACAACTCCAAGAGGGGAGTGCTCCCTCAGGCACTCACCCCAGAGAGTGGGGAGCGCAGATACTCCTCCTCCATCTGAACCTGGACCTCTGCAATGGATGTGTACTTGTGCTGTCCAGAGACAAGAGCATGGAAGGTCAAACCATGAGACAGAAGCCCAGCGCTAATTACCACAGCCACTGCATGCACACAAGGTAAATCAGGAGGGGCACTAAGAAGATGCCTGTAGTATTTCATTTATCACTACCTTCTCCTTGATCATCTCTCTGAGCACAGGTAATGGCAATGAGTAACACCTCTCTGCTCTCCTGTTGGATTTAACCCTCTCTAACTAGACAGCAAATAGTGCAGATGTCAACTGCTTTGAATACTTCCTCCACTAAGGCTGAATCAGCAGTGCCTAGTCACCACACCTGGGGAAGGGCTACCCAAACCAGTCTGACCAGCTGCAGGGCATACAAGGGAATCTGGAGGGAGTTAAAAGGCAGATGTGCAAAAATAAGAGAGGTGAAGCCTCCAGGCCTGTCAGCCAGCAGGGTTATAGCTCAAAGACAGCTGGCCCAAGCCATGACTGTGCTAGGAGGGGCCACCCACTACAGGGACATTGGTCCCTGGACAACACACGGAGCGAGGACGGGAGCTTGAAGAGGGGCACTCACCTGTTTCAGGGTCCGAATGCTCTCATGGATGGGCCTAGGCAATCCTACGACAGTGTTCGTGTCACTGAAGAGAGAGAGGTAGACTGCATGCTGAGTCTGACAAGCCCCCTTCTTGCTCAGAAGGAAAGGGGAGCAGCTTCTCCAAGACAGCAGACCCACCATCTGGCTCTGCCTAACACTCCCTCCCCTCTAGTTGAGTGCTGCCAGTGAACTGGCTTGCCTTTCACTCACCTCCCCAGGGTGTAACCAATGAATTTGCTGCGACTGGATTCCAGGAACATCTCAATGTCCTTCTCTCTGTTGGACAGGAGGGGAAAACATATCCCATCTGAACATGCCTCACATCTAAGCATTTCCCATACCCCACAGCACTCATAGATAGGAAAAGCGATCTTGAGCAGCAGAACTTCCTGAACTAAGCAAGATGCTGCCATGAAACCCCAAAACCTCACTCCAGGCAGATCATTCCCAGGATAAGCTGTAGCAATCTTGTCCCCAGGGACACACCCAAGATATGTTCTTCAAAGAATCACAACATAAACCACCACATCAATGACATGTTGCCAACACCTCCACTGCCGATGTCCCTGCTAGTGGGATGGTTGGTCTTAATGTAATCACCGGAGAGCTGCCAGAGGAGCTTGGCTGTTGTCATTACATGATACAGTGACTGTCTACAACCAAGGAGCTACAACTCATCTCTCACCTTAACCATCAACCCTATGTGCCCGGGACAGGGTGGGGGGGAGAAGTTGAACACTACAGCACCCCAGAAGGGCAATGTAAGCTTGTTCTGACCCCAAGAAGTTCTTTATGGTGCTGAGGACTGACCTGACTTTGGGTGCCCAGGGCAGCCCCTTCGGGCAGGTGATGCGGTCAGTTGGAGGGTGCTGGATGGGTGGAGGCATAACTTCGTCTCGTTCAAGGGGGAAGGTCTCGCCCTCAAGGCTGTTATCATCATCATTTTCCTCTTCTTCCTCACGGGAGTCATCAGCTTTATAAGGGTCCCGCTCATTGAAGGCATCTAGGTTGTCCTGCTTAATCAGGGCCTGGAACCAAGAAAGAAGTCAGCCAAGTGTGGGGTGAGGTGAATGTCATGTCAATAGAGATATGGGGAATCTCACTTACGGAAGGAAGCAAGTCACCCTGAGATGACACCAGTATCCCACATGAACAAAAGCAGCATCATACTGGGTCGGACCATAGGTTTATCTAGACTAATACCCTGTAGCTCAGATTTAGAGTGTGGATGCTAAGGGGGAAAAGTATTTGTGCAGGGCATACCCAGGCTCATCTGTCCCCTGCCCCTCTTCTCTCACTGCTTGCAGGACTCCTGTCTATGGGAAAACTGGCCTGCCCCATGAACCACTGTCCCATTACAGGTGAAGCAAGGCCCTCAGTCTGTCCCATGCTTGGCCTCACCTTATGCTCCCTCCGTCCTCGCTTCTGCTGCTGTTCGATGAGGTCAGAGGCTGATGCTGGTGGGGATGCAGCCCTCATGTTGCGGATCACTTTGATGCTGTCCTCCGGAAGTGGCGGGAGTCCCAGCATCTCCCGTTTCTCTGCCTTCATGCTTTGTAGCTCCTCGAAGCCTCCTAGAGTGCACTGCAACAGGAACCCCCAAAATCTCCACTTAAACTCCCACATGCCACAGCACACAGGGCTTATGCCTCAAACACCTCCACTAACTCCAAGCCTTAAGCCCTTCCAGTGCCACGAGGAGAAAGTCCATATAAACCAATCCCAGAGGCACCAAGCTGGGCCAGTAATGCCTTAAATGTGGGATTGGTGATGTCTTGTTTGGGCTGTATCTTAGCACATCAAACAATGCAGCTCTCTGTCTGAAGACAGCTGTGGAGAACCAGGTTGGTTTGGCCACTAAACACGTAGCTCTTAGCAGCTAGTACAGAGATTTGGCCCTGAGTAAGTCCAGCTGCCCCACACTTGGGCTCTAACAACTCAGGATCATAAGAAGTGCCAGATCAGGCCAGATGCAGAAGTCTAGCTAATCCAGTGGCCAGGCCTGATCCAAGGCGTCTATGTAGAAGTGATGCCATAGTGCCCTGCACCAAGTTACCAGGCAGTAAGCAGGGCATCTTCTAGCAGCACAGCCACTTGCCTTATAACGGCTTCTGAAGCACAGGAGAAAGCACCGCATGAGCCAGAGACCAGCCCAGCTCCTAAGGCCCTCAGTGCGAATAACACCACCTGGAACACCACCCAGAAAGATGAGCCCTTGCCTCTGGCACCAGGCACTGAAGCAAGTTGGGAGCACTGCCCACATCAACTCAGAACCTTAGACTGAGCAGGACTGTGCTGCATAGGAGCAGAGGTGCAGTTATTCTGGGAAAAGTGCTAAGAAGCAAACACTTTGAAGCTGTGATGGGGACGGAAGCCCATACTAGAGACAGCCCTGGGGGCATGGGCTGCACACACCGAAATCCGAGGAGGCGGCTGAACTCTGGTCCTAGCAAGAAACTACAGCTAGTCCTCATAGCTTTACTCAGACTGCAAGCTGTTCAGGGCAGGGGCCACTTCCTTGTTATTTCTTTAGTGCCTAGAACAATGGAGCCATGACTGTGCTAAACACTACTGCGATACAAACCAACATCATGTCTTCCTCTGCCCTAAATAGGAAGCACTGAATTGTTAACCCAGCATGAAAGGGAAGCAATTCAATCCTGTTCCCATATCCCAACCCTTGCCAGACTGCTGTGGCCATGAAGTTCATTCACATTTGGGTAAGAAGCTGCTGGGTTTCTATAACTCCCTGTACCTCAGATGAACCAGAGGCACTTCACACTACAGATGCTATTCTGGCTTTGTCCTACAAGTCAATACACAGAGATTCATACTGAAATAAGCTGCATTGTTTCATGGCACACAGCAATGCAACTCAAGACAGGAAAAGAAAAATACTGCAGGGCACCAAAATGGACAATGGAATGTAGACACAGAGTAGCTACCTAAGACACAGTTTGGGCAAAACATTAGGATTTGATATATCGAGACGGCCTTATAGGGATGTTACTGCTGGTCCCAGGAGCGGTCCAGTCCTACTGTCCGTAAGTCTATGACGCTCATCCACATCTCAGGGCAGCTGCACCGTGCTCACTTCAGGGTAAGACAGTCACAGCTCTGTATCACTTGCTTCCAGCCAAGTTCACCCCAGATTAGGTCCTAGGCAGAGAGTCTTTAGAAAGCACCTGTTTAAGCTTTCCTGCCCAGGCAATAGTGGCGCTTACCAGTACAGTCTTCCAGAGCAGCAGCAAGACCTTCTTCATAGGGAAGTGAGGGGCATGACCACTGCAGAATTTGGTCACCATGCCAAAAAGCATGACGGAAAATGGCTCATTGTTATACAGCGGGGCACCTGTAAGCAAACACACCAGTGCTAGCTGGGCTTCCCTGAAGAAACCCCTGCCCTCCTCAAACAGATTCCCCTAACAGCCCCTTTCCCTGGATCCTAACAACCTACACTTCCTTACCCCTTTCCTACTCACTCCAGCCAACTCCTCTATCCCTTTCAGAAGTCAGAATCTACTCTCTCACTCTGGCACTGAGGGAATGAGCACTCTACAGACCAAACTCCTGCTTTGCTTTGTGAGGTAAGGCAGAGGTAATAGGAGCGCTGGCTTCCTTAGCTCAACCAGCTCTACTACAAACCAGCTCAGCTGCCACTAAGACTAAGGGTCTTCCATCCTGTTCAGATCTTGCCTGTTTTAGAGAGACAGCCTACAGGGAGTATTGAGGCATCTATCAACTGGGAATCAGACTGGTACCTTATTTCTCCCACACCGCAGCACCACCAACCTGGCTGACAGCCAAACCATGAGGGAGTTTCTGTGCATCCCATGCCTATCTCATCATGTCCCAACTCACCCCACCCATCTATACACAGGCATGCGACACTCCAGCAGAGGAACCTACCTAGCTCTGCACGGAAGGTCTGCCTCATAGTCTTCCACTCCACCTTGTCTCCCTCACACTCCTGGCGGACGGTCTCCACAATCAGGTACATGATATTCAGCAGCACCCTGCAAACAGCAGAGGATCAGACCCCACCACAGAATGAACAAGATGGGAACAGAGTAAAAAGCAGATGCCTGGAACCTGCTGGCTTCGATTAAATAGACAGGAGCTTAGTCTACATTGCAGTATGGTCAGCAGCATCTCATCTCCTTGCCAGCACAGCTATGTCCCCCAGCCTGGATACAGCTGAGCCAACAGAAAAGAACTTCTGTCTGCAAAAGGTCTGTCATTCAAGGAAATGGTGAATCCAAACTAGCAGAAAAACCTTTTTGTTGACATCACAGGTCTGCTGGCAAAGCTATGACAGCAGCTACTCAGAGATGCAGGCACTACAGTCCACTTCAATTCCTTCCCACAAAAGGAGGGGGCTAGGAACAAAGAGATGAGGGCCCCCACAGATGAGCTGGGCACAAGAAACCCTCTAGCTGCAGTATGTGGGTCCAGTGGGTTGACCCCTTTAAGGAGGTCAGACAAATAAATGAGGAGGGAGCAGTTATAAGGCATTAAACATATGATCACCATATAAAGTGGATATAAACCTCAGTTCCCCACTTTCTACATCTGCTTATTCTTCAGGATCAAGTATTCTCCACTGACCTTTGATAACATCCATGCATGTTAGAGAGGGTTTGCACTGGTGGAGACCAGTTTACTCATCATAAGTTTTATTTGTATTTATTTCAAATGAGGGATCACCAAGCTGAACAGGCTAAAAACAACTGCCAGGCCTGAACTCCTCAGCACTCTTTTGACCCACTTGTAGTAATTCACAGGGAACAGTCTGATCCAGCATAGGAAAACTCTACTGGATTCATCAGCTGCAGTATTTTGCAGCTAGGAGTTGCCTGTACTCAATTCCTCAGATGCCAAGGCTGCCTATCACGTCTGTAGCTGTTCCCACATTGCAGAAAGTGTAACCAAGGCAGTGAGGGGCAATGTTAGAACTAGGAATAGCATCCAAACCTCCCAAAGGCAGGCAATAAATCCCACAATGCACCTGGCCCAAGGCCCTTCCTCAATCCCATAGGCCTTTTGCTTAGCTCCTGATGTCCAGTGTTCAATCCCTTATTAGCTTAAGAAGGTTATTCACAAGGCTTCTTACCTCAAGTCCGTGCTATCAGCCAGGGAGATGGCAGGCTTCCTCACTGCACTGCTGCATGCTGCGCTGTTGCTAGAGGAGGAAACAGAACCAGCAGCTCAGATCAGGTTGCTTGCATCTCCCTCACCCTATAAAGAAACAGCTGGGAAGTTTTAACACCAGCAGAAGTAACCAACTGATACACAGGAGCCAGCTGCTCTGGCTGGGATGCAATGGAATACTGGAAGCCTCCAAATGAATAATGCAACGCCTGGAATAAACGCAGAACCCTTCACGCTTGCCAAAACTAGGGGTATCTAGATGGAGTTCCATTCTCCTCAGGAAAACTGATGATTTCTCAAACATCTCACTGATC
Source organism: Gavialis gangeticus (assembly GCF_001723915.1). NCBI lineage: Eukaryota > Metazoa > Chordata > Crocodylia > Gavialidae > Gavialis > Gavialis gangeticus. Next base: position 4,991,300 of record NW_017729019.1, on the reverse strand, counting down.
CTTCCCCATCACCTCAGTACTTCAACCCATTTCTCAGATAGAAAAAAAAACTCAGTGACTTGCCCAAACTTTCAAGGATGTCAGAGCTGTGATTACCATTTAAGAGTTACTGGCTCTCCGACCTATAGTCATGCCACCCTACACTCAAGTGTTAAGCTCTCCACTATGAAGAGAGACACCAAAAATAAAGCGCCCTCTCCTCAATGGATTTTTCACCCTATGTTCCCATCAACAGCAAGCCAAGCGTCTGCTCCGGGCAGATAGTGAGGGGTGACAGCCTCACTCTCAGATTACACAAATGGACTCCCAATAGGAATCACGTTCTCCAGAACTGTCTAGCTCCATGCACATCTCCTATCCTTCTACCTACAGCAGGGGAGTGATCAGGTGATAACACAGGAGATGACTTCTCAAGTATGCCCTTTGTTATTAAAAGAGACCAGCTGCTTTGCAATAGCCAGGAAGTTTGTCTCAAGAGACTGGAAATATGATAGATTTTCTACTACGAGTCACCAGCTGAAACAAGCCCAGCTGCCACTTTCTTGACAACTGCTTGATAGTTTGTAGGATGAGCAGTTTTTACTAGCTAAGACCTCTGCAGTACAAAAAACCAGCACACAGTTGTCCACGGGACAGGGATTAGGGAGCAAATGGACCTAGTGGACAGTAAGAGCTGGTATTTCCACAACAAATCGGGAGCATATTGGTAGGGCAACATGAAAAAGCTTCTGCCCATCACACATGGTCCTTGGACACGAGGTGCAAACCAACCTACAGAAGTTAACAGGAGACTTTCCAGCAATGTCACAGGACCTCAGTTGGCAGCAGGGAACTGCTTACAACTGAGTATCTTTCACAAGCTGGAAAGCTATCCAGGTACAGCAGTTCACAATCCAGTTATCAACTTGCTACTGGCACAGCTTTCCATCCTCCTCCCATCCCCTCAACTCTATGGCACTCACTCAATTTCCATGTTCAGAAGCTCCACCAGAGCATTGAAGGTACCAACTTCCAGCAGCAAGAAAACGTTGTATCGCATCCAGGCCTGAACCTCTGCTTCAGAGCCACACTCTCCAAAGGTACCTAGAAAAACATGATTACTGATTCACTGACAAATAGTGAGCCTGGCAACACGTGGGGGCATCAGATGCATATTTACAGGCAGGGGAAGGGTCTGTCCTCTGGCTGATGTGGAGATGCATTAGTGTTAGTGAAAGAGATGGACAAAACAAGTCACTTGCCTCCCATGGTTGGTCCAACTAATGGGAATGGTTGATTCCATCAAACCTCTTACCAAAATTTTTTTTCCAGAATTGAATAAAATCATTCCAATTGCAACTTATTCAGTCAGAGCAGCGATTCTCAACCAGGGTGTTATGGCACCTTGGAGTACCTTGAGATTCTGTCAAGGGTGGTGCAAGGCACCATACAATATTAGCACTGTCATAAGATAAACCCACAGATTTCAAATAGAAATCCACAGCTCTGAGCTTTCCAAGTTCTTTGCAACCAAAAAAATGCACTATTATTTTTCCATAAGCAAGAAGAGTGAAAAGTAAGAGCTGGCATTTTCTGATGGGCATCTCAAGTCTACCCAAGGGTCCAAAAAGGCTGAGAACCACCAAGATAGAATTAACAAGTTGCCCTGGAATTTTGTTAGTGCACAAGAAAGAGACCAGTGACCAGCCTGAGCCCTGGCCTGGGGATGGCAACCGTAAAAAAAGGACACAGAAGCTAGAGGGGAAAAATTCAGAGGGTACAGCATCTGTGAAAGGCCTCTCTCCATAGCCTCAGGCTTCCCACAGAACAGACAGCGGGCTTGATGCTGAGTGGCTGGAGCATTCAGCACCACACGCTGTGCTATGGAGTGTCCTACTGGCAGCAGTAGGAAGGCTGCTGCAAGGCCCCGGACAGCTCTGACTTACACTGGAACCTCCTCAGATACCAGTATAGGCAGAACACAGAGAGCCCAAAGACAGCTTAAATATGTTAATCAGAAGCACTTCCAAAAAGCATAGCTCTGACACTCAAAACCATCTTTGCTCCAAACACTTGCGTGTCCTGGGCTTCAGAACCCAGCCCCAAAATGCAAGCCCAGCTACAATGCGGGATGAGAATGGTCCGTCTGTTTCACTGCTGGAAACTGAGCGATACACACTAGTAAAGAGGCAGAAAGAAGGAGGGGAGGGGAGAGAGGGGTATTTCAGGTCCCCTCCAGGCCATATACATGTCACAGGAAATGGGCAAGTTTCCCACAAGAAATGACACCATGCCAGACGTTAATGGAATTTGTCCCAGCAAAGAGGTGGCTAATCTGCGACAAAGAAGTTGCTGTTTAAATAGGAACTTAATGCCAACACAAATTTAACATCTGGCCAGGTAGATAGACCCCCCACTGTCCCACAGTGCTCTGCTCTCCTTCCCCCCACTCCAAAGCTACCAGACTAGCAGACAGCTGGCTAGCAGACAAACCACAGAGCGATCTGTCAGGTAGATTTGCAGGCTGCCCTATCCCACTGCTGCAGAGCAGAGACAGGAACAAGGCTGCTATCAGCAGGGGCTGTCCAGGTGGGAAAACTGGTGCTCTCTGCTCTCCCAACCTGCTCCCTGGCCCTTTAAACATCCTGGAGCACATGCAGACCAGCAGACCAGCACCCTGGGGTGCCCGATTCCGATGCTACAGGAACCCCTTTACATTCTAGAACTTGTTGCCCAGGAGCCTGGCACACTGGCCGGACCCATGCCAGGACCAGTTGGGCAACAGGTACTAAGAGACCCCCTGAGGGTGGTGGCACTACAGAAATAACATTTGGAAGCAGCTTGAGACAGCTGCAGAGACACAAAGGAAACTGATTTCAAATCTCTCTCTTTTTTAAACCAGCACCCCTTACAGATTCAGCACAGAAAAAGCAAGGGGCAGGGTGATTTCAGGAGGGTCAAATCCCCTTAGCTGACATAGTCTCCTACCTTGTGCAACATAGAGGATGGCCCGGGCTACCTTGAGCCTTTTCTCCCTGGCAGTAACCTCCAGCCCATCGAGGAGCCGCATGGCATGAGTCCGGTGCTGATTGTTGTCCAGCTCGGTCCATTTCTTATCATGCACTGAAAAACCAAGAATGATCACTTTGGTGAACTGTTTCTCCCCCAGAGCTGGAAGGACTAGCTACCTCCCTAAAAGCCACAACACAGTGGAGCAGTTGAAGCTCCTGTTCCTATGTAAAGATGCAGATTACTGGATGCCCTGAATTTTTGGCCATGTATCGACATTAAGACAGACTGTCAATCTAGGTAAGATGCTCATCACAGCCCTGGAACAGAATATAAGCATATCTGATCTGCTAGAGGTCACACTGAGGGGACTCACTAATGCCACCTACTGCAAGATCAGATTAATGAGACTCATCCTTTGAAATACACATCAGCAACAACCAGAAATCAGTAGAGTCTAATGGCTGGTCAACAGTAGGTTGGGGCTTCCCAAACTGTCTAGGTCTTGTACCATAGCATGGATAATAAAAAGGTAATACTAGGTCATTACTGCTGCCCTTAACATCAGCTATCCAACAACCTAGAGAAACCGCAGAATTGTCCTTCCTTTTTCCCTGTTTACATTTCCTTTTTCTGCTTGCCCATTCCTCCCTTCACATGCCCTCTAGGAGTTTGGCACATGCCCTGTAAGATGCACGTATCTCAGTTTGAGACCCAAAGGCATAGGTAAAATAAGTTGATTGTTCATAGTGCCTTCCACAGTCACAATTGCCATTAGCTGTCCACCACATTTAGAAAGATAAAGTACTGAATAAGCCAGAAACAATGTGCTCATGGGTGAGGAACATTAGCAAGGTGTCCCTCGGATAGAGACCATATTTGCCAGCAAATACTGTAAGTTGTAAACCAAGTAAGGGATGTTTGTAGTTGGTTCCTGCCCTGACACGGGGATAACACATCAGTACTTGCATCTCCTCATGAATGTTCTACAGGTGATCCTGAAACCTACGAACAGGGGCAAGGAGGGAAGAATAAACTTCTCTTACCGTGGACCCTAAAATCTTCCTCAAAGCACTTTCGGTTCAGCTGGAATTCTGGGCCTTCGGTGTAGCTGTACAGTTCTGCCAACATACCATAAACCGTGTCTACTTGTTGTCAGTTTTCTTTCAGCATCCCCCCAAAAAGTCTCTCTCAAAGACTGCCCACAGTAGTCATGTAACAAACAGGCACAGACCAGACCTCAATCCTAAGGCTCCTGACAATCAGATGTGTTTTGTTTTTTTGTTTGTTAAGGTCCCCACCACCCACAGTTCACATAATCAAGAGTTTAAAACAATTAAAACCCCCCAAAGCTTTATGCAAGTGAAATTTAACGTGAAAACTTTTGATGGTTGAAACTATTATTTCCAAACTAAAGATGTCTTTAAATTAGGAGATATTTTTGTCTAGAAGTACTTGTAATCCAAATAGCAAAGCAACTGTTAGGATGACAACCAAAAACCCAATTAAAAAAAAAAAAAAAAAA